>NW_026592118.1:38482629-38531389 GCF_907164565.1 Psammomys obesus | reverse complement strand
AGAAAGTAGAAGGTGAAGACTCAGGAAAAACAAGGTTTTTTTTTTTTCTATATGGTAAAATACAAGTTTCATAACAGGACAGAAATAGTAGTTCTAGGGACTGAGCCAGAAACAAGTTTATGCTGTGTGATGCAAAACAGGCGGCCCTTATATTCAAGGAGAAATAGGCAAGCCTCCAATTAGACTGCACATCGCCAGCCACTCTGAGTAATAAATGAAACCAGCAGAAGAAAGGAGACTAGAGGAACTCTGTCAACCAACTTGATCTAAGTGACGTTCAAGGCAACTCCACACAAGGGAAGCAGAGTAAACAATTTTTATAAGTGGATGGAAACTATTCACGATAATACACATCATCCTGAGCCCTTAATCAATGAAACTAGATGATTTAAAAATGAAGCTGTGGTCCTCATGTGGAACCTCTAACAACAGGAGCAGGGGCCTGCCTGATCCTTTTTCCCTCACTGGACTGCCTTGCCTAGCCTCAATAAAAGATGTGCCCAGTCCTACCACAACTTGATATGCCCAGGTGAGGTGAGTTGCTATCCGTGGAAGGTCTTCCCTTCTCTGAGGATAAAGAGAGGAGGGCATACGCAGACGGGGGGGGGGGTGGAGAGGGAGAGATTGGGAGAACAGTTGGGCAGGAAGCTCTAATCGGGATGTAACATAAATAAATAAATAAATAAATAAATAAATAAATAAATAAATAAATAAATAAGTAAGTAAATAAATGGATAGATAGATAGATAGATAGATAGATAGATAGATAGATAGATAAACATGATGCTAATTAAAATTAATATTCATTGAACAGTTATTTTATAAAATAAAATTACAAATTAAGCACCTCAATTTCCACATTTAGAGACTGAAAGATAGATAAATGAGACTCAGAAAATAAGATGAAAAAATGAACATAATAGAAATCAATAAAGAATAATCCAAATAAACAACAGACAATTTCATGAATCAAATATATTCCTTTGAGTAATTAAATGAAAGCTATAATTCTCTATCCATAACTATGGTTTAGAAAAGGGCCAACTGTGTATAGCAGGTATGCTTAACATGCTGAAAGGCACAGGTTCAATATCTAGGAACACACATGTAGAAATGGGAGTAGGGAGGAAAAGGGAGTGGGAGAGGCAAAGAATATTAGGGATACAACTAAAACAAGGCCTTCTGCTGAATCAACTGAGCAAGGTACGTATGAGCTCACAGAACTGAAGCAGCAAGCACAGCAGCAAGCAGCCTGTACCAGGACCTGTGCATATTATATATATATATTATAATATATATTATATTAAATTATTTATATAATTATATTATTTAATATTATAAAATATCATATAGTATTATATAATTATATATTATATTATATATTAATATATAATATAGTATTGTATTGTATTAATTATATTATATTATATTATATATTATATTATATTATATATTATATTATAGCTTTCAGTTGAGTATTTTTACGAGACTCCTGGCTGTGAGAATAAGTGGATCTCTGAGTCTGGTTCTTGCTCTTGGGACCCCTTTTTTTCTGTTGAGTTGCTGTGCCTAACTTCTTTTTATTTCTTAATTTTATTTTTCTTATTAGTTACATTTTGTTAACTCTGTATCCCAGCTGTATCCCACTCCTTTATTCCCTCCCAAACCCTCCCTCCCTCCCTCATCTCCTCCCTGCCCCTTTCCAAGTCCACTGATAGGAGAGGACCTCCTTCCCTTTCATCTGACCCTGTTTTATCTTCAGGACTGTCTGCAATGTCCTCCTCTGTGGCCTAACTTCTAAATGATCGCTTTTGCGTCATCTTACTATTATATTTTGTTTTGTCATGTTTGATTGTTATCTCTTAGAAGACTGTCCTTTTCTAATGAGAGACAGAAAGGGGATGGAACTGGAGGGGGGGAATGTGTGATGGGACTGGGAGAAGTAAAGAGAAAGGAAACTATAAGCAGAATATTTTGTATAAGAAAAAAATCTATTTTCAATAAAAGAAAAAAAAAGAAAATAAAAATAAAGGGAAAGAACCCCAGAAAAAAATCCACAGATAATATAACAAGAACAATGTTATAATTATGAACAATTCTGTTAATACTTTGACATCCTAGATTAACTTGTTAAGTTACTTAAAAGCAGTGGCTCTATTCCAATTCAAGAAGGTATAATTCTAGTTCAATACCATTTCAGAAGGAGGACCCAGGAACTATACTACTTTGAGTGGGAACTTTCTGAACATACTAAGTTGAAATGATTACAATTTTATACAAAATCTTGTAGATAAATGAAAAGGAAAATCTAGTCTTGAGAGACTAGAGTCAAACTCCCGTGAAGGCAGTGTTGCTCAAAAGAGCAAACACAGGAACAAAAGAAGAGTATTTTGGAAGTTTTAGGATGAAAATAGTCAATGATCTTCCCAGCATGTGGGAGCTGAGGTGACAAGAAATTTATGAAGTTGAGGTCATTTTGGGTAACATGGCAATTTCCCAGCCAGCCTGGCCTAAAAAGGGAAACCCTAGCTTGAGAATGAAAATATTATGACCAGGTCACACACACACACACACACACACACACACACACACACACACACACACACACACAAATCTTCTAGGCAATAAACCAAAATTATTGTCTGCACAAAAACCCTGTAAAATGGACAATGATGAACAAAACTCTTCTAAATGTCTGTGTTCATCTTTCATGAGGAAGTCTGTCTGAAAGTTCTCTGGGTAAACATCAGAAGGAGAGAGGCAGAATGATTGTGTGTGTGTGTGTTTAACGTCATGTAAAAATGCCAAATTGCCCTTCCAAGTGGCTGCACCGCTTTGCATTTCTACAAGAAATAAGGACTCCTGCAGCCCAAACACTTGAAATTATTAGTGTGTCCTGCTAGTTCATACCCCAAAGGAGGTATGAAAGCTTACAAGTACTTCAAAATACAATCCCTGATCATCCATCATCTCAGTTTGATCTTATCCTCAAAGGGGGAAACTTCTTACGAAAAACCCCTGTAAGAACAACTAAGAAATCCAAGTTCATGTTAAAATGTACTTTCCCAAAGACCTGTTTTTAGATATGCGTATTCAGAGTCATTTAAGTAAAAATATAAATGTTAATCTTTTGCAGCTATTTCTGATGTGAAGTTTCACACATGTGGCCCTGGAGAAACGGAAACTGGAGGTGGCTGTGTAGGTGTGTATGACATTATTTTTTATGTTATGTGATAGTGACTTCTGTGAATATGCTTGTTCTCTGGTTATGCAAGCATCACCAGTCTGATCGAAATATCAATAACTTTTTTATTGTGTGTGAGTAGAACATATCCCCAAGGCTGGTAGAAGCACAGAGTTTTAAAAAAAAAACTGTAAATATTGGCAGAATCATGCACAAGAAAATTTGGTGATTGAACTTAATTTTTATAAAAATGTATATGCATTTGTACTTATTGTTTTACTTCCAAAACTTTGCCTTCTAGAACTGTTCAAGAATGTGTGAAGCACAATAGTTGTAACAGTTTTTATAATACTAAAAAATGTTTTAAAACTATCGGCGATCACAGTTGGAGGATTTTTGTAAGTTTTTAGCCTCATGGGATGATCCTCTCTCAAAACAAACAAACAAAAATTAAGCCATTTCATCGTGTCTGTAGACAACTAGGATTCTTTAAAAGCAGGAGGTGTCATTTTCGTCTAGTTACTATAGCTAATATTTCTGAGCTACTACTCTGCACTCTTCCATCTGCACATCGATTTTGCAGGCCTCTTTCCCTGTCTATCTGCTATGAAAACATTATGCTGTCTCGAAGTCTCAACTTCATTAGAGCCTGTTATTTAAATGGTTATTATTTCCCTAATTTTTTAGACTGCAATATGAAAGAAAAAGCAATATTCCTTAATCATTGTAGCAGTAAGCACATGATATGATTATTGATCTGTTATGCACACTACGCCTGGATATTCTTAACTAGGGATCTGTATCAAAGAAAAAAAAAGCCATTTTTCTCCTTGAATGAATAACTCATTTCAGTTGGTAGTGGGGTACACTGAGTGGGTCCCAGCCTGTCTGTCCTGTATCAAATCCTGGGTTCAAAACCAGCACCACAGGAAGCAACAGGAAAATCTGTTTACTTTTTTGTTCACTTATTTCAGCCACTGTGATTATTTAAAACATTTGTATAATTACATAGAATTTAGGCTATATAAAACTGCACACAATTCGAAGTAACTTGAGCAAAAAGCTCACTATGACTATGGTCACTTGGCTTAAGGATTACTAAAATATTTGTAGCTGGGCACGCTTTCATCTCAGCACTTGGGAGACTGAGGCAGGAGGATCAAGAGCTTGAGGCTAGCATGAGCTAAGTAAGAAGACCCTTTCTAGGCTCCACCATGTTTGTTGTTAGTATGTTACTTTCAAAACAACTCATTTGCCATTAGTGTTGGGGATATGCTGTCTAGCAAAATAATGCTTTAAATAATCTGAAAGTAAGTTTCTTTATAGAAAAGGCCTCAAGACAATGTTTTTAAGAGTTTTCCAGTGTCTGTGTGACAGATCTAGAAAGTTACCTTTGTGATTGTCACCGAAGAATAATGTATGTGATAGAAAGATGTATATTTCAGACTATAGTAAAGCATCTTGTTAATTTTATTAGTCAGATATTTTTCTATTTCTAAAACAAAACAAAACAATCATTATAGACTTTTAGATTTAACTTTACAAATGCCTAGAATTAAAAACAAACAAACTTTGAACTCTTTAAACAGGTCCTAGAAGGAACTTCAGGCATATCTTTAGCCTCAGAAAAAAAACAGAAAAGAACAAGGCAATTGTCCAGCTCTTCAGTGTAGTGGTTCACTGACAAAATAATCACTGCACAATTAACAACTCTTTTAACCCAAAGTTAGGAGTTGAGTGAAAAGCAAATTATAAAATATTTACTTCATTTGATGCTGTGGTAAATAGTTAAAGACAAGATATTACAAAGTCTAGTTCCTAAATTCTTGTTTGTTCTATATTTTAGAAACGATGATTGCCTGAGGAATGTGAATCACTTCTTTTCACAATCCAGGCTTTGCGGAGGTTCCCCATGATTAATGTAAGGCTGAGCCATTACTCTGACGCCAATCAATATTCATCATAGTTTAAACAGGAGCGTTTCTCTTTGTTGCCTGTTAGAAAATAATCATTTTTCCCCAAAGTAGGGATATCAATTTTCCCTTAAAGTAGGTCCCAGACTGATAGTCGTTGGGTCCCTTTTCGCTGAGATTATTTTCTTTCTTCAAGATACCTGACTGACCCTCTGTGCTCTCTCCCTCCAGGCCAGCTCTCCATGCTGCCTCCCCCACCTCCAGGCAGGCCAAAGGTCACCGCAGAGCTGGTCGGTTCTCGGGTACTTTGTAGGTGTGCTTTTGATGTTTCCCCTGTGAACAACTCGGTAGGCTTTCTCATAGCCTGGTCTAGGCTTTCTTCCCAAGAAATCAAAGAAGAGCTGAGACAAGAAAGCACTGTTCAGGCATTCTCGCTTTTAGAATTTGACGGCATAAATCTCAGACTTGGAGACAGGGTATGTAAAAAATATATATTATATTTTCTTTTCATGACTATATTGGTTTCCAAAAACGGATTTCAAGCCAAACACTGAAAGCTGCTTTTGTCCTCAGAATATAAAGCAGCCTTGGCTTAATTTTTTTCTACTTGGTAATTGTGCTAATTCTAGCAACAGCTAGAAATATTAGTAATGTACTTTTGGTGACTATGTTTAGAGATTTCCTTTTCTCAATCTGCTGATTTTCAATGAATCTTTAAGACTGTATTTTTCTTTCAGATTTTAAGATTAAATTATTATATACTGGAAAGCAATGTTTTAATTGTTCTTTTTTTAATGCTTTCACGTTTTTATTAATTTATTTTTTATTAATTCCAATTTATTCACTTTGTATCCCACCTGTAGCCCCCTCCCACATTCCTCCCAATTCTACCCTCCTTCCCTCTTCTCCTCCCATATCCCTCCCCAAATCCACTGATAGAAGAGGTCCTCCTCCCTTTCTCTCTGACCCTAGCCTATCAGGTCTTATCAGGACTGGCTGCACTGTCTTTCTCTGTGGCCTGGTAAGGCTGTTAATTTTTCAATGGTATTAATGCCAATACAATTCTATCTTCTTTTAAATAAATATATATTAAATAAAAAGCACACTATACTTTACATTGAGGTCCAAATAATTAATATTTATGATTGAATTTTTCTTAAAATTTAGGCAAGTGTGTGAAATGTTTGGTACTTTATTATTTTCAAATTTAGTTTTCTTTGTTTTATCTTATGTGTGAGTGTTTTACCCACAAGTGTGTGTATGGATATGTGTGCATATATGTGTTTGAAGTCCATGGAGTTCAGAAAGGATATTTGATCCCTGACTCTGGACTTATGTAGAGCTATGAAACACTGTGTTGGTGCTGAGAGTGGAACCTGAGTCCCCTCTGCAAGAGCAAGTCTTCGTAAGTGCTGACCGTCTCACCACTGGCTCTTAACTTTATCATTTATTTACAATTGCCTTAAAGATGTAAAGATAATAATTTGCATGTTTTTTATAATGTCACTACTAAATGATTATTCCTTAACTGTATTCATAGATATTCTGCAGTGCCTCCGTCTTTTTCTTGGAGAAACCCGATGTGCAAAGTATAGCTGTCGAAAGCCAGGGATTTTTTGCAGGAATTAAGGTGTGTCGCAGTGAGTATGAACTGGAAAGGTTATTTACTGTGATTTGCCCATGATGGGTCCTGGCCCTCATGGTAGGCTGAATCAGAAAGCTTAAGCTACATAGTCTGCAGTTTTGAAGAATAACCTGAATGACACTCATGTACAAGGAAGCCTGAAGACACATGGGAATGAGCTGATTCGGGGTGCTCCTTGACTTTTGATGACACTGTGTCTCAGTAAGCTCATCGCAAATTTAAAAAGGGGGGGGGGCAAGTCAAAAATGCATTTGCTGCCACCAAGTTGCAGGCATCATAGCTTAGCCATAAGCACACTGTGGTGTGCTGGATGTTTACTCTTTGTTGCCCACGGCTCACTGGAAGCTGTAGATGGCTGCTATCACCTAGCATCTTGAGAAAGTGTGTTGCAGAATATTGCGGCTCTCAGGAAAGACTAAAAGAATTCAAAGTACAACTCTTACTGAATGTAAAATTGTCTGCCCTGATAAAGCGAAGTATCATGATTCATGAACCTGTGGGAGGAGGGGCCAAAGCAATAGCTCAAACTAGGATAAGCCAAAGGCTCTGTTTTTGTAAGTCATTCTACTAGATAGTTGACTATGTATTATCAGAGTGCCACTACTTGGCTGTTGTAAATGCTTGATGACAAGTATCAGGTGGAGGGCTGGCACCTGTGACTTGAGCAGAAATGACTCACGCTTCTGGCTTTACGGATTGCCATGACTGTGCTAACCAAACAACATCTTTTTTGGTTCCTGCTGGTCTCACTGGATCTAGAGCGTGGCGAGTTATTCCACCAGGTAAGCAGAAGTGTCAGGGAATCATGTCAGTGGAAGACACTGGGCAGCATTAAGACGTGGAAACTGGAAAGCAGGGATCTCACTCATGAAACTGGAGATGCCACTGGATCCATTTCTCATTCAAAGATAATATAGGAAAGTACACAGATGTGAGGATAGGACTTAGGGATACGATGAAAACCTTTGTCTAGGTAAGGTCCATGTAGATGTGGACAGAGCTCCGGTAGAGGAGATGGAATTACATTGTCAGAAGAGATAGCAGTGGGTGAGAAAGCCGAGCTCCGACTCTGGAAGAGCAGCAACCTTTTCATTTGCATTGGTAGGTGCACAGCTAGACAATGTCAGGGGTCAGCCACTGTTTCCAGTTAGACTATCAGAGAAATAGCACTAAGAAGCCATTCTTTGGAGAGACAGCTAAGACTTGAGGCTATGGGAATAACAGGAGATCCCTGCTTCCATGTATGACTGTCTTGTGGACTGGAGTGGATTCATGCTGTCTAGCAATAGATCTCAGGAAGTCTAACTTAGAAGGAAAAGGTCAGAAACAAGCTGAGGAGTGGAATAATGAACGTGATGACAAAATTTTAATTTATGTGGTAAGTTGTACATACATTTCAATGGTGACAATAAGTCTTTGAAAATAACCAGGTTCTTCTTTGGTTTTGTCAATAATCATTAGCAAACAAATGAGAAGAAGTCCCAATCACCTCTCTTCCTCCATCCTCCAGAATCAATGGAGCCAGCTTGGTCGCATGCCTGTCCAACTAATGCTGAGGAAACAATTGAGCCTAAACTCAGAGAGGGCCTGGTACTGAAACTCTCTGGATGCCACCAGAAGTGGCTTATATTTTTTTTACCAGTTTGATGTTAATTGGCCTAGTTTAGTTAAATAAGACTGAATGCTTGTGTTACTAATGGCTCACTGAGCAAAAGAGAATCTGTTGAGAAAAACATTTTCAAAATTAACCCTTATAATACCTTCCGTTTGAACTTAACTTGCTGTGTTTTCTCATACTAGTTAAAACCTGAACTAAGCACCATCCTAGAAGATGGAAAGGACCACCAGCTGAGGATAGAGAGTACAATTCCTATTGTTTGCTCTGAATTTAGTGAGCTTGATCAAGGATGCAAAATCTCTCTAAAACTGAAAACTGTCGAGCAAGGTAACACACTAAATTCATTTTGGTTTATTACATTTCAGAGAATAACTGATCCTGGTTCTCTTTTATAGTAAGTCCCTAAGCTGTACTCGGAAATGAAATGTTTCATGCTTACATCAGCTAATGGCTCCGTGGCATTAATGATCTGATACAAGGCCGAACTGATGAGTAGCTAAGGGCTTCTTGCACCGACCCCAACACCACCACTCCAGGGCTCAAGCAGGCTAGTGAGCTATCTTCTCTTTTTTGGGATGTGTCATCTTTCCTTTAACCTCCACTACTTCTTCCCAACTTTTTATTCTCTTTGCCTTGTTTTTAGAGATGAGGGACAAGCAGCTCTTTAGTTTTCCAAATCGCTTTCACTGAGGGAGGAGCGATGTGCTCAGGGTTGAAGCTTCTGGAACACGTGTCTCATAGTGCATTCTTCACACTTCTCTCCCCAGTGTAAGCTCCATGTGGGACATTTGTCTTAATGTTCTTCCATTTGAATGACTAATCCCATGGGTATCATGATGCATGACCATTTATAAATTACTACCAAGGCAATATAGAGAAGGAAATTGCTCCCTAGAGCAAGACAGAGCAGACAAGAGAGCAAATCACGTATAGCTGTGGCTGGGCTGGTTGAGTTTCTTCCCAATTACACCTCTGACCAAAGCAAGAGATTTTTCTGATTAAAACAAAATCTGTAAAGGCTGATCATAGTCCTGCTTACATATCATATATTCTTCATATAGCATTTTAAGTAGATCCTCAAACACAGGGTACCTAGATGCTGATGGCTTTATAATCTAACTGAATCAGAGAGGTAAAAAGGTTAACAGGCCCAGATTAGTTTCCTGCCAGATGCATAGAAAAGTGAATCAAAAGGCAAAAAAAAGGAGCTCAAAGATGTCATGCTAAGGTACTTGTCAGTTACATGTTTAGGAGATACCTAATTGGGCACTTAGATTTCTGAAGGCTTGTGACATAGTGAATTTTTATTACAGTTCAGACCCTGTGATACAATAGAGAGGACTTAGACCCCCTGCTCAGAGGAAGCCCATTGGCTGCTCAGTTTCCAAGTGGATTCCCTGGTAAGGGGTACAGGGACTGTCTCTGACATGAACTCAGTGGCTGGCTCTTTGATTGCCTCCCCCTGGGGGCTGCAGCCTTGCAAGGCCCCAGAGGAAGATGATGCAGCCAGTCCTGATGAGACCTGATAGGCTATGGTCAGCTAGAAGAGGAGGAGGTCCTCACTTATCAGGGGACTAGGGAAAGGGAATAGGGGTAGAAGAGGGAGGGTGAGTGGAACTAAGATGAGGTGAGGGAGGGGGATACAGTGGGGATACAAAGTGAATAAATTGAAATAAATAAATAAAAAGAAAAAAGAACCAAACAATACCAGTTCAAACTACTTCTGGGAAGCACAGACACGTAACTACTGATACAGTCCAAATTTGTGTTAAGCAAAAAATTATCTTGATTAGAAGTATATTTTTAAATATATTTGCACTCTCTCAATTTCTTTAATTAAGGCAAGTACTGCTATAATGACATAAATGCAACCTAACAATGCTGTTGTATCTGAGAATTTTGTGTGTTTCTATGCTTTGTCAATTAACAGTTTCTCTATTTTTAGAGATAAATTTCTCTTTTCTTTCTGGGTGCTCTTTCCCTTCTCTGCTGCCCAGTGTCCACATGGACAGAGTCCACGTTGTTGATGTGTTCCTACAGAGGCTGTGCAGCTTTTGCACAGTCTCCTCGAGAACAACCTTGGGCCTCACATTGTAAACTTGGGAAATGAAGCCATAGACTGGACCTAAGCCACACATATTCACATTCCCCTCAGGGAGCTGGCTAATGAATTTGGATGTTTCCATTCTTTTTATATGTATAAGAAAAATGTGTTTCTAGGAAAACATAAGGTGAGTGGTGGTGGATCATGCCTTTAATCCCAGGAGTGATGAGGCACAGACAGGGAATCTCTGAATTCAACAGCAGTCTATCCTACCTACTTCCAGAGAAAACCTTGTTTTGAAAAAAGAAAAAGAAGAAAAAAATTTCTCCTAGGATCTTGAACCTAATAGGTGACCACTATAATTTCTTTTTTTAATTAAATTTTTATTTTTATATTAATTACAGTTTATTCGCTTTGTATCCCAGCTGTAGCCCCCTCCTTCATTCCCTCCCAATCCCACTTTCCCTCTCTCATCTCCTACCATGCCCCTCTCCAAGTTCACTGATAGATGGAAGGAGGACCACCCCTTCCGTCTGACCCTAGCTTATCGGGACTCATCAGGACTGGCTGCATTGTCGTTCTCTGGGGCCTGGCAAAGATGCACCTCCCTACTCCCAGGGAAAGGTGATCAGAGAGCCATCCACTGAGTTCATGCCAGAGACAGTCCACGTTCCCATTACTAGGGTACTCACTTTGAGACTGAGAGGCCATGGGCTACATCTGAGCAGTGGTTCTGGGTTATATCCGTGAATGGTCCCTGGTTGGAGTATCAGTCTCAGAAAAGACCCCTGTGCTCAGGTATTTTGGTTCTTTTGTTCTCCTTGTGGAGATCCTGTCCTTTCCAGGTCTTACTGTCTCCCCCTTCTTTCATATGATTCCCTGCACTCTGCCCAAAGTGTGGTTATGAGTCTCAGCATCTGCTTTGATACACTGCTGGGTAGAGTCTTTCAGAAGCCCTCTGTGGTAGGCTCCTGTCCTGCTTCTCGTTTTCTCCTACTTTGAATGTGCATCCCATTTTTCTTTCTAAGTGAGGATTGATCATCCCAGGGTCCTTCTTCTTGCTTAACTTCTTTAGGTGTACAGATTTTAATATGTTTATCCTATCTTTTAGGTCTAGTATCTACTTATAAGTGAGTATATACTGTGTGTGTCTTTCTGCTTCTGGGATAAGGGTGATCTTTTCTAGATCCCACCATTTGCCGCAAATTTCATTAATTCCTTGTTTTTAATTGCTGAGTAGTATTCCATTGTGTAAAAGTACCGCAACTTCTATATCCATTTCTCCTCTGAGGGACATCTGGGTTGTTTCCAGGTTCAGGCTATTACGAGTAAAGCTGCTACAAACATGGTTGAATAAATGTCCTTGTTGTATACTTGAGCATCTTTTGGATATATACCTAGGAGTGGTATAGCTGGATCTTGAGGAAGCACTATTACTAATTGTCTGAGAAAGTGCCAGATTGATTTCCAACGTGGTTGTACAAATTTACATTCCCACCAGCAATGGAGGAGGGTTCCCCTTTCTCCATATCCTCTCCAGCATGTATTGTCACTTGAGTTTTTGATCTTAACCATTCTGACGGGTGTAAGGTGAAATCTCAGGGTGGTTTTGATTTGCATCTCCCTGATGACTAAGGACGTTGAGTAGTTCTTTAAGTGTTTCTCTGCCATTCTATATTCCTCTATAGAGAATTCTGTTTATCTCTGTACCCCACTTTTTAAGATTTATTTATTCATAGTCTATACAATGTTCTGTCTTCATGAACACCTGCACACCAGAAGAGGGCACTATAGATGGTTGTGAGCCACCATGTGGATACTGGGAATTGAAGACCGGACTTCTGGAAGAGCAGCCAGTGCTCTTAACCTCTGAGCCACCTCTCCAGTCCCTGTACCCCACTTTTTATTTGATTACTTGATTTGTTGCTTTTTAACTTCTTGAGTTTTTTATATCTTCTGGATATTAGACTTCTGTCTGATATAGGGTTGGTGAAGATTCTTTCCCAGTGTGTAGGCTGTCTTTTTGTTCTGACGACAGTGTCCTTTGCTTTACAGAAGGTTTTCAGTTTCATGAGGTCCCATTTATTGATTGTTGATCTTAGAGCCTGTGCTGTTGATGTTCTGTTCAGGAAGTTGTATTCTTTACCAATGAGTTCAAAGCTCTTCCCCACTTTTTCTTCTAACAGGTTTAGTGTGTCTGGTTTTATGTTGAGGTCTTTGATCCACTTGGACTTCAGTTTTGGGCAGGGTGCTAAATATGGATCTATTTGCATTTTTCTGCATGTAGACATCCAGTTAGATCAGCACCATTTGTTGAAGATGCTGTCTTTTTTCCATTGTATGTTTTTTACTTCTTTGTCAAAAATCAGGCTATCCATCTGTTTTCATTTTCTATTACTGTTTCCTCTCAAACTTCTTTCCCTTTTTCTTTGTTACTTAAGCAGAAAACCATGTTGAGGTTCTGAATATATTCAGACTCTTATGAGGGAAATAAGATTATTAGCCATGATCACCGTCAAGAGAACCATGCCATTTTCTTATTAAATGTTTATGTTAATACTTCATAGCATATATGTGTATATATATATATATATATACATATATATATATATAATATGTTGATGGAATCATGGCACTAAAATGTTCATAGCTTTATCCCACCTGTGTTATTTATTGCTTTTGAATTATATCTAGATGCATATGTGTTTGTAACTTTATTGCAAATATCAGTGAGTATGTATTTATATATGTTCATACATATTTAAAGTTAATATCAATCTATAATGATCAAGTAGATTCAGTAGCTTTATTTTAACTTAGACAAAAATTACAGTAATTTTTAAAGAAAAACATTTAAAAATAATATGGTAGTCTAATGTTTCATAGTGATCATGTAACTACATTTGATTTGTATGTACGTGCAAAAACTTAAAATGTCTTTTTTTTTTCCCTCTAAATAGATAAGGAGCACCTAGGCTTCAATTTGGCATTGTCTTCCTGCCACGTGGACCTTCACCAGGATTCCTGTGCCAATGGCATATGCAGCCACGCCATAGTGTACTACACTGCTGTGACAGACCCTTCCCGGGATGGAGAGAGAGTCACACACGTCCTTGTGGACCCGATAGTTAACGATGTTTACCTGTGGGACAGATACACTCCAGACAGCGTCCAGGTTGACCGATCAAAAAAAAAATCATCTTTACTACTGAAGATTTCAAAAGATATATTTGTGCCACAATTAGTTTTTTAATTTAAAATTTCTTTAATGAGGCTTAGGAGTTGGCCAAAGGGCTAGGTATACTTTCTTGACTTCTAGAGGACCCAAGATTGGTTCCTAGAGCCACGTGGGCCAGCTAACACCTGCCTGTAATTGCTGCTGTAGGAGACCTGATGCCCTCTTCTGGTCTCTGTGGTCACCTGGTCACCCTTGGCACATATTCAGTTATACAAATGAATTATATAAATAATTAACCTTTAAAATTACTTAATTTTTTATTTTTGAAATAATTCTATTTTAAGTAACTATAAGAATCTATTGCTATTGATTCCAATTTCTAAATAACTTATTACATATCACTAGCCAACAACCGTGTTAATGTTCGAATATTTCTTTCCTTTGCAGATCAAAGTCAAGGACGTCCCATCTGCTTACTGCTATTCATTCACTGACCCACACATAATCACCTTTGATGGCAGGTACTGTCCTGAGCTTTTCTTCTTTCAGTGGCTTTTGCCACTGTTTTGTTTTAATTGTCACACTTTTTTTATCATTTCTTTGTCTTTATTAATGATTTGTACTTTTACTGCTTTATTTCCAGATACTAGTGTATTTGTGTAGGATAATTTTGCCTTAATTCCATCCTTTTGTAAATAATTCAGAAAACCAGTGAGCCTATTTTTTTTAATTATTACAGGTGAAGATAACCTTTGAGATTTATGTGAAATGACTAAACTAATTCATTAAATTTAGTTTAACACTAATTACATTTAATTGATTAATAAAATGTTTATTTTTGAAAATTTATTTTTTTCTACCATAAAAGCCTTTGTGATTGTTTCTGAAATTTAAGTAAAATGTTCAAAGTACTGAAAAAAAGGACCAAAATGACATTGCCTTTAATATCCTTGTAGGAAGATTTAAGCTCTCCTGGGAGCCTCGTCATGGTAAGACATCCTTAAGAAGATGTCTAGTAAAAACTAACTTTACGATACGTGACAGGTGTTTTAAACAATATGATAGTTGTCGGGAAGACTATTCGTGAGTGAGTAGTTGTAGAACCCTTCCTTATAAATCACACTCCACATGCTTTGATGAGTATTGAAACGCTGTCAGGACTGATCATGTATGCAGAAATATTTTATGGCCGCATTTGGAGATTTAGATGCCTTGGTGAGGCAAGAAAACATGGTGGTGCTATGCTTAATCTGTGTTATTTCAGTGATATTAGTTGTAAAATACCAGGTGACAAGCCTTTTTGTGCGTGCCGAGGGTAAGGCAGTGAGTGAAGACAAGGACTCTCTCTGTCCTGTGCTGAACTTTGGATAGGAGAAGAGAGACAGTAGCACAGTTAACAGCAACAGTAGTGTAATAAAACAGTGTTAGAGACAAACACGTGCCGGGAAGATAATTAAGACAGGTAGAATAGAGGGGATGAAGTAGAGTTTATGATTTTATTACAAGAGATTGGTTATTGAAAGCCATTAAATAGTGGTCATGTTGGACAACATGGTAAGGAAGACAGCCAAGCGTATTCGTACTTAGCAAGAATGTTCTCCTTGAAGAATTAAGCCTAGGATTCAGAGAGAGTTGTGGGAAAGAGTTAACGCAAGGGGGCGGAGCCAAGATGGCGACTAGCACACACAGTTTCCGAGCTGTGGAAGAGATAAAGTTCTGAGTTGATGAGTGGAAGAACTTCTGAAGCCAGGGAAACAACGGAGAGACTTTCTAAACAACAGGGAACATCGCAGGAGGTGAAAACCTTGGTCTGGGGTCACCCAGGGACTTGTTTGGGGAAGGTGAGAAACGATCCTTTGATCTCTCGGCACTCCCCTCCCCCAGACCTCCCTCCTCCTCGGCACAGCGGACTCACCTCTCTCAGCGCAGACCTAACTGCCTGGAGCCTGCAGCCACTGAGGCGGAGCCCCAAGCCCTTTATCGGCAAAGTCCAGCAGTACTGTGTCTCGGAGCCCCAGATTCAAGCGGTGGCTGCACCATCCTCCCAGGGTCTGAGTCTGCTAGACGCCATACTAGCTCCGCAGGAGCGCCATCACTGACGGTACGGCCCGCCCAATCCCACAGTGACAGAGAATACGCTATATACTCACCAAAACCAGACAGAAACGCCATACAAGCTAGACACACCAGGCGCTGGGCCTCCGAAGCTTGGCGAGCACAGTGAAGAGACCCCAGGACTTCCCAGAAAGCATCTGGACTAGCAACCCAGTCTCCAGTTACAGCGGGACTTTCTAACCTGGCGGCGGAGCAGCACTGAGCTGGCGGGGCACATCAGCCCTCCAGTTTAAGACTAACCAGGGCCAAACCAGAGAACAGAAAGCCTGGTTACCCCGATTCCTACTGACGTGACCACCTTGAAATCTCCAGTTGCAGCAAGACCTCATAAACTGGCAGTGACAGCAGCACGGAACTGGCGGAGCACATCAAAGAAGCAGGGCCAAACCAGAGAGCAGAGAGCCCAGATACCCCAATCTCTGCCAAGTGACCTGCCTGTACAGCTAGTCCTCAGCACACGCTAAGGACACGGGACCTATCTCAACTTCCTGAAGAATTCTCCAGACTCGAGAGAGAGACAGTACCAGTCTGAATCCAAAAACAAACAGGGAAGGTCTCAGATAAGCCAATGGCCAGGGGTAGGCGAAAGAACACTTCCAACATAAATCAGGACATCATGACTTCACCAGCAAACCCCAAAATCGATGAATACTCCAATTCATCAGAAGCACAGGAAAATGACCTTAAAGCCATGCTTGCTCAATTATTTGAGGCTCATAAGGAGGAAATGAACAAATCTTTCAAAGAGTTGGCCAGTCAATTGGAGGTAAAGAAAGAAGAAATAGACAAAACCCTTAAAGAAACACAGGTAAACATAGCCAAACAAATAGAGGCACAAGTAGAGAAAAAATTAGTGGCATACAAAAAGGAAATGAACAAAGAAATAGAGTCCATCGTAGAGAGACAGGAATCCAAATTCAAACACATGAAAGAAATGGTGCAAGGCATGAAAACAGAATTAGAATCAATAAAGAAAACACAAAATGAGAAAACTCTTGAGCTGGAGAACTTGGAGAAAAGATCAGGAACCACAAAAGTAAGCATCACCAACAGAATACAAGAGATGGAAGAGAGAATCTCTGGAGCTGAAGACACACTTGCAGAAATTGATACTTCTCTCAAAGAAAAAGTAAAATCAGAAAAATTCCAATCACAAAATATCCAAGAAATCAAGGATGCTATGAAAAGACAAAACCTAAGAATAATAGGAATTGATGAAAAAGAAGACTCCAGGCTCCAAGGTCCAGAAAATATTTTCAAGAAAATCATAGAAGAAAATTTTCCCAACTTAAAGAAATGTCCATAAATATACAAGAGGCCTACAGAACTCCAAATAGACTAGAAAAGAAAAGAAACACATCACATCACATCATAGTCAAAACACTAAATCTACAGAACAAAGAAAAGATATTAAAAGCAGCAAGGGAAAAAGGCCAAGTAACATATGAAGGTAGACCTATCAGAATCACACCAGACTTCTCATCGGAAACCATGAAAGCCAGAAGGGCCTGGGCAAGCATCATGGAGACTCTAAGAGATCACAAATGTCAACCCAGACTACTATACCCTGCAAAGCTTTCAATCAACATAGATGGAGAAAACAAAATATTCCATGACAAAACTAAATTTACGCAATATCTATACAGCAAACCAACCCTACAGAAGATACTAGAAGGAAAACTCCAATCCAACGAAAACGAATTCACCCAAGAAAACAGGGCATACAGATAATATCCCAACAAAAATGAAAAGAAAACAAGCAATGAAACAGGGTAAGATCATCGACTCCATTACAAAAGGAACTAACATGCATTGGTCAATATTATCTATCAATATTAATGGACTCAACTCACCAATAAAAAGACACAGGCTAACAGAATGGTTACGGAAACAGAACCCAACATTCTGTTGCATCCAAGAAACACACCTATGCAACAAAGATAAACACTACCTCAGAGTAAAGGGCTGGAAAAATGTTTTTCAAGCAAATGGTTCCAGAAAACAAGCTGGAGTAGCCATCCTAATATCTAATAAAATAGACTTTCATCCGAAGTTAATCAAAAAAGATAAGGAGGGCCACTATATTCTCATCAAAGGAAAAATCCACCAAGAGGACATCACAATTTTGAATATCTATGCTCCAAATACAAGAGCACCTACATTCGTAAATGAAACAATATTAAAGCTTAAATCATACATTGATCCTAATACCTTAATAGTGGGAGACTTCAACACCCCACTCTCATCAAGGGACAGATCAACCAGACAGACACCAAATAGGGAAATAAAAGCACTCACAGAATCCCTAAATCAAATGGACCTAATAGACGTCTACAGATCTTTTCACCCAAACTCAAAAGAGTACACCTTCTTTTCAGCACCACATGGAACCTTCTCCAAAATAGACCATATAGTTGGTCACAAAGCAAGCCTCAACAGATACAAAAGGATTGAAATAATCCTTTGTATACTATCTGACCACCATGGACTAAAGCTGGACATCAACAACAACAGAAACAACAAAAAGCCGACACGCACATGGAAACTGAACAACTTACTACTCAATGACAGCTGGGTCAAGGAAGAAATAAAGAAAGAAATTAAAGACTTTCTAGAATTCAATGAAAATGAAGGCACAACATACCCAAATTTATGGGACACATTGAAAGCAGTGCTCAGAGGAAAATTTATAGCACTAAGTGCCTACAAGAAGAAATCCATAACATCACATACAAACAACTTAATGGCCCAACTGAAAAACCTAGAAAAAAAAGAAGCAGATACCCCCAAGAGGAGCAGACGGCTGGAAATAATCAAACTAAGGGCAGAAATCAAATAAAATTAGAACAAATAAAGTTAGAAACAAATAAAATTATCCAAAGAATCAATGAAACAAAAAGCTGGTTCTTTGAGAAAATCAACAAGATAGACAAACCCTTAGCCAAACTAACTAAAAAACAGAGAGAAACCATACAAATCAGCAAAATCAGAAAGGAAAATGGGGTCATAACTACAGACACTGAGGAAATCCAAACGATTATTAGGTCATACTACAAAAGCCTATATGGCACAAAATTTGAAAATCTAAATGAAATGGATAACTTTCTTGACAGATTCCATCTACCAAAATTAAGTCAAGATCAGGTAGAAAGACTGAATAGTCCTATATCTCCCAAGGAAATTGAAGCAGTCATTAACAGTCTCCCCTCCAAAAAAAGCCCTGGACCAGATGGCTTCAGCGCAGAATTCTACAAGACCTTCAAAGAAGTACTAACACCAATTCTCCTCAAACTATTCCATAAAATAGAAACAGAAGGAACACTACCAAACTCATTCTATGAAGCCATAGTCACTTTGATACCTAAACCACACAAAGATCCAACAAAAAAAGAGAACTTCAAATCTATTTCTCTTATGAACATTGATGCAAAAATACTCAATAAAATACTTGCAAACCGAATCCAAGAACACATCAAAGATATCATCCACCATGACCAAGTAGGCTTCATCCCAGGAATGCAAGGGTGGTTCAACATATGGAAATCCATCAATGTAATCCACCACATAAACAAAATGAAGGAGAAAAACCACATGATCATCTCCTTAGATGCTGAAAAAGCATTTGACAAAGTCCAACACCCATTTATGTTTAAAGTCTTGGAGAGATCAGGGATACAAGGCACATACCTAAAGATAGTAAAGGCAATATACAGCAAGCCTATAGCCAACATCAAACTCAATGGAGAGAAACTTAAATCAATCCCACTGAAATCAGGGACAAGACAAGGCTGCCCACTCTCTCCATATCTCTTTAACATTGTACTTGAAGTCCTAGCCAGAGCAATAAGACAACTAAAGGAGATCAAGGGGATACAAATTGGAAAGGAAGAGGTCAAAGTGTCACTATTTGCAGATGATATGATAGTATACATGAGCGAACCCAAAGATTCAACCAGAGAACTTCTTCATCTGATAAACACCTTCAGCAAAGTGGCAGGATACAAAATCAACTCAAAAAAATCAGAAGCCCTCTTGTATACCAAAGACAAAAAGGCTGAGAAAGAAATTAGGGAAACAGCACCCTTCACAATAGCCACTAATAACATAAAGTACCTTGGTGTGACTCTAACCAAGGAAGTGAAAGACCTGTTTGAGAAAAACTTCAAGTCTTTGAAGAAAGAAATTGAAGAAGATCTCAGAAGATGGAAAGATCTCCCATGCTCATGGATTGGTAGGATTAACATTGTGAAAATGGCCATCCTGCCAAAAGCAATCTACAGATTCAATGCAATTCCCATCAAAATACCAACTCAATTCTTTACAGACCTTGAAAAAAAGATTCTCAGCTTCATATGGAGAAACAAAACACCCAGAATCTCCAAAACGATCCTGTACAACAACAGATCATCTGGAGGTATCTCCATTCCCGATCTCAAGCTGTACTACAGGGCAACAGTAATAAAAACTGCATGGTATTGGCATAGAAACAGAAAGGAGGATCAATGGAATCGCATAGAAGACCCAGAAATAAACCCACACACCTATGAATACTCAATATTTGACAAAGAAGCCAAATCCATTCAATGGAAAAAAGACAGCATCTTCAACAAATGGTGCTGGACCAACTGGATATCTACATGCAGAAAAATGAAAATAGATCCATATTTATCACCCTGCACAAAACTAAAGTCCAACTGGATCAAGGACCTCAACATAAAACCAGATACTCTAAATCAGTTGGAAAAAAAAGTGGGAAACAGCCTAGAACTCATTGGCGCAGGAGACAACTTCCTGAACAGAACACCAACAGCACAGGCTCTAAGAGCAACAATCAATAAATGGGACCTCATGAAACTGAAAAGCTTCTGTAAAGCAAAAGACACTGTCATCAAAACAAATAGACAGCCTACAGATTGGGAAAGAATCTTCACCAACCCTTTATCTGACAGAGGGCTAATATCCAGTATATATAAAGAACTAAAGAAGCAGAAAAGCAACAAACCAAGTAATCCACTTAAAAAATGGGGAACAGAGCTAAACAGAGAATTCTCGAAAGAGGAACATCGAATGGCAGAGAAACACTTAAAGAAATGCTCAACCTCATTAGCCATTAGGGAAATGCAAATCAAAACGACCCTGAGATTTCACCTTACACCCATCAGAATGGCCAAGATGAAAAACTCAAGTGATAGCACATGCTGGAGAGGCTGTGGAGAAAAGGGAACCCTCCTCCATTGCTGGTGGGAATGTAAACTGGTTCAACCACTTTGGAAGTCAATCTGGCGCTTTCTCAGACAACTAGGAGTAGTGCTACCTCAAGACCCAGCTATACCACTCCTAGGTATATACCCAAAATTTGCTCAAATACACAAGGACATTTGTTCAACCATGTTCGTAGCAGCTTTATTTGGAAAAACTTGGAAACAACCCAGATGTCCATCAACGGAGGAATGGGTACAGAAATTGTGGTATTTTTACACAATGGAATACTACTCAGCAATCAAAAAGGAGGAAATCATGAAATTTGCAGGCAAGTGGTGGGATCTAGAAAAGATCATTCTGAGTGAAGTATCCCAGAAGGAGAAAGACAAACTTGGTATATACTCGCTTATATAGACCTACAAGATATGATAAACATAATGAAATCTACACACCTAAAGAAGATAATCAAGAAAGTGGACACAGGCGAAGGTGATTAATCCTCATTTAGAAAGACAAATGGGATGTGCATTGAACTTATGACAGGAGTCTACCACAAAAGGCATCTGAAAGACTCTACCTAGCAGTGTTTCAAAGCAGACACTAAGACTCATAACCAAACCCTCGGCAGAGTGCAGGGAATCATATGAAAGAAGGGAAGTTAGTATGATCTGGAAAGGATAGGAGCTCTACAAGGACCAAATATATCTGGGCACAGGGTCTTTTCTGAGACTGACACTCAACCAAGGACCATCTATGGATATAACCTAGAACTTCTGCTCGGATGTGGCCGGTGGTAGCTCAGTAACCAAGTAGTTTTCCAAAGTAAGGGGAACACGGACTATTTCTAACAGGATCTCAAGGGCAGGCTGTTTGACACCCCCCCCCCCGGGGGAGGAGCAGTCTGTTAGGCCACAGAGGAGGACTTTGCAGCCAGCCCTGAAGATACCTGATAAAACAGGGTCAGATGAAAGGGGAGGAGGTCCTCCCCTATCAGGGGACTTGGAAAGGGGCAGGGAGGAGACCAGGGAGGGAGTGTGGGGTTGGGGAGGGAATGAAGGAGCGGGATACAGCTGGGACACAGAGTTAACAAAATGTAACTAAAAAGAAAAATAAAATAAAAAAAAATTTAAAAAAATGTTAATAAAACTATTACCTAATAAAATTTTATTATAATAATTCTCAGAAAAAAAAAAAAAGAGTTAACGCATTCGTGGTCACTTTGAGTCATTCGCAGACAGAAATCAACCTTCAGACCATTAAAGGTGCTGAAAATACAAATTTCTTATTCTCAGATCAAAACACATCGCCTGCTTATACATACATTTAAGAACGTTTTAATATTACAGTTGTGGTATAATAACATGTTATCCTGATTCTTAATATAGCTGACCTTTGTTCGCACTAGGGCATATGATAACTTCAAGACTGGAACATTTGTGCTTTATAAAAGTATGTCGCGGGATTTTGAAATCCACATACGTCAGCAGGACTGTGGGAGCCTTCACTATCCGGTGTCATGTAACTGTGGCTTTGTTGCAAAAGAAGAAGGGGACATTGTTACCTTTGACATGTGCAGCAGCCAATTACATGAATCCCCACCGCATTTATCCGTAAAGAGCCAAAATTCATCATCAAACAATATCAGAATAACTGAAGCTTATTTGGGAAGAAAAGTCACGGTATGTGAACAGAGGTATAAATTTAATATTAGAAATAGTTTTCCTTCTTATAATTTTGGATGGATTTCTATTCAACCTTACAAATTAGGCAGTACTATGTTTTGATATTAGTTTGCTGAAGAAAATAGCTTTGTAAGGTAATGGATGAAGATGATCAAAATGCATTATATATGTATGTGTGTATGAGAATGTAAAAAAATGAAAGAAAATAGCTTTATATTGACTCAGGTATTGGAAGAAAGCTTGTATTTTAATCTATTTTTCAAAATGAAACATATCCTTAACATATCTAAATTGTTCTTTTAAAATATTTTAATATTAAACTTTTGTGTATTATTCATAAAACTATTTGGGACTGTCTAATAAATGTATATTAGTTAAAATGACACTGAAAATTCATATTCAGGACTATCTAAGCAGTTTTTTAAAATAAATATGTTCTGTTATTACTTCAGTAAGAAGCCAGTAGATATAAGAAAGACAGACAAAAGGCCCCAAATTTCATTTTATAAATATTTTTATCTTTAACCTTTTTAAAGATACTATTTCACATCAATGAGCAAAATATTCATATCTTAATGTCATGTTCACACATTTTCATCTTTAAAAAAGTAAATTCTTGGTAAATATATTCAAATTTAAATAATAATTTTCAATGAATTGTGCTTGTATAACATTTGCTAAACAGTAATTTACAAACAAATCATTTTTTATCTGAATTCTGTCATCCAAAGCCAAAATTTGAGTCAGGAATTAGAAAAAATGTTTTCTACATGTATAACACAGTAAATATATAAAGCATTTGTATATCTGGTTATATGTATATGTGTATACGTATATCTCTTATACATATATAACCAGCAGACAATTGTAGACATGAACAACATCAAAAGGCAAAAGGTGTGTGACACATACCTGTTGTCCCGACACTTTGAAGCCTAGGCAAGGCAATGACGAGCTCAAGAAGAGCCTGTTCCATCATAGGCTCTGTCAAAAGTAAATACAAATATAAAAATAAATAGACAATTCACAAAGAAATAACACTGGAAAATGAGTCTAAATGTACAAGTAATCAACAAAATATTGAAATGCCTCATCAGTAATCAAATGAATAAATAGCACTACTCTTCATATAATCTGGCCAGTGGAAATAATGGTAATGGAAAAAAAATAGTCTTTCTGAGGGACTCTATTTATATGTGACTTCATCAAAAGTTCTTTTTTTATTAATTATACTTTATTTGTTTTGTATCCCCCCATAAGCCCCTCCCTCCTCCCCTCCCGATCCCACCCTCCCTCCTCTTTCTGCATGCATGCCACTCCCCAAGTCCACTGATAGGGGAGGTTCTCCTCTCCTTTCTGATCTTAGTCTATCAGTTCTCATCAAAAGTGGCTGCATTGTCCTCTACTGTGGCCTGGTAAGGCTGCTCCCCCCTCAGGGGGAAGTGATCAACGAGCAGGCCAATCAGATTATGTCAGAGGCAGTCCCTCTTCCCATTACTATGTAACCCACTTGGACACTGAACTGCCATGGGCTACATCTGTGCAGGAGTTCTAGGTTATCTCCACAAATAGTCCTTGGTTGGAGTATGATTTTCTGGGAAGTTCCCTGTGTTCAAATTATCTTGTTCTGTTGCTCTCCTTGTGGAGTTCCCGTCCCCTCCAGCTCTTACTATTTCCCACTTCTTACATAAAATTCCATTCACTCTGCCCATCAGTTGGCCATCAGGCTCAGCATCTGCTTTGACAGTCTATACTGCAGAAGCTTTCAGAGGCCCTCTGTGGTAGGTTTCAAGGTTGTTTCCTGTTTTCTTCTGGCTTTCAGAGGCCCTCTGTAGCAGGTTCCAAGGTTGTTTCCTATTTTCTTTTTCTTCTGATGTCCATCCTCTTGATGTGGGAGGGAGGGTGGGAATGGGAGGGAATAAGGGAGTGGGATACAGCTGAGATACAGGGTTAATAAAATGTAACTAATAATAAAAAAAAATAAATTAAATTTAAAAAAAAAGACCAGACACACACACATGGTGCACAGGCATACATGCTGGCAAAATAGCCATGCACACAAAGAGACAAATAAAGAGGAAGAAATGCAGCCAGTCCTGATGAGACCTGACAGGCTAGGGTCAGAGGGAAGGGGAGGAGGACCTCCCCTATCAGTGGATTAGGGGATGGGCATAGAGGGAGAAGAGGGAGGGAGTGTGGGATTGGGAGGAGATGAGGAAAGGGACCACAGCTGGGATACAAAGTGAATAAATTGTAATAAATAATAATAATAATTAATTAAAAATTGCAAAATAAGAATTGAAATTGTGACCAAGTTTCAAATCAGCATAACGTAAAAATGGATTTCTTTTAAATATAATAGTAAATGAAAGTCTTCATGTAAAAAAAAAAAAGTGTTTTATTCTTTGTATTGCTGTAACCTGGTTAAATTCTATAGCCCCTCTGTTGAGACCTCCTTTATTTCTTAGCAAAACTATGGCTCCTGTGATAACACCTGCTATAACCTTTAGCATATCAGAAGCCATTTTGCCTCCAAGTATGTCTCTATGGTTTCATTACTCAAACATTGTATACTTTGTTACCTCAGTGTTCTGTGAAGTCCCCCAACTGTGAAACCAATCAAATTAAAGGTCAGTTAGAAACACTTTGTCTAACTAGCCGAAATGATGTAGTGTTGCTTTCTACACCTGGATACCTGGTTGTGTTTGTGTTACCTGGTTGTTACTTAGTTGTGGTTTATTTCCTACACCTGGCTACAGTATCATTACCTAACTTTTACCTGGTTAGGAATTGTATAAAAAACCTGCTTTAGGAGCAGACAGATGTCATAGTCTGGCTCCCGAGTTCATATTATGGCGCTGGCAAGTTCCTGTTTAGTGTTCAATAAGCATTTGTTGAGTTCAGTCTGGTATCTGAGTGGTCAGTGAGTGGCTATTCCTAAACCCATAACATATGTATAGAAAAGGACCTTTCTTATATATATTAAATGTCACTCTTTTCTTAACTGAAGTCAGAGTCTGGGTTTGTCTGCTTTCAGATTTGGTTTTCCTCTGGAGCGTTCATCCGGGCTGACCTCAGTGTGTGGGGTATGAGTATAACACTCAGAGCTCCTAGTGTGGACTACAGAAGCACGTTGGGGCTCTGTGGCACCTTCGATGAAAACCCAGAAAACGATTTCCACGACAAGAATGGGATCAAAATTGACCACAACGTCAACAGTTATATTGCTTTTATCAATGAATGGAGGTGAGAATTATGTTATTGTTCATTTTTGTTGTTGTTGTTGTTACTATGAAGCGTAAGCAGTGGCTACTCAATATTTTACCCTCTCACAATATATTAGTGGGGAAAATGTTCTTGTTCAAATTACTATCCTGTTTTTCATCTGGAAGACTTTTACCAGGGAGAAGCATGTTTGACAAAATCCCAGCTTCCCCGCAGTTTCCGGCGAAACCATCTTACTGTGGGTGCTGGTTGGGTACCGCCTTGCAGCATGGGCTCGCTAACCATCTGGACAGCAGATCTCACTTAGAGATGGCTTCCAGCTGCAAAGACATAAAGCACATCCAGTCTTCTTCCTTGATACCAGACCTAGACATCACCTCTGAATACATCAGTTCAGAAGCTCTTCTTGGAAAAGTAAGCACTCGTGTAGCCGAGGAAGAAAATAATTTGAATTTCTTACTACCAGAAAATGCCCACACAAACCTAACAAAACTGGAGTTAAATTTACAGCATCCTGGGAATGAGGATCCACCAAACCGTTTGAGCAGCGAGAGGCACTCGCGGGGCCAGTTAATGAGGAGGAATCTACAAAACAGATGGAAACGACAAAACTTAAAGGATTTTCTTCCCAAGCTTTCTTTCCAGAGTCTTGGACAAGCCAACCTGGAAGAGCTTTCTTATTTTTTCCCTGAGGACCACACTGAGGTCAGCCAGCAGGAGTTCGTCCCCTCATGGCCCACAGCATCGGGCCTCACTGAGCTCAGCAGCTGGGCCCTCTGCGAGCAGACTCTCGCCAACTCCAGCATCGGAAGGCTCTGTCTCCCGTTCCTTGGCAGGATGCTAAACCACGTTACGGACATGTGTGTGAAGGATATTCTGTTGAAGGACGACGTGAGCTGGGCAGAAGCCGGGGTGGCCCTGTTAGAAAATGAATGTGAGAGGCGGGTTTTAGAAGAAGGAAAACACTACAGTGAAGGCTACAGGAAGTCAATAGGAGGCATTCTCCAAGTGTTAAGATGCCCCAATTTGTGCAGCGGACACGGGCGGTGTGTGGAGTGGGGCTGTGCGTGTTTCCCGGGCTACAGCTCCTCTGACTGCAGTCATTCATTCGGTACGCAAATGCCCTGAGTCCTTAGTGTTTATTAAGTCTACAGTGAAAACATATTAGTTAATGTTTTAATGATTTCTCCCCAAAGTCAAAGCTGACATCCCCGTAACTGCCTGTCTGGCACCCTACTGTTTGTGGCCTCTTTCTGGAAGCTGTTGATCTGTCCAGCCGCTTTCATCTCTGTTGGTGTTCCTTGAAAATGCCAGGCCCACCCAGCCACAGTGCCTTTGCACACCATCGGTGCTTCTGTCTGCAGACAATAACCATTTGCCTAGACTACATATTTAATATATTTTCAGCACTTTTTTACGTTGCTTTACTCAGTATACTAATCTACTTAAAATGTTTTTTTTTTTTTTTCTTAAGCCTATTTTGGGAGCTCTTACGTCTCAGTATTAAGTTAGAAAATTCCTAGTAGTTTTTCTCACACAACCCCAGATTTTTTTTAATTTATATATTCTTTTTAAAATTTATTTTTAGTTTATATATTCAGCCCCATATTTTTTAATCTACAATAGTTAATATAAATTTTTCTATACTGAAAACATTTTTAAATCTCCAATAGGTAATATAAATTCTCGTACTGAAAACATATATTAATACACTTATGTTTTTTTTCACTTTGTAAACAATCTTTGTCCTTCTATGATAAATTTAAGCTATATGGAGGCTTTATTTAGTTTATTCCTATGCCCCATATAATGCAAATACATCAGTAAATAGACACTTGTTACAAATGTAAGAGGATAAACTAATACAATTTTTTTTTCATGAGGATTTTGAGAAGCCTGAGGACATAGGCTTATGATTTGTCCATAAGGCTAGCTGATAAGTTCACTTCGGCTTTACCTAAGACAAACGGCTGCTGTTTCACGTCCATTTTAACAAGCAGATATTACCAATTCCTGTAAGATGTGATCACTAAGACCACACCCAGAAGAAGGGCCATATAAAATTCAGTTAATTATGAGTTCTAACAGAGATATTGCCTGTCAATAATTAATAAACTCATAGTTATGTTCATGGGACAACAAAAATATGGACAATACTGGAATAGAAGTGCTTATATACTTTGATAAATTTTTATAACACTAAAATGAGTTTTGAAGCATGAATATTGCACTGCTACTAAACTATTGTATTATTGAAGCATATTTTACCTGCTGTCCATCTATTTGGCATAAACTGATGTGGCAAAACCAAGATGCATTTTAGGACAGTAGTGACTTATTAACATCTGCCCTTAAATGATAACAAATATTACTGAAATATCAGTGAAATATATGTTTAAGTGTTATCTGTTATGACAATGTGTTTCTTTTGACAGTTAACAATACCTCTTTTTTATTTTATTTTATTTTTATTTACACTTTATTTACTTTGTATCCTCCCTCTAGTTCCATCCCTCCTCCCCTCCCAATCCCTTCCTCCCCAACAATACCTCTTTCTAAAAACAAGATTATGAGGTGTTTGACTGGTTAATTACTATAAACAAGGTTTGTGTATAGTTTGAAATGTTATTTGAACTATGCATTTAATTTAGACCTTCAAAATAATTATACAGTGGTTTTTTTTCCTGTAATTCACAATGCATGTCCTTTTTTTTTTTTTTTTTTCCTAAAGACATATCTCCTGAAATTACAGAGCTAGAAAACGCTGGATTCTGTGATGTCCAGAAGCAGAATTGTGTCACAGTGAGAGTTTTTGGTCAGGGCTTCAAAGATTCACCATCTGTCAAGTGTGAAGTTACTAAACTGGAGGTAAAACGAGAAGTGCAGGCTTCCGGGTGCAGCGTTTACGATGACTGGGTTTATGACCGCTTCTGTTGTTGCCTTGTTTTTTTTGTTTTTGTTGTTGTTTGTTTTTGAGACAGGGTTTCTCTATGTAGCTGTGGATGTCCTGGAACCCACTTTGTAGTACAGGTTAGCCCTGAACTCAGAGATCCACCTGACTCTGCCGCTCAGGTGCTGGGATTAAAGGCGTGCAAGTGTCAGACTTCTTTAGGTTAATTCTGTCTATCAGGCAACAACACGATTTTAGGGGGTTCAGCCCACCAAGAGTTACAGAAAAACGGCCAAGCCGTTCCTCTAGAAAAACTACCCATTGAACATTACTAAGTATTTTACACCTTTTTTTTTAAGACGTTGGGAACTGATTTTCAGTCATGATTAATAAAAACTAAAAGATATCAAGCTTGCTATGCAGAAGCACCCACCTTTCTTGAGCTGCAAACCACAATGGGTAGAGATGGATTTCAGCCAAGATGTCTGGCATGGAGTGTAGGCAATGGAGATCCCTGACCATTCGCCCTTACATAGCAGAAGTGTGGACAATTGCGATCATTGTTCACACCTCCCTCTCTATGGGTTTCTGACTTTAAAATATCCAGCCCCTCCTCCATCGTTTATTTGTTTCTCAAGATTACAAAAGCAGAAAAGTCATTCCGTTTGAATGTGAGCTCCTGTAATTTTATGTTATTTTGTGAAATGTATGATATTTCTTTTCTTTAAGTAAAATTTTCACTTAAGGTAAGGACATGTTTTAAAATTTAGATGTTCACTTGAACAAGTTGAAAACTTAAAATAGTCAATTATATTTTTGCATTCTTTATCTCTAAGCTGAAGTGAAGGGAGGATGTGATAAAAATTTCCTGAGGAAATAATTTTTGCATATATTTTTCATGTGTAATTATGCAAAAATATACTCATTGCATCGTGGTGTGCATAGGATTTCAGTATCAGTGGAGAGTAGATATGTGGCAGGTTTGATAATATGAGATTATGCCATCAGTGAGTAATTGAACAAAAGAGAATTTTACAAATTTGTATTTTCTTGGAAAGGAGTTCCAAGAAAGTGCTTACTTTGTGTGTTGTGACTTCCAAGCATCTGACAGGGAATTTTGGAATTCCCTAAATATTATACTTAGCTGCAGAAGGAAAAGAAAGAAACTGAGTTGCCAAATTCAAAGTTGGCCTGAGTAGCAAATATTTACATTATATTGAAGTTGAATCAATCTCTGCTAATTTCAAAAAAAAAAATTAAACATAGTTACACTGCTTTAACTCCATCTTCTCTATCTAATCTTTCCTATGTGCCCCTCTCTTTCTCAAATTCATGCTGTTAGCCAGACTTTTGGCTACTTTATTGGGTTCTTTTTTCCTATTTCCCTACACTACCCCTATCTCTTCCAACCTCCCAAGAGTAGATAGGAGAGAGGGAAGGTTAGAGGGGAAAGGGGGCATCAATATTGTTAGACAACTTTTTGCTGATTTGGGGGTGTCAAGTTCCTGAAGGCAAATTTGATCCTCGTCATAAGGATATCTCCAGTCAGCAACCAGCAACAGAGCAGGAGCAGCACGGGCAGCACGGGCAGCACGGGCAGCACGGGCAGCACGGGCAGCACGGGCAGCAGGGCAGCATGGGCAGCAGCAGCTGTTGTCTCCCTTAGGGCTCTGGCATTTATATAGCCTCTGAAGAGTCCCTAGAATTTCAAACATGAATTATCTTCAGCTGGCAAAATCAAACCCCTGCCAGAGCATGAGACAAATCATAGTCTGCTGCTGTAGACAATGTGAAGTAGCCCCATATCCCACACCTGGGATTAAAACAAAAATATATTCACATAACATTTCTGTGTTTTTAAAGCAATCAAAATTCTCGATGCACATGGTCTCTCATCTTTAAATTGTTATTGTTACATATGAATAATCAAATAAACATCCATTTACTTGCACGTATACATTTATAAGGCTGTCAACTTGGCATTGAAAAACAAAAGACTTAGCTATGCCTAATCTTAAAATCTGAACATAAAATCTGTCCACAGTGCATTTTAAAGGCTTTCTAAATTCACTTTTATCAAGAGAAATTTGACACAATTTTAAAATCATGCAATACTAGTCTTTTAGGATTTGCCAAAAGCCTTAGGCTTCACTTGGGTTGATGGTACCAAGTTTCCACTAAGCTAATGTCTTCTCCTGGTTTCATTATTTATTACAGGCTAGTTACTGCTTTTAAGACCTCTCAATCGATAGAGCATGCACACATACACCTCAAACATCTATACATCTCTCTATCCTCTATGTATCTCTCATCTACATTCACCATCTTTATCTATTTTCTTAGCCTCTATCTAATCTACCATCTTCAACAACTGACAGCAATGTCTCTGATAATGAAATGGCACAGGGTTCACTCTAGTCTCCTTTTTTTATTTGTTTCTTTTTCATTCACAAGTGAAAAACAGTTCTCATCATTCCCAATACGTGTCTATTTTGTCATTCTTTGCGCATGCATATGTTTTCAGATATTTTATCCCCTGCCATGGAAAAGAAAACTTATAAAACCATATAGTATATAACAGCAAATGATGTTCCCATTAGGATGCACGCTACTTTCTTTGACTTCCTGTTCATAGCATTTATACATTTCATTGTAGTGCAATTAGTTTAAATGCTGATATTTCTTTTTGAGTTTCTTATGCATTCTAGTTGAGTTGAATTGAAATTATTTAGACAGTATCTAAATATTATCATAATTCTAAAATTTTGATCTGTTGAAAGGTATTTATAGAGAATTGTTCACCTTTTCTCTTCTACATTATCCACATTTTTATTATCTTTTCTATTGTCCTGATATTTTTATTGTATTCTCTCCATACATATGTGTCATTTTTTTCTAGTTAATTCTCACTATGTTTCTTTTGTACAAAAGCACACATAAACACATCTCCAATGTTATGTAAAGAACAGAATATCACAGCTTACAGCTCCTTTCTACTGTTACAGTAATAATTTTGAACAAGTATTAGTCTAGAAATCTACCTACCTCATCATTTCTTTTACTATTTTCTCTAAACACCAAGTCCAGCTTTTTAGCTCCTGCTCCATAGTATTAAGTCCAAGCAGTAATCCTGTAAACAGAGGTCTCTTTCTGACCTAGATTTTGTCTCCTTCTGTGGGCAGCCTAAATATCCCTCTCATCTTCATTCTCTACTACAGACCATGATGTTTTGTGCCTCCTTGCTTTTCAAATACTGGTCTCTTCAGCCATGTTGGATTCCCCTCTTCCTGTTTCAGTTTCTGGTATCCTAACAGAAGCACCATTTATCCTCGAGTAAGAAAAATATGACCCCGTCCTCTGAAGCCTTTCTCGACTAGATTAGACTCGGGAATTCTTTTGTATTATACCTTACTTCAATCTCAGTGATCACAGCAAAATTATACATTCTATGTTTTTTTCTGTTACATATTCCCTCATCAGAATATCAGTAGCTGCTGTGAATGTGTGAACAGTTCTGACCAATTGGGATTGGATAGATATGGTTTAAATACAGTACACATGTATGAGATTCTCAAATATTAAACTATTTAAATTAAGAAGAACATACATGTAATAAGCCCTCACAAAACACTGAATATAAAGTATCATATTCATCACTTTGGGTTAACCTTTTCATGGAAGGGTAGAACCCATATCTTAAAGGCCAATTGTTGGCTGCAAACTGGATTGACACAGGAAAACAAGAGAACTTGCATGTTTTAAGCACAGCTATCAGGACAACCTTGAGACATTCTAATCATTCTTTTGATAGAGAAACCCACTGTCAGATCCGCTATAATAGACTGCTCCTCCGTGACTATAGATAGCTCCACAACTGCACGCTGTCCATCACCTAGTCTTCCACACTAAGTAGGCTTCATTCCACACAAACTGGGTGATTTCTCTCTTTCCCCTTTTCTGCTGACCTATAATGCTGGGTCACTGTTAACTTGTATTACCAAGGCTACATGTATGAAAACCATTGTGCAATCTATATGCATTTTTATAAATATGAATTCAGATATTGCCAGCAAAATATTGCCTTCTAGATTTCAATATAGTTTTCAGTACTCAGAAAATCATTCTGCCTTTGCTCTTTGTACACCAAGACATTTACAACACTGTAAAATTACACCCAAGGTGTAGCTTAAACATGACATTTCACTGGCATTAAGTACGACAAACAGGCTAGAATTCTACTCAAATAACATAAACTTTCTTAAACAAAATGACACATTTTTACTGAACATAGTATGTTCTCTGTTTTAATTTACTTGGGTCTTGGACACCATGAAAAATTAGTATGTGCACAATTACATATGTTCATATCTGGTTTCAGTCCTACTATTCTTTTCAGGCTTCATTGTTATATTAACTTTATTAAAAAAAAAAAAAAACATAGCCACCACTCTATAGTTTCATACTATTATGGGTAGTCTGGCCCCAAAGCCTATGTCATAGGGGTAAAATTTTTCAAATAGTTGAAACACTGACCCATCTTAGTTATTCCTTTGGACCAGTAAAGGGTCAAAGCCTAGTGGGTAACAACATAGTGGAACAGTGTTCTATGGAGATGACTGTGGGAATTGCGACATAAAAACATCCATTCACCATGTGCCAACTATGCACTCCCTTGCTTTCCCTCTTGCTCTGAAATCCATTGTGTGGTGAGTCATTATACATGGCCCACCTTGGCAACTTTTTTAATTGAACCTTTCAGTAATGTACACTTTGAGAGAAAGATTGCTCTTATTTTTTAATTACCAAATTACTGTTAAACTTTTCTACTATGCTGAATAAAACTTACTTTTTTTTAAACTTTTCATTACACGTTCAGTATGATGGCAGTAAATGGGTACTTGGAGAAAGCGTCTACACAGAGACAGTGTTTCAAAATAGCAGAGTGGTTGACTGTCGGCTGCTCACAGATGGCCAGCATTCTGATGCCATGGATCTGATGGCGGAGAAACCCTTGGCAAAGTTGCAACTGAAGGTAACCAATGAAAGACATCACCAGGGAAAGGGCATAGGGGGAGAAGGAGGAGAGTGGGTGGGACTAGGAGGAGACTAGGGAGGGTGCTACAGCAGGGATACAAAGTGAATAAATTGTAATAAATAAATAAATTTTTTAAAAGATGTCTTCCACATAAATGAAATTTCATAAGGAGTTGATGAGGCAACATTTAGAAGAAATAATCTTATTCTAGAACTGTATCACACAGGTATCTAATGATGGTTATGCATTCAGTAATCCCAAGATAATGATCATATATAATGGCACTTGTCAAGCTTGTGGTTCCTATGGAGATGACTCATGCACTGTGAAGGTATAGATCTTTGCTTGTTCATAGCATGTAATACATATATTCACATGTCTTCACCATATTATTGTACCCTTCCTAACCTTATGCCACAATGATATGAAAAAATTCACATTCCTGTTAGTCTAATTAAAATAAATGAACTTCCTTTAACTCTTGTTGTGTAATAAGGAAGATGTTTCTTCTTTTAACATCTTAAAGTGCAATCTCTGAAACTTTGAAGGAAGACCCATGTTAAAGTATCAAACATTTGTAATTCTAGCATTTGGAAAATGGAGTCAGGAGGATCAGAAGTTTAAGGTTGTCACATCCTAGAGGTCAGGCTGGGCTAAATGAGAACCTGCTCCTCTTCACTGTACTTCTCCTAAAGATTCAGAGAAGAAATTTTATATTAAATCATTCACTCATGTGCTCCTACGTACATAGTTTTGTTCAGTAAGATTTTTCTTTGTGGTTAGCTTGTTCTTTTTATAGCAAATGGCTTGTATTTGAAAAGAGTTTATAATATAAATCTAATGCTTTTATCATTTTTAGTTGGTTTCTGGTTTTATTTTTTGTTTGGTTATTTAAGGGGCTTCCTTTAGAACTGATAACTTCATAGACACCATATTGCTAATATCATTCGACTTTTCAAAACCAAAGAACATAACACTAGTACAGGAAAAAAAGGCATTTTTCTTGGTAAAACACTTCCAAGATGAGCTGGAAGACAAACATGGTGGCCATATTCCCTGTTTCTCATAAGCTATGCTATTGTATTTCATGGCTTCCCTATATTTTCTCATTCTTCCAAGTTAGTGAGTTCTATTGCTTTTTACATACAATGAATAGTTTGTTTTTAAAGATGTACTCATGAGTTTATGAAACTATCTCCAAATCCAAATATATGAGATATGTATTTCTGTTTCTAGTTTCTGTATATTAAGCATAAGATGTCTTTTTGATACTTTATTTTCTCAAATTCCAATAGGATAATGTTTGTGTGATTGATGGTCTCTGCTACACTGAAGGGGATAAAAATCCTATCAGTTCTTGTTTGATTTGTAAACCCCAAGTTTCAAATTCTACATGGGCAGTTTTAGACAGTAAGTCATTCTTTATTATTTTTCCTATTTCTTATTACAAAGTTTTAAGGTGATTTTTAGGCATAACTAATACTAATGTACTTCAGAGAGATGAACAATGTATTTAATTTAGTATCTCTCATTACTTCATATTTTTTTTCAAGGAAACAAAAGACAAGACTATGTTTTTATACGTTATCCTGAACATCAATTAACAACATTTTGGCTAATAATAAGCTTAACATGTGTTTATATCATCAAGTGATTTCATAGCTATCTTAATTTGTGACCAAACACTTCATGATGATTAGAATGATAAAACTGGTTAGTGATGCATTTCTTACAACTTATTCTCATGTTAAGTGATATGTGACTATATATAATAATTTATATCATCTTACTGTAATAGGTTATAAGGTATATATTTTAGTATTTACTAATGAAATGATAATTAAATTGTTCATGAAAGAAAGAAATGGGAATTCTCAAATCAGGGATACCCTGTTTTCTATGTCTAACTTTACTTTGTTCAGTTTTATGGCAAGGAATTTAGCTATTTCAATTTCAACAGACATGAATTTATCGTTTGTTAAAGATAGTTAGACTCAGTACTCTATAAGTGCTTTTCAATAAGTCTTTTTCTATGATTCTATGAATATAATCCTGTATACAGATAAATGCAGGATTCACTGTTCAAATGGTACCACAAATTGTGGACACAAGACATAACTTTTAAACTTTCTCAAGCACTACATAATTTCATATGTGTATCTGTGTTCTTTCCTTATGTGATGATCAGGTTAGCTATACAGATTAATAAGTAATATGTAACAAGACATAATTTTCAAAGCCTATGTAACTTTATCTGTAAGTAATAAAACTTTATATTCACATGTCAATGTATATGTAAATTCCATTGCTTTGTTAGATAATTTGTCATATTCACTGCTTAGGAACAAGATTTACAGAATGTTAGCCAAAGCCAATAAATATTTGAGAGAATGTGGTGAAAGTGATCAAGAAAATGAGACGACCTTCTGAGTTGGAGTCTTTCTTTTAATGGCTATAGTACGACTGATTTGCGAATAAGCCATCGTGTTCAATGATATAAAATAAGCCTCGAGGAGGAGGAGAGCAATAAGGTCATTAGTGAAGCTTCTTTCAGACATGTTCAGGGACAAATTGGGAGCTGAATCTGGGGCCTCTGGGCATCAGCGTCTCATGTGTACGCTTGTAACCCAGATGTCATAAGAAAGTTGTTTAGTTAGCACGCAAAGGGAGTGCACGTGTTAAAACATAAGACAGTATAACGTATATTTTAGAATGTTTTCTAAGTATATAAAGATCAGTCCCTACGCTTGATGCAGCTGCGCTACGGCATGTGTGTGAGCTTGGCCACTGGAAGGAGCTCAGAGAACAGGAGTTTGGTCTGACTGTTCACTCCCAATTGTTACAACTGGGGAAGTAGGTGGAGTGAAGAAGGCTTAGCATTTGGATGAGTGGTGTAATCACAGGAAGCAAGGGAGGTGTACAGAGAGAAAGTGAGAATGAAAGAGAGAGGGCACACAGATGAGTGAGAAAGTCCAGGACTTCCCAGGATCCTCAAGCAGTGATATGGTCAACAAAAAGTTGTTTTAGACAACAGAGAGGTGCCTTCCACCTGAAGAGTGCAAAGCTACCTGTATGTTTTATGCAGTATGCAAAGTACTTACAGACTTGCCTGGCAAAACTGGCCCTGACCCTTACAGTTACTTTTACATTTATAAAGAATGGAATACAGGTTTAGGAAACAAAACAAACAAAAACACCAAAAAACCCAAACAAAAAACACACAAAAACCAAAACAAAACAAAAATCACAGCAAAACAAAACAAAACAAAAGGACAGCTAATAGAACGTTTAGCAGAATTAAGTCCTTACTAGACACTTGACCCTGTAGAAACTACCAGAATCACTCTTCTCATGCTTCTTTCCATTTTTACACAAGTACAAGGTGAAATGCTTTCTCTGTTACAGATAATAAGCCTCCTGTGATCCAAATTCTGCAAGACAAATTACAGGCATTTTATGGGGAAGACTTTGAATACCAGCTCACAGCCTGGGATCCGGAAGGCTCTGAGATACATTTTACACTGGATTCTGGTCCTGATGGAGCAGGCATTTCCTCTAAAGGACTTCTGACATGGAAAACAGAGTCACAGACTCCTCAGAAATTCATTCTCCATCTTAAGGATGACTGTGAGGCTGAAACTACAGTCATAATGGAGGTCATAGTTATAATTACCAAAATATTGCTATCTTTTACAAAGACAACCACTTTATTTTAAATCCTAGCACAAGGCATAGTCTTAATTTCAAACAGCAATAAAGTCATTAAATGTTCCATGTTTGACTGTTGCTTGTCACACCATAGTGTCTTAGAGACACCCTTAAGTCCCGAAGCATGGGTCTAAATTAATAGCTGACGGTTTAATCTGTACTTGACAGACACGGGTGAGGATCTCCCTCCCTCCCACTTCCTGATTAAAATAAGAGAGATAACAGTACCTTTTTTCTTCCAATGAAAGAGTCTTGAATGCTGAATTAGAAACATGAAACAACCAACTGGCAATTTTCCTTTATTGATATACATAGTATGTTACTCATGAGGCTTGAATTATTATAAACTGCTTGTGACCTGCATGTGTGCTTGAAGTTTAGTATTCACATTTTCACACTTTCACGTGTGATGAAAGGTGATTGAGTTTGGTCATATTAGCCTGGTAATTGATGCTCTTGTTTGCTCTTAAGTTGAAGATAAGAGGGGTGGCTGACTGATTTTGTTTCCTAGTGTCCTGTTTGTATTATAAAACCAATGATTCTATTCAAAGTATGGTGTTATCTAAAAATACATGTCCTTGGGAAGATGAGGAAGGAGGACTACATGTCCAAGGTCACTTTGAGCTAAATAAGCCCTATTTTAAAAATTAAAAAATAAAAATATCTTAATACTTAAAACATTTTTAGAAGTATTCCCCCTAGTACCCATATTTTAGCCTTGCTCATGAAAGTGGACATAATTTTTTAAACAAGCATTTTGCAGAGATACATAATTTGATTAGACAGGTACATAAGCCTTCATGCCTGTCATGATTTCATGCAGCAATAACTGAGCATAATTTTATCCAAATAAAGCATTTATCGTTTTTTTTATCTTTTGTAGGTGACTGTGAAGTCTTGTGACTGCTTGAACGGTGGATCATGTGTGTCTGATAGAAAATTTCCTCCTGGAAGTGGAGCATACCTGTGCCTCTGCTTGCCTGGTTTCCATGGCAGTCTTTGTGAAGTTGATGCCAGTGGGTGCCAGTCAAACCCTTGTGGTCTTGGCAAGTGCATTAGAGAATTACACAGTTACTCCTGTGACTGTCCTCCTGAGTTCACAGGTCAGTTTGGGTTCCTTACGAACTAAATGTGAATGAATTAGAAAAAAAAAATCTCCTTGGAATATTCTTTTGTGGAACCATGCAAATCTATGCTGTTAAGATTTTAATGCATATTTTAAAAGTCTGGCAAAAAAATATCACAGACATAAACAGTGCTCACATCCTCTGATTTTGTTTTAGTATTTTTATTTAAATTTTTATTTTTCATATTATAGTTTATTCACTTTGTATCCCAGCTGTAGCTCCTTCCTCATTCCCTCCCAATCCCCCCTCCTTTCTCTCCACCCATTCCCCTCTCCAAGTCCACTTATAGAGGAGGTCCTCCTCCTCTTCCATCTGACCCTAGCTTATCAGGTCTTATCAGGACTGGCTGCATTGTCCTCCTCTGTGGTCTGGCAAGGCTGTTTCCCCCTCCAGGGGAGGTGATCAAAGAGCCAGCCACTGAGTTCATGTCAGAGACAGTCCCTGTTCCCCTTATTAGGGAATCTACTTGGATACTGACCTGCCATGGGCTATATCTGAGCAGGGGTTCTAGGTCATATCCATGAATAGGATAAACATACTAAAATCCGTACACCTAAAGAAGCTAAGCAAGAAGGAGATTCCTGAATAAGATGATCAATCCTCACTCAGAAAGACAAATGGGATGGACATTGGAAGAAGAGAAGAGAAAACAACACAGGAGCCTACCACAGAGGGCCTCTGAAAGACTCTACCCAGCTGTGTATCAAAGCAGATGCTGGGACTCTTAACCAAACTTTGGGCGGAGTGCAAGGAATCCTATGAAAGAAAGGGGAGATAGTGGGACCTGGAGAGGACAGGAGCTCCACAAGGAGAGAAACAGAACCAAAGGTTCTGGGCACAAAGGTCTTTTCTGAGACCGATACTCTGATTATTTTTAATTGTGAGTTACTTTAAGATACTTTTGCCATTTTACTTTCATATATTCTTGCAATTTTCTCCATTTTATAATTCTGACAGTAATCAAGAAAACTCAACTTCATGTTTATAGGCATTTCCACATTTATTTGGTAACTAAAAATACATTTCAGTGTGTTGATGTTGAAATATAAATCAGGGAACCCCATGAAAGAGGAGGCAGAAAGGGTGGAAGCCAGAGAGGATAGAAGAGATCGGGAGACCAAGGCTCTCTAAATCAGCTGAGCAAAGCTGGCATGAACTTACAAAGGCTGAAGCAGCAAGCACAGGGCCACACAGGTCTGCACAAGCTCCTCTGTGTATATATTACAGCTTCTAGTGACGTATTGTTATGGGACTCCTGAATGCGTGAATGAGTGGGTCTATGATTCCTGTGCCTTCTCTTGAGGCTCATTTGCTTCTGTTGGTCCAACTTTCATGTGATGTTTTGTGTGTGTGTGTGTGTGTGTGTGTGTGTGTGTGTTATCTTTTTATATTTTATTTTGTTAAAAAAAGAGAAAAACATTTTAAAAGAAATACATTGTAGAATAATAAAAATATTTCAGGAGAATAAAATATTATCACAAATAAATGCTTTACTAATAATTTACTAGCTTAGAAATCTAGTTTAAGTCAGAGTTGTAAACAAATGACATGCTGGCATATTCACTAATTCATTACTTGTCCTAGAATGTCTGATTCCAGAAATAAACATACGATAACAAGCCTTTAATTTATCAAATATGTGAAAGTCTTATATGAATAATTCTTCATTATATAGATACAATTATTAGATTAATATACAGTCATTGAGTTGACTTTTCTGAAATAAATCAGTTTTAACATAGAGGAACAAGTTAGAAAAATTATTTTTCTTTTATTATTTTAAAATTATCACTCAGACATGTGAATGCAGATATCTCATTTGTGTTGTGTTACAGACCATATAATTGACTCAAAGACATGTGTATAACAAGGGCTATTTTCTATTCATAATATGAATTTATTCATTCAAACAAGATGTTAAGCATATGAAAGGGCACTCCCTTATCTCAAAATATCTTATTGAGGAAAAACTTGACTTTTTAACAAGTAAGATAAAAAATTTCAGGGTTCAGTGATTTGACTGAAGAAGTCATCCTTAGTGTAAGCAAGTGACAAATTTTTTAATTGTGTTATATATAATTATATTTTATACTGTAATTCTTACCTCAAATATTAATAGACTGTTTCTTGAGACAGATCTGGTTATGTTACTTACGCTGACCAACTCAATGTCCTCCTCCCTCACCCTCCATGGTGATGAGATTATTCATATATAGAACAAAGCAAATTTATGTGTGCGAAGACTTGAGCTTACTATTAAAAGAAGTCTAAATGATTTTATATTTCATTTTATAGTAGTTTTAAAGTAAATAGTAATTATATTTCCTTACTTGAAGTTTGTATTGTTAAATAAAGAGTAGAAGAATATGCTTGCAATCCCAGAACTCTGGAGGCAGGAGTATCACACATTTTAGTTTAACCCGAGCTACACAGCTAGTTCCAGGCCAACCTGGTCTATGTACTAAGTTCATTCTAAATATTCAACAGTATAAAACTAGGGTATAAGGAATCAAACAATGGGATTTTAGGCATATAATGCATTTCAAATTAAATAATTTGAACTATTGGTTTATGTTTTCTATAGGCAAGAACTGTGAGAGAGATGTTGATGAGTGCGAGTCCTGGCCTTGTTTCCCAGGTGTGGAGTGCCTCAATATGTTTGGCTCCTATCACTGTGGTCCATGTCCAAAAGGATTTCATGGTGATGGAAAAACATGTCATGGTAAAATCTCCTGCTTGCTACTGCTGTGTTTTGTGCTGCATGTATCTAATTCAGTCGCTCAACTGCATTTTCTTTTACTCACGTGTTACATGTCGAGTTAGATGCAGAGGACACAGCAGCATGTCACATGTGCCCTCCCACTTAATAGATTAGCGTGGGGTAGCAAGAAATGTGATTAGTAGCCCCATGGTGCTAAAAATGTAGATTTTTGAATACTCCTGTATATTTTGATAGAGGTGCCTGAGTGGCACACAAGAGGACTACACAGGGCATCAGGAAGGCTACTACCCATGCCAGGAAGGATAATGGAAGACCGTAATAGAGGCATGGAGAGAGAAAGAATGAGAAGACTATTTGAAGGTCAAGATAAAGGGCTCAGTTAGAGATGAACTCTGATGGTTATTATCCAAGGAGAAAGGTATTTTAGAGAAAGGGGCACACGAGAATCTGAGGGCCATCAATATTTTAAAAGTGAGACAGCATTAAAGAACTATATATGTATTCCAATTAAGTGGATAACGATCCTCTTTTGATGGGATATTGACCACCCAATCTTTATATCATGGTGGGCCTATACGTCGAGGCAACAAGTGAGAAAACCTGTCCATCCTCCCATTTGTTTCCCATGAGACTAAAATAATTATCTCCAGGGAATTTTTATTTTGTAGAAAGATAAGGGTCGTATGAAGCACCACAAAATATGTTCTTTTCTTTGACAAAACCCCACAAAATATGTTCTTTTCTTTGACAATCTCTACAATTGTCAGGCTTATATTACAGAAAAACAGGTGTCTTAGTTACTGTGATGAAACTCTGTGACCATAGAAACTTGGAGAGGAAAGGGTTTATTTGGCTTATACTTCCACATCCCTGTTAATCATAGAAGGAACTCAGGGTAGGAACACAAACAGGGCAGGAACCTTGGGGCAGAAGCTGACACAGACTTATGGAGGGGTTCTGCTTACTGGCTTGCTCCTCATGGCTTCTACAACCTGTGTTCTTATAGAATCCAGGGCCACCAGCCCAGGGATGGCACCACCTACCAAGGGCTGTGCCGCCTTGCATTATTCACTATTTTTTAAAAACATGTTTTACAGGCTAGCCTATAGTCTGATCTTATGGAAGCTTTTTCTCAGTTGAGGTTCTCTCCTCTCCAATGATCCGAGCTTGTGTCAAGTTAACATACAGCTAGTTAGCCCAATAGGCAAAGCAGTCTTCACTGAGTCTTGTTGGTGATTATTAGCATTTATGCTAGCATAAGGAGACTGCCCCTCAGCTCTCAGCATTTGATCTAAGTTGTGTTTTTTAATATACTTTCCTCTCTATGACTAATGGCTTTTTTTTTTCCAAAAGAAGAGAGCCACTGAGTTTCTCAATTAAATTTATAAAGAAAGTAAATTTGAACAAAATCATGTTGCCCATGAGCGACTAAATAAAATGTTCTGAAGATTGTCTGCCATTTGTGTATGTTAATGAAGAGTCTTGTTTCCATAAATTAACTCCCAGTTGTCAGTAGCTATTTATTTTTATATAGACAAACACGTTGAAGAACATACAATGACATAACATACAGTGATCTTTGTTGAGATTATTGCTAACTGGTAGGGGAAAGAATCAAATCTGAATCAATTGTGTGAAAAATATTTTGCAAGAAAACGCTGGTGAACCAAATTAACTTGATTGCGCAAATAAGATCTATAGTCCGTTTAGAAGGCCACAACAGAATCCTAAGGGTGGAATGACTCAGTCAGTGGAAATACATTTTCTTCTAATTCTAAACTGGGGAATTTCAAGAGCAAGAGTGCAGTTTGGTTGGCTTCAGGGAAACTGTCTTTTTTGCTGTTAGACAGCAGTGTCTTCACTAGGTCTTTCTTCTGTGTGTGCTTTCCTGGTACCTCCTCCTAGGCTTAGATCAGGGATCCACTTTTCTCACCTCGTGTAACCAGAATTCCTTTTACAAAGGCAGTCTCTCCAAACACTGCCAAGTTTAGAATTCACCATTTTACAGATGAATTTTCAGGTACCCAACTCATTCTCTATCTGAGGATTTGTGGGAAAACAAACATCTTAACTGTGTCATTGACCTAATTTACAAAGAATTAAGTCAAAGTAGACTTATCGCTTCTAGATTATAACTCATTAGGTTTGGTTTGCAACAGTTTAACTCTGATATGTCCCATGTACTGATTTACAGTTGAAACAGAGCTTTAAAATGACTCTACTACAAAACTATGGTTGTCATGAGGTCTGATAAAAGTATTATTGAAGAAGAGAACTGCAAAACTGCCAAAAACAGAACCATGTTAGGCCAATACATCAACATGTCCCCAACAAGTCACACTTTTGGTTCAAGTCTAATACAGAGTACCTCCTAATTGTTTTCCTTAAGACTAACAAGTTGTACCTCAGTTATTTTCACTTTAGAAAGATAACCTAAGGGCTATACGAGGCAACTTGAAATATATTATTTTTCATGCTGATCTCCTGAATCTTCGGGTATATATTATAGAAAAATGAACAGAGGGAAATTTGGGGAAGTGTATTAGTGAATATTCCATAGCTTTCAAACTAGCTAACTTTCTGTATAGGTTGCACAGTCCTTGAACACTATGATGCTTTTTATTACTTTCTGAGTCTTAGTTGTACTTGTTAGAAACCCCACATAAAGGAATAAATAACTCAGCATCAACATATGGGTAGAGTATAACATTGATAAGCATTCTGATGAGTGTTTGTGTTTATCTTTTTGTTGTTTAGATTTGAGTTTTCAACCATCATCGAAGAAGCATTTATTAACGAGTTCAAGTTTTACTCAGAGTCCTGAAACAACTTCCAACGAGTTCTTAAACTCAAGAGGCACCTCTCCCTTGTCAACAAAGTCAGTTACAGCTCAAATGGATAATGCAAAGAAAGGCGTTTCTCATCACAGTCCAGTTAATGAGTATGTCGATCACGTTCTCAGTACAAATCTTACTGTTGATGAGCTAGAAATTCCTGCACACAATGGTAGTTTCTTAAAGATCAGTCCTAACGGTTCTTTCGGTCACGTAAGAGAGCCTGTCCAGAGCACTCTTCAGACAATGACAGGAGGAAATAATGCTCATACTAGCAAACAGTTGCAAAATTTTACTGGGCGTGAGCTTACATCATTGGCTACCACAGCAATCACTACATTGCCAGAAAAGCTTGGATCAGCGAAAAGATCAAATTGCACAGATTCATCTTGTTTCCTGGGTGTTTCCTGTGTGCCAACCACTGGTGGTCACTTCAAATGTGGACGCTGCCCCTTTGGGTATTATGGAGATGGTATCAAATGCAGAGGTATTGTGAAATTGTTTTCAACCCATACAATGAAAACTAACTGGCTTAAGTTTAAGTAACTCAGAAGCTATCCTCCTCTGATCATTTCTATTCTTTCTGTCTAGTTTAATACATTTTGGAAAAAGTGGGTTTTTGGAATATCTTTCTAAAATTCTGTTAGTGTTACAAAGTATCATTACGGAATATGTGCTAATAATGCAGTTTTACCTGCTCTAGTCTAAGTTTTATAGCAACATTCTGTTTAACCATCATATATCTATAACAACCTCACATATTGAATGCTGTTTTCCATTTGTACAGATGAAAGAGCAGGTCTCTGTGGGCCTGGTTATCTGTTATCAAGCAGCTAAAGAGACGAGTCACACCTGTAAACACAAACCTGAACAGTTTTGGGTCCGAGGTTCTTCTCAGTGCCCAGTTGTTTTTTAACACTTCAAATTACTAATTCTGGCATACCTGCTTATTTTCATGAACTCAGATTTTCTGTAGTTCCTCCAACACATTTGACATTTCAACATTTTTTTCTGTCATTTCAATTTTACAAGTATCGTTTTCCTATTTGCCCTGCATAGCCACTGTTTTTGGTTAATACAAACACAAATTTTGGCTCTGAAAATGAAGAAACTGTTTCCCAGGTGTTTTATCTTTGTTCTGTTATTGCTTTGCTAAGAAAGAGAAACTTTAAAAGAAGAAAGAAAGAGAAAAACTCTCTTTCCTGTTCTGCAAAAATACAAAGTCTCAGCACCTTCATGTCTTATGATTAACCAAAAGAGCGAAGCTACTCATGTATTATGGATACATGAGAATGATTAGATGCTCAGTGGAATATGTCGAGTGGCTCAAGATGCTCAAGAGAATTTAATGCCTTTAGCTTTTGACTCCCCAGAACCTCGCTTTCGGGGATTTGGTGCATCCCCGTCTGATCACCAGCACTTACCTGTCTAGCATCTGAAGTGCAGTTACACACTACAACGTGAGTGCATAGCTGGTTGCTCCCTCCGCTGAGAGCTAGGGCTACTGGAATAACTGACACCAAACGTACTTCTTTCTTTGTCTAGCAATTATTTTTCTCCATCATTCTAATCAGGAAACCAGTACAAAGAAAAGAATTATGAGTAAATGCAGTAGCTGTAGTTCATTAAAATGTTCACACCAGGAAACTTTAGAAAAGGGGGGTGGAGAGATGGTTCAGCTGCCAACATGATGACTCACAGCCACCTCTAATTCCAGTTCCAGGAGATTCAGTGTTTTCTGCTGGCCTCTGTGGGCACTGCATGTAGCCAAGCACTCACAAAATGAAATATGTAAAATTTAATAAATAAATAAAGACAGAGAGAGAGAGAGAGAGAGAGAGAGAGAGAGAAATAAATAAATACATAAGTTTTGGTTGGGCAGTGGCATATGTCTTTAATCCCAGCACTTGGGACTCAGGTGGATCTCTGTAGGTTTGAGGGCAGCATTGTCTACAGAGCAAGTTCCAGGACAGCCAGGGCTACACAGAGACACACTGTCTCAAAAAAAGCCACCACCACCACCACCATCACCACCACTAAAACCCAAACAAATAAAAAGAAAACTTTAAATCTGCAATATATGTCTATATATATGTGTGTGCATATATTATACATATATACATGTTTATATATAATGTAGCTACAATTCAGGCTCTCTTCCTTGAATTTTGCAGCATTTTGTAGACACTCGTGTGGAAGAAACAGGGAATGTGTTGCCCCAAACATATGCAAATGTAAACCTGGTTACACGGGTTCCAACTGCCAAACTGGTAGGTAGATGATTCATTAGTTTGTATAATAAATTTCATTTGATAATCAATATTTCTAAGCCATGGGCTTTATTTTTATGTAGCCATCTGTCAACCTGTTTGCAAAAAACATGGAAAATGCATTAAGCCTAACATCTGTGAATGTCCTCCGGGGCATGGTGGAGCTACCTGTGACAAAGGTGAAAATTCCAATTCTTGTCTCAAACATGGAACTAAAGACAGTGTTATTGCCTTGAAAATATTTGGTGCAACTGAGTGCTCATCATTGCTGGGGTAAAAGCTCACAGTTTTAAAATTATTCACAATAATTTTTCTTAGAGGGTTTTTGTTTTTAATTTAAAAAGAAATTAGCTGTATAGGTATTTTTCCTGGATATATGTTTGGGCACCACATGCTTACAATGCCAGTGGAGGCCAGAATAGAGTGTCATAGCCCTTCTACTAGATTCACAGAGGACTGTAAGCTGTTGAGAGTATACTGCAAGATCTGGGTCCTGGTTATCCGGAAAGCAGCCAGTGGCTCTTGACTGTTAAGCCATCTCTCCGGCCCCTAACTTTGAAATTTTAAACACTCAAACTTCAGAAATCATAGCCCCAAAGAGTAATTGTTTTTGAAATTCTTTCGTTTTTTTTTTTTTTTTTTTTTTTTTTTGAGATATAGGTATTTGGGAAAAGTTAATTATTTAAATTACTTTTGTGTTAAATGCAAAGCTCAAGGGTATGAGGTAAAAAAAAATGTAAAAGGTGATCTCAAAAGTATATCTGCAGTACAGTAGTGCATGCCTGTAATCCCGGCATTCAGGGACGCAGAAGCAGACAGATCTCTGTGAGTTCTTGATGAGCCTGGTCTACAAAGTGAGTCTAGGACAGCCAACACTACACAGAGAAACTCTGTCTCCGTCTTTCATCCAGTTAACCAACATTTTTATAAGCCTTTCACACACCTACATTGTGTTTTGTAGTTTTCATGTATAAACCATAATATGGCACTGTTTGCTGAGTGCTTTGGTGCTGTGAATTCATGTAGCGGATCACAGAAGAGTAGGGAAAACAGTAAAAAAGAAGTTTCCCCTAAATTGTTCTTACAGTGTGGCTTTATTGCCGCTATACCTGCATGCATAGTGATTGTTGAAACCCGACTTAATAATATCTGTGTCTGCAGATCACTGCAGCCCTCCTTGCCAACATGGGGGCACGTGCTTGCCTGGCAATCTCTGCACTTGTGCTTATGGCTTTGTAGGACCAAGGTGTGAGACACGTAAGTAAAGCTCTCTTGTAGTCTGTTATAATAAACATCTCCTTGGTGACTTGATGGCTTTCATGCTAAGTAAACAAATCCATTCCTACATAATATTGGTGCCCTAAGGAAACCAGAGTTCCCAGAACTGAGGTAAAGAGGTTTAGGTAGGTGTGGCTGTAATCTGAGTATTGGGAGGCTGAGAGAGGAGAGTCACAGGTTCAGGAGCTGTGTGAACTATATATAGTGAAACTGTCTCAAAAAATAAAATAAAATAAAATAAAATAAAATAAAATAAAATAAAGAAGTTTTCTCCTGAATTGTAACATCTCATTCTTAGAAATAGTGAAAATCAGACTTATGCATTTCCTTATAAGTTCATTTTTATTTAATCTATCTCTGATTATGTTCTCCAGTTACTAACAATTTCCCCAAATAACTAATTCTTGTTCAGTACTAATAATTTTCTACTTTCTCCATCTCTGTAGGCAAGATAATAACTGAGCATAAGATAGCAGGGAATCATATGAAAGAAGGGGGAGTTAGTAAGACCTGGAGAGGACGGGAGTGCCACAAGGACCAAATATATCTGGACACAGGGGTCTTTTCTGACACTGATTCTCCAACCAAGGACCATGCATGGATATAACCTAAAACTCCTGCTCAGACTATGACAGCTCAGCATCTAAGTGGGTTCCCCAGTAAGGGGAACAGGGACTGTCTCTGACATGAATTCAGTGGCTGGCTCTTTGATCAACCCCCACCCCACCCCACCCCATGCCTGAGGGAGGAGCTGCCTTGCTTTGCCACAGAGGAGGACAATGAAATCAGTCCTGATGAGACCTGATAAAAACTAGGGTCAGATGGAAGGGGAGGAGCACCTCCCCTATCAGTGGACTTAGAGAGGGGCAGGGAGGAGATGAGGGAGAGAGGGAGGGATTGGGAGGGAATGAGGGAGGTGGCTACAGCTGGGATACAAAGTAAATAAGCTGTAATTAATTTATTAAAAAAAGAAGTAAAAAAAAAAAAAAAGATCTGGAATACATCTAAGCCAGAGGATGAATCATCCTGGTCTTTCTCTGTGATCAAATTTAATACTAGAAGTACATGAAAGTCATGAGTTAAATCTGTC
>NW_026592118.1:38377227-38482619 GCF_907164565.1 Psammomys obesus | reverse complement strand
CTTACCTTACCTAATAGGAACTTTGTGTTCCCATCATTCACTTACCTGATACGGACACAGAACACCTGAATTTGTTACAACTTCTCTATTTAAGTTTCTTTCTCCTTTTCTAACCAGGACGTAGATATCCTACTTTGTAAAACCTTTGTTCAATTTGGCACAGTTATCATATCAATCCATTTAATTATCAGTATCACGTGTACTTCTTTAGCAGGAATGTTTGCAGCTGGTCTGTTTAATCTAATTTACTGTCATCTAATGACTTTTCTCAACAAAAAAAATCTAACCTACCATTTATAATGTGCTAGCTCTTTGGAGACACTGTTGCAAAGGGAAACAAAGATCAAGTTGATTCTTGCCCTTATTTCAAGTCTCATATCATTAGTAAAAGAGAAAAGAGTTGCAATTTAAAAAGAAAATACTACTGTGAAGCAAGTTGATTTCTGATAAGAAATATAAGTAAACCACATATTATAAGTGAAGACATTAATAATTCCAGCAAGTGGAATTTGGAAGAAAACTGTATCTGTAGTACAGCTTGGAGACAGGATAAAATCTGAGTTGAGAATAGAAGCATCAGCCATTGGAGCATGGAAGGACTTTTGTGAACTGAGGCTGTTTTACCTGCAAAGGGATAAAGGTGTTTGTATGGCCACATTCATTTGCCAGTGCTGTTGAGTTGAATTAGCATACAATCATTTCCAAAAACATTCTAAATTTCAGTCACACTTAGTCTATAGTCTTAGCTTTATTATTAACATTATTAATACACCAAATAAACATACTTTTAAGCAATTACAAAGATATTTTGCTTCCTTTCACTTGGTAAAGTCTAAAACATAGGCTATTTTTACTGCAGTTAAACTATACCATAGTGGTTCCTTCTGTCTAGCTCTGCCATGGTCAGTTTTAACATAACAGCGCTTTGTGATCTCTTGTTCTCCTGTTGTTCATTAGCTCTATGCGATCCCGTTTGTCTCAATGGTGGTTCCTGTTATAAGCCAAACACTTGCCTCTGCCCTGATGGATTCTTTGGTACACAGTGCCAGAATGGTAAGCATTCCTTCTGCATAAGCAAAAAAAAAAAAAAAAAAAAAAAGCAGAATACTAAAAATACAATTTGAGAAAGTGGGCTTTGCAGAAATGTATGTCAGGTGTCAGATGGAAAGAGGCTATGTTCCCTCTCTGTTTTCTGTTATTGTGGCCATGAAAGGAGCTCACACAAATGTACCATATTTGCCCAGTATTGAGCATACGTTGGGTTAATAACCTGGGCACTGCCTGTGAAGTTTTGTCAAGCCAAGAAGTGAAGCAGTGCATGTCCTTCTAGGGAAGTTCAGAATGAATGGTTGTGTTTCCAGTGCTTTCAGTCCAATAATTTTTTGACACGTTTTATCTAAGGTCTAATGTTTTCCTGTGATCTTTCCTGACTTCAGATTCATTAAAAGTTTGTGAACACCTATGTACACCTCTGAACAAGATGATGAAGAGACATAGGAAACAGTCTTCTTTTCTGCGCTATGTTCTAATGCCCTCTCCATATAATTACTATGAAGGTTTCTTTTTTTCAGATTGTGAGCATGATCATGTTGAGAGGAACTAAGAACTAGTGCCAGTAAATTAAATGGACAAAATATTTCATGTATCTTTATTCTTATATTTATATCAAATATAGTTTTAGAGTGTTTGAAAAAAATCTTCATAATTAAATTTCTAGAACTAATATGCTTATGTAATACAATTTGATTTAGTTTTTATTGAAAGTATATTTTTCATACAATATATTCTGGTGACAGTTTCCCTCCGCTAACTCATTCATGATTCTCCCCACCTCCTTTCCCACCTAAATCTACACCCTTCATTTCTCTCATTAAAAAACAAACAGGATTCTAATAATTATATTAGAATAAAATAAAAACAAACCTGAGCAGGACAAAACAAACAAGGAAACAGAAGGAAAAGAGCTAAAGAAAAAGCACAAGGAAATTATAAATGCAGAGAGACACACATTCATTCACAAACACGAAAGTCCCATTAAAAACAACAAAAAACAAACAAGCAAACAAACACAGGAACCAGTCATATAAAGTTGCATCACGACTCGACTAGATTAAAGTTATGTTAAAGCGTTTCCTGATAATTTTATAAATTAATGTGACGGACGGTAAAGGTCATTCTAGTTTGCACAGGAGGAAATATATTCTAACTTTGAGCTCAAAGCTTTGATTTACTTTCTTGCCTCTATCCAGATCATTTCACAATTTGCTGTCCGCAGATGAAATGTAAGTTCAGTTTCACAATGCATGCAGGATAATAACGGAGATTCCAGTGCTAAGTCATTTCAGTGATGTTACCCTGTTAGCGGCCGATGGCTGAGCCCTGCATTTCATTATTTAGAAAGGACAGTTGCGATGGCTTGCAGTTGTGATCTTTTATTTTCATAGCGCATTCCTCGTCCTTATGGCCCCATAGATAAGAAGCCCAGGAGGCAATGTGGCGTATATAATAATTGAATATGTAGCGCTCACACATTGCTGCCATGTGTTCTTTTAGCTGTCTGTCACCCTCCCTGTAAGAATGGTGGCCTCTGCAGGAGAAATAACGTGTGTGCCTGTCGTGGAGGGTACACTGGAAAGAGATGCCAAACAAGTAAGATACTACTAAAATATTTGCATACGACAGGTAAAACTGAATCTTGTTTGACCCACCTTTTCTTCTTTTTTTATTTTCTGCATGTAAGGCGTCTGTGAGCCTGTGTGCATGAATGGCGGAAAATGTGTGGGACCGAATATTTGCTCCTGTGCTTCTGGCTGGAGTGGGAAACAGTGCAACACACGTAAGTCAAGCAAGGTGACTCTCAGATAGTGGACGCCTACCGTCATGAGGGCGTGCCGCAGAATTTAAGGCAGAGTCTTTTTGTTTTCACTTGTTGGCTTTTATTTTTGTTTATTTAGTCCTTCTCCGGAAGACATCATTTTGAAATTGTGAAACTACTGAAGACAGTGTAGAGTTTTTTCAAGTTTTTCAACCACATAGGCCAGTGTAAAACAAAGATCTGGACTTCTAATCTGAAGTTGGCTTGAGAAAAAAGTTTGAAAAAAAAGCCCTGATTTCTTGACCCCACCGGAGTTCAGCAGGTCAGATCATTCCAGGGTGAGATTCTACCCATTCCAGCAGATTAGCCACAGAGATGTTTTTTTTCACTCAAATGTCCCCTTTATTCTTTGTAGAAAATTGTTATTTAATCTGCCTGTGTGGGCCATGCCTTTAATCCCAGAATTTGGGCACCAAGGTAGGGAGATTTCTGTGAATTCAAGGCCAACTTAGTCTGCATAGTGAGTTCCAGGCCAGCCAGGGCCAAATAAGGAGACTTTGTCTCTGAGTAAACTAAAATAATTGCTTTAAATTAACAGCAATTATGGAATATTGTTTAAAATGAAAATCAATGTAAAACTCCAACAATTGGGAAGAAGTAGAATGCACCATGAAACTCTAAAGATCAGCAAAATCACATTTTTCCTCTTTTTTCCCCCCGTTTTAAAATATAATTGCATCATCTCTCTTTTCCTATCCCTCCCTCCAAAACCTCCCATATGTTCCTCCTTGCTCTCTTTCACACTTATGGCCTCTCTTTTCATTGATTATCCTTACATGAATGTGTGTGAGTGAGTGAGTGTGTGTGTGTGTGTGTGTGTGTGTGTGTGTGTGTGTGTGTGCAGATAGACAGACAGATTTTTAAATATAACCTACTCAGTCTGTATCATGTTTATTTTATGCAAATCTTTGGGCTGACATTTAATACCGGAAACTATTTGGTGTGTTCTTCTCTGGAAAAGGCTGTGTCCTGCTCTTAGTATTCCTTAGTTGCCTCTGGTAGAGGTAAGGCCTTTGGTCTTTCCCCATCCACTTCTGCATGTCTGTTCTTGTCCTTGTTCAGCTCTTGTTTAAGCAGACATGTTGGAGAGACTTTTTCAAGGCTACATAATATTACAAAAGGTATTGCTAAAATGTTTTTTTGTTTTGTTTTGTTTTGTTTTGTTTTTTAGTTTCTTTCATTTTTGCTTTATTTTATTTTACTTGTGAGAAAGGTTCCCATATCATTTAGGCTGGCCTTGAACTTCCTATGTAGCTGAGGCGGGTCTTGAACTACTGATCCTACTGTCTTTGACCCCAAAGTGGTGGGATTACAGGTGTGTTCCATCACTCCTGGTTGAGGAAAAATCTTTTCATTCTTGACTTGAAAATTATTCTTTTAAAAAAAATGGGGGATTTTTGTGGTTTATGTTAAAATTTGAATAGTAGTTTAAATTTGTAACTTGTTTGCCTTTGTATCTGCAGCAATCTGCCTTCAGAAATGCAAAAATGGTGGTGAATGCATAGCTCCCAACATGTGCCATTGCCCTTCCACCTGGGAAGGGGTGCAGTGTGAGAACCGTAAGGAGCCTTTCTCTACTTCACGTTCTGAGTTTGAACCTATTGGAATAATTAATCTGTTGCTTGTGAGGAAATCCACAGCAGAGACAAGATTTTAGATTTCTTATCCCTCTGTGGTAAAGGTGCTTCTCACCAAGCCTGGTGAGATCTCTACACTGCCACAAACATACAATTTTAATTTTATTGTAGCAGCTTTAAAAAGAAATGATTTATTTTATCTTACAATTACAGGTTACATTGTATCTCTGCAGGCAAGTCACAGTGGCAGGATCTTAAAGTACCAGGTCACATCACACCCAGAGTAGAGAGAAGAGAGATATCTAATACTGCAGTGTCTGGATAGCTTTCTTCACTCCTGTGCACTCTAGGGCCCTAGGTCAGGCTGGTTAAGACATAACCACATCAGTTAAGACATAATTCAGATAACACTCCATAGAAAGGTCCACAGGCCTTTCAACTTTCTTCCCAGGTAGTCCTAGGTTGTGTCAAATCAACATTTAAAGCTACCTGTCACACATACAAAGTAAAAAGAAATATAACTAAAATTTAGAAGTAAAAATAAATGTTGGCCTATTTTTTTTGCATTTAAAAAACTTATTTTTAAAATTAGCATGCAGGGTATTAAAAATCTTATGTCATTTCCCAACAGTGTTTCTTAATGATTCTCTTTCCCTCATTGTCTTCCCCGTCCCCTGAACGCCCCACCCCCTATTTTGTACCATTTGAAGAAAATGGGTTTATTTCATAGTTTCTCATTTTTCTTATTTCCTTTTAAAGTTTTAAAATATCATATTAATCATACAAATAATGGGTTTCAGTTATGACATTTTTAAACACCTGTATCACATCTTCTGATCGTATTCACTTCCACTGCCCTCTCCTGTCCCCTCTCTGCTCTTCATGATCCTCCACGAATGTGGAAGTTGCTCCCGCAGCTGTACACTGGTATTCTCTAAGCACCCCTCAAAGCTCGGAATTCAGTTTCTGCACACTGCGGGACTTTTGTGTGAATCGAAAAACAAACCCTCTTCCTCAAAGATGCTTTCTTTCCAATGGTCCAGAAACTGTCTAGTGTGTTGACAATGCTAACTGAACATAAATGTTACTGCCATCTTCTGGGAAAATGTGGGAATGCCCATTCAAATATTTGATACCCAGATAATGGAACTTTCTTTGTGTGAAACCCTTGGGTGTGACATTCCCACCCAACCGCATCAGCAGCCTTCATGAAAACAGCGTGTCAACTCTTGAATTATATAAACTTTCAAAAGTACATACTGGAACAGTGTAACTCCCTTGAAAGATAACTACATATATAAATTTTGTGTTATGCTTATTTTTACCCAGTATTATTTAAAAACCTATTGCTTACCCTTAAAACATTATTTTAAGTATTATATTAAATTACATAATGCCATTATATTTCATGCAATGACCTTTCCCCTTATGGTAACAACTTCTGTTACTTACAAATGATTTTTTTATTACAAGCATTTTTATAGATGATAATGCACAGATAGGTATTGAATACATATAGATATTTTTAGAATTACCTTGGGATATATTTCCATAAAGGTATTTCTAGTGTGGACAGTGAAATCATGTTTGAAAAGTAACTGAATGAGCTGGGCCTGGTGGTGCACATCTGTAATCTAAGCACTTAAAAAGTTGCAATGAGTTTGAGCAATTTAGGCTATATAGGGAGTACATAGCTAACAAAGGCTCGTAGCGAGATTCTGTCTCCAGAAAAAAAGCAGAAAGGAAGGAAAGAAGTCAGGGAGTTTCTAGCTACTCTCCAAAGTAGGATACAAATTTCTTTATATACATGCTAGTACCAAATTGTCTCTTGAACTGATTGGCCTGCTCTTTAATTACCTCCCGCTGAAGGAGAAGCAGCATTACCAGGCCACAGAAGAAGACAACACAGCCACTCCTGATGAGACCTAATTGACTAGGATCAGAAGGAAGGAAAAGAAGACCTCCCCTATCAGTGGACTTGGGGAGGGGCATGCATGCAGAAGGTGGAGGAAGGGAGGGATTGGGATGGGAGGAGGGAGAGAACCACAGAGGGGGGATACAAAGTAAATAAAGTGTAATTAATAAAGAAAAAAAAAAGAAAGTGTAAAAAAAAATAGTACTTTTGTTGAAAGCCATGACCTAAATAAACAATGGGTCTTCTTGGGGCTCTAGATTTAGTATGAACAACAACAACAACAAAAAAAAAAAAAAAGTTAAAACTCAAATAACTTAAAAACATAACTAATACAGTTTTTGTTTGACCTAATAAAGTACTTGAGTTGGGAGTATGGCTTCTGGAGTCAAGAGAGCACATGGATTAGCTCTTCCTGTAGACAGATCACTGTGAGATTCTTAATATAACCCATTTCTTTTCTATTCGAATGTAACTAATAAAATAATTAAGCCACACATTTGGTAACATTTGCACTTCTTTCCTGTGGTCAGTTATAATTTGTTTCATTTATTTTTGAGTGGCACAGAAACTGTACCTATCTCTGTGTGATGTTTCAATCCATGTATGTATCATGTGAAGTAATGGCCACTGAGACTCACAGTAAAGGCTTCGATCACAAAATACGTTCAGACCAGTGGAATGCAGGGTATTACGGGATTCTGTTCGAAAGCAGGGAGTTACAGGATTCTGTTCCAAGATGTGATGACTATAATAATTTGCATGTTGTAGCTATCTGTGCTCAGAAGTGCCTTTATGGAGGAAGATGCGTGTCTCCTGGTGTCTGTTCTTGCCGCGCTGGATACTCCGGAGTCAAATGTGAAAAGAGGATACAGGTACCTGAAAGCACAGATAATTGGTAGAGGCTTCTATGTGTGTCTTCTAGTTGGTAACTGACTGTTCTTATATCTTATTTCCAAAATAGAGCATCATGAATGCAACATTTGTCTCCAAAACAGAAACCTAATGTCATTTCACACTCATACAAATGTCTTACATGAACCCAACGAAGTGCAAGGTATAGGCCACACTGCAGTAGGATGCCGGATTCCAAGACAGCAGAGGGCAGCTCTCCACAGTAGGACAAAGGACACCATTTATGCTAGTCTGGAATTTGAGTAGCTGGTCAAATGCTAGCCTCATATCTCTCAAAATTCCCACCACTTTAAAATAATGAGTCACTACCACAGTGATTAAAGTCAAGCCCTTTATATTTTTAATGGCCATGTGCCATAAAAATCAAGTCTGCTCTCATAATTTTCCCTGCCAAAAAAAAAAAAAAAAAAAATCTTTCTTTATCTGAAGCCTATTAAAATCCATTTCTAGTAAAAATAAATATGCCTATCACTGGAATTAGGGACTCTTTGTATTTCAGAAACCAAAGAACCAAGGGAAGAGCGGGGTTTCTTATATGAGACAAGGCTTCTCAGTGACCTATAAGACAGCTGCTGTAATGCGCTTATTTCAAAGCTTCTGTATAAAAAAAAAAAAAAAAAAAAAAAAAAAAAAATTGCTCTATACCTGCTTAGTTGCTACTCAAATTCTAGAGTACCCAAATGTTGTTTGGTTCCTATTTCTATGCATATTGGAGATGTGTGATGATGACACACAAGTACACATATCCCTTTACATGCAGCAGGCCCTGCAGAGAATGTCTTCTTCTGTGAGTCTTAATGTAAAAGCCATCACATACTACTTAGTTCTTCAAAAGGCCTGAGGGGTCAACACTGGAGATGTGTGAATAGGAGGACCTGGGGTTCAAGTTCATCTTTAGCTGTGCGGTGATTAAGACACTGTGTCAAAATAAATATCCCAGAGGTCATGAAGAGCTAAATACACTGAAACATTATGACACTTAAAACATTAGAAAATTTTCTTTTTGAAGATTGAAACAGGATCAGTCTCTGGTGGGCAAAAAAACACGTTCTGTATGTTTTTCTCCTGGCACAGTTTTTCACCCTGGGAAGGCGTGGCCCCATCCTGAAAATAGCAGGGACATGATAGTCATGGTGTGAAACTGAGAAAGCAAAGTTATCCATTGCATAGGTGGCTGTGTAAGTCTGTTACTGTGTATTACACTGAATAAAGAAGTGAGGAATGGTGAAGAAAGAAAGGGTAGGAAATGAGGCTTGAGAGAAATGTGTAAAAACATTCTGAATATGTAGTCCTTCCCAAATATAACAGCCAGGTTTATTGGAAATTGAGTATTTAATGTAATGTTTTCCCAGAGTAGCTCACACGTATGTATAAGATCCAGTCACAAGTGGCTTTATTTGCCCTTGTTCAGATCTACTTTATGAAACCAAATGCTGAGTGTAGCAGCTGACAGAGCCAAAAGAGCTCTGTATGCGTCATTGCAAAGTAAGGGGGAAAATTGCTAATAAAGGTCAAAGAGTTTCTACTGCTTATTGGAACTTGACTTTCTCTTTCTATCGCAGGTGAAACATCATTGAGAAGCGTACTATTTACAAGCCTCTATCATTAGAAATGAAACTTCATTCAGAAAGAGTTGAAGATAACTTTGGAAGTTTATTTGAACATTGCTTTAAAATATTATAAAGACCAAAGAAACTAGTAAAATAGGGAATGATCTAAGCTGTCAGTATTAGAGAAAAGCAAAGCAAGAACTCCAAGTAAAATTTGAATTTTACTTTGAAGTGTGGTTTGATATTTACATATTAAGTTGATGTTTCTGATACACCATATTTGCAAATTTGTGGCTTTCTCAGTTCCAGCTGTGACTATGTCTGTATCAGAGGTCGGTCAAAATGACCCGGCACTTGATGTCTTGCGGATACACAATGCTTAATGCACAATTAGATATTGTCAGGGCTTTTATAAGAATTGGACGTGAAGATGAAGAGCTAGCGGTTAGGAAAGCAGCTGCTGTAGGCCTGAGAGCTCGATCCTGAATGTTTCAGCCTAAGGCGCCAAACCAGTACATCCTAGAACACTGATCCTCAACCTGTGGGCCACAACCCTTTTGGTGGTCGACTGACCCTTTCACCAGAGTTGCATATCTGATATCCTGCATATTCGATATTTACATTACAATTTATTAAAAATTATGAACTATTAAAGTTGTCAGTCATTAAATTACAATTACGAAGTAGCAATAAAATAATTTTATGATTGGAGGTCAACACAACATGAGGAGCTGAATTAGAGGGTTGCAGCATTAGGAAGGTTGAAAATCACTGCTCTAGAAGCTTCATTGTTACTGCTGCAGTCCTTGAGAATCTTCAAAGTCTAGCACCAATTCTCAGTGGGTTACTATGCAGCATGCATTACAAAGCTGCTGTGAGTCTTTGAACTATTGCAGCACCTAGGTTTAGTGCCAGTGTTGGGGGGGAACAATAGCTTGGTTCGGGGAATACCAAGGAAGAGGCTGTAGAAAGAACACAGAAGCTGTAGGATGGGAGGACTGTTTTGAAATGCCGACATCTGGACATGATATTGGTATCACAATCGTAAACTCACAGCAACTGGAGTTACTGCACACAGCTCCAGAAGAACAACAGCCAAAACTGGCTCCCCGGCCCCACCCTTGACTAGCTGTTGGCAGTAGGCAGTTGCGAGGGAACCACTCCTTTCTGAGGGTGTGAACACTGGTAGACTTCTCATGCTCCAGCGTATGCTTCCAGACACAAGCTCACACGGGCAATCCTAACTAGACTGGGCGATTTAAAACAACAACAACAATAATAACAAAGTTGTACGGGGCCGTGGTGGGAGGAATGCTGGGAGTTCGGGAGTATACATGGGGGTAGATGCAGAACACGTTTTCACACCTGGAGAGGTAGCACTATGAGCACGGTACAGGTACAGAGCTGAGAGAGGAGAGCCACAAGCAGCCAAGGCCTGTGACAGGCAAAACCACGTTTGCGGTTCAGACTCAAATCCTGGCTCTACCCCCTCCCGAGCATGTGGACTTGTGCAGAAGACTTCACCTTCCAATACTCTTGAATCCGTTCATTTGCAAAATAATGGTTATTTCACTGGGTCATTTTAAAGTCAAGATGAGGTTATTGTAAATATTACCAGTGTGTGGTATGCAGCCATTGAACAAAGGTGAAACGCGGTGCTAGAGTATATAGCTCAGTGGAAAGCACTGGTCTGTCATTCATCAAGCTGTGGGTTCAGTCCTCAGCACTCAAAAAGAAAAAGAGAGCTTGACATACAGATCTTACTCTTGTTATTAATAATATCACTACTAAAGTATATCAGTTAAACAGGCTGGGGCATCAGAGACAGGTAGATGTCTACATTCGGTTTATATTTTTCAGCGATTACTAAATTTGGTAGGTGCAGTTTGTTGGCAGGTTTAAGCATGTGCTCTTTAAAAAAAAAAAAAAAAAACAAAAAACCACCAAGTCAGTAACGTGTGAGTTAAACAAGATAAAATTTGTCAGCACAAATTTGAAGTCAATTCTTCGTGACTAGATGGCAAAAGCTAGGGAGGGCTGGTAAAGAGGAAAACTGGGGAGGTGAGTGCGAACAGAGCCGCCGGTCCACACGCTGACAAGTGTTCCCATGGAGCTTCCTGTGGAACAATTAGAAAAGTAGAACTGCAAGCTAGACCTGTGGGCTTTAGTGGGCCTTAAGCCCATTTGCCGTCATGTGCTTTTTCATTCAAAAATATTAAAACCTAAGCCTGTGCATGGGGCTCAGAGGGGATGTACATACTTAATATTCAGCTGGCTGTGGTTCTAATCCCCAGCCCCACCAATAAACAAAAGTATGCATTATGGCCGTGTTTCATATAAAGATGAGTACATCAGTGTTATGTTAAAAGATCACGCTGAAAATCAATTCTTCCATCTTCCATGGCCTTTTAACCACAGTCGCTGCAACTCTCTGCTAAATAGAAAGGGTACGGCTACAAGACTGGGGTAGGTCCTAGTGTTGGGTTGTGCTGTTTTTGTGGGAAGGGCGTCACAGCTTAGGCCAGCCCCCCCTCCTGCGTAATACTCTTTAAACACCTACCGAGCATATTTCAAGAGGATAAAAAAAAAAAAAAAAAAAAAAGAAGAGGAAACCATGTGACATTCCAGCAGGAGAGAGGAGAGAGTCATGTTTGTATTCTTCAAACAGATTGAACCTCTGTTGTAGCCCAGAGAAGTGAAGTTAGCAGATTTGACCTGAAGATGGCGGTAGAGCCTCAGTTCATATTATGTGTCTTAGGAGCAAGGCAACGGCTTTGATAAAAGCATAGGAAGCATTTAATGCAAACACGACATTTTTCAATAAGAAAGTAATTTATCAGCCTAGACATCTCCATTACAATTGGTGATTGCCTGGTAATTGTAGGCACTTGCCTTGGCAGATTGCATCCATGTAAAGATGCAATGATACATTTAACTCATCAGAGGTTTACATTGTCTTGAGCATTATTCGGTTAGACCGAGTGCATTTCTCCCTTTAGTCTGTGAACTTGGAAATGTTGATCAATTAAAATAGACAGTGTTCCAGGTATTGAGAGTATATTTTCCTCTGTTGTGAGAAAAAAGAATATAATCAATCCACATATATGACGTCCTGAAAAGAACCTCCATAAGGCAGAGTACTTGTCTGGATGTGCCCCTTCTCTACACTGTGGTTTATTCATTTACTTTTGAGACAATGTTTTTGAAATGTAGCCTATAAGCTGGCCTTGAACTCAAGGTGAGCCTCCTGCCTCAGCTTCCTGCGTGCTGGTATGAAAGACATGTACCTAACTTTAGTCACTTCATTTTTGTCAAAAGTAAGTGCAGTTCCCAAAACAGTATGAGTTTAAGGAATAATATAAGTATAGTCATTTTTAAATCAGTGCTAGAAATCAAACCACGGCCTAATACCTCCCAGGAAAGGCCTTCATGAATCAAATCTTCAGCCGCTAGTCTCCAACTTAAGTTACTATAGGTATCACATTGAATTATCCTCACCAAAGCATCAGTGAGCTATTTCTTGCCTCGTGTGGTCCAATGCTGTTGTAGCTGTCTCGTTTGCTTTGTTCTTTTGGAAGCGCAACTCAAGCTCCTGCTTTTCCTTCACTGGCTTGCCTCCATGTTATTCAAGCTCAGGTCCTTTCCCGGACATCAGCTCTGATGACTGCTAAAAGCAGTTTCTCAGGTTACCTCATATTCCATGTACCAAGGTTGGGTCCCTGGGGAATAAGAACTGTGGATTCATCTATACGGCTGGCTCTGTGTTGACTTTAGTCAACACAGTGTTAGTGGAGGGGCTAACACATACCCTGCTCCATTGTCTGATTGCCCCGTTTCTTGTCAGAGGTCCTGCTGATCCTCTGGTGACTGGAATTTTCTGACGACTATAGGAATCGAGAGGAGGAATCTTTAAACCCTTTATTGAGATAAGCCAATTATTATTATTATTATTATTATTATTATTATTATTATTATTATTTTGGGTCTCATTTGAGACTCATCTCCCCATATTGATCCCCATATTCATATTCCAGATAAAATGGCTATTATAGATGGGTTTGCCCTACTGAGCAGTTGTTTATGGTAGTAAACAGTGTGCTCAGGGTTTCCAGGGTGAGGGGCTGAAGTTAGGAGACAAGTAAGAGGGTGCTCAGAGCCTACTGAGAAAAATTTGACTCATAGGCCAAAACCATTTTCAAAAACCATTTTGAAATGGTTTCACTTCCAGCTCCTCACTGTAAACAACAAAATCACTGCAAGAGATAGGAGTTTGCACTATCCAAACACAAAGCCTAAGCTGCTCATTTGAGGATGTCCATCAGCTATGTGCTTGGCTCTGCTCACTGAGAGTGGAGTTTTCTAAGGCCATAAGGTTGTATCAAGAAGAATGCAGGACCCGAGAAGACAGAAGACAGATCACAGTTAGATGCTGATGCTCAATGTAGTTACAGAAGCTTCCACAGGTAGGGCTGAACGGAAGGGGAAGCCAAGCAACTCTTCAACAACTTTTGGTCCTACTCAACTGAACCAGTCTTGTAGTTGCTTCTAAATGTTTTCCATGTCATCACTGCTTTCCAAGAGAATAAAGCATTGGATTTCCACTCCACTGTGGAAATGCTTTGCTAACCTGAGACTGCAGACACAGCTCTGAAGTCTGTATTACTAAGCAGCAGGGAGAGGACGTGCTAGGAAGATGTTCTGTTTCCTCCCTCGGGGACTGCTAACACGACAAACACGCTCCAAGCAAAAATGAATAACCAGTTTGTAGCTTCCCACAGAACACTCACGCTGAAAATATACATGTACACTTCTAGCTAATTAGGCCCCAAGTTCTTCTTAAAAGCCACATTGTGATTAATTAAAATGATTGCCACTCATTACTTTGAAAAGGAAATCAAGTAAATTCTTTATTATGTGTACACTTGAGCTGCATATTACAATTTCTATGCTGGATTATTTATAAGATCTATTTTACGTCATTATTCAGCTGTCAATTTGAGTTGAAATTGTTGTAACATTATAAAGCCTTTGGCTAATATTTACCAGTACTTGAACTAACAACTAAAAATTTAAATTCAAGATTTGTAATCTTTTATTTCAGACCAATTTAGATAGAATGCTCACATCCATTTTGGGTTCAATGCTGTGAAGGAGGACAATCACCACTTACAGAATAAATAAAAACTTTAATCAACTGTGAGGCCACAGCTTCAATCTCCAGTACCACAAATTTTTAAAAAGTCATTGGGATATAACTCTCTTTATACACAATTGCATATGCTTGTTCAAATACTCTCTGAATTATTATTCTTATAATAATGATAATCTTATTGCCAACAGCATTTGTTGTGTCCATTTTAATATAAAATAAAACAAAAAATAAAAGTATAAATAATAGTAAATACATACAAAACAAAAATTGACAAGCAAGTATTCAAAGATTTTAAATAACCATCAAGTGGAAAAATAATTAATTATATATCCAGCGATAGAATTTCTGTGCATCTAATACAACAAAGGCTAAAGTAAACTGTCAAGGCAAAGAGGCCTGTGTTACTTTAGGCGAAAAAGGATGTGGTATTAATCTGAGCTTCTTCAGATTAAAAGAACTGGGTGAATGAATAAATATTGTAAACATTATTAGATTGGTTTACAGAATATGTTCTGGGTAGGCTAGCATGACTGACTATCTACATACTGAGGCTGGGAAACCTGGTAACTGCTCCATCCACAAAGCTGCATGCCTTGGGAGTGTCAGTCTGACACTGGAGGTTGGGAGGGCTTGTGGAGAGAATGTTGCCAATATTAAGTGAAAGAAGTTGGGCTCCTGTGTCAGTGAAGAACAGCAGCAGTCAGCAAGGAGGAAGGCCAGCAGGCAAAAGCAGCATTAATTTCCTCCCAGACCTCTCTCTCTCTGGCCAGCAGCTATCAGATACTGCATTTGCTAGGGGAAGGGTATTCACGTCTCAGTTCACCAGAACATGCCCTCTCATGCCCAACTAGAGATGTATGTCCTAGTTGACCCCAGAGCCAGACAAGTTGACGTCTAACTACCATAGATATAAAGGAAAGTTTCCAGACAAAGTAAAATTACACTTTAATTTTAAACATGATGTCCAGCCAGTTGGGAAGGCAGACATCTACAATCCCGCAACCCCAGCACCCGGAAAGTTAGACAGGAGGACTGGAAATTCAATGTTGCCCTAGCCACATAGCAAGTCTGATGTCAGCCCAGGCTACACGAGCACCCGTTGGAAAATGAAAGTATACATTTTCGTACATGTAATCGCGTACAGACTGGGAGAGAGTTCACTGGCTTAGTAGTTGATTTCATGTCACGTGTATGTTTCACCTGCATGTGTACATGTGATGCCTGGTGCATGAGGAGCTCAGGAGAAGCCATCCAACCCCATGGAACTGGAGGTGAGAGCTGCCGTGCGGGTTCTGGGAACTGAATCCTGTTCCTCTGCCAGACCAAGTGTTCTTAACCACTGGACGTATCTCTCCAAACTTGATTGCTTACATTTTTATATTAAATGGATATAGGGAGGGGAGGGGAGGAGACCGAACTCCAGACCTTGTGTGGCAGGAGAGATACCACTGAGCTGTATCTCTAGTGGCTCCATGGTCTTAAATTAGGTTTATTATTATTTTTTATCTTTTTTTCTTTTTCTTCCCACCTCTTCCCTCCCTCTTGCCCTATATCTCTCTGTTTCTGTCTCTGTCTCTTTAAAATGTCTAGCTGTGTGGGTCTCTATGTTTTTCCCATTTGCTGCAGGAAGAAGCTTTGTTGATTATGACTGAATAAGGCATTGATCTGAGTGTAGCAGAGTATCCTTGGGAGTCATTTTATTGATACTGGCTTTTCGTTTTATTTTGTTTTAAGACCAGTAGTATTTGATTTTATGCTAGGTCTCTGGGTTATCTAGGCTCTGTTTCTTGGTTACCCAAGCAGTGACAGATAAGGGTTCCATCTCACGGAGTGTAGCTGAAGTCAAGTCAGAGAGGAACTGGTTGCTCCCACAAGATTTGTGCCACCTTGCCTTAGCATATTTTGCAGGAGAGACAGATTGTAGGTCAAAGGCTTTATGGTGGGATTAGCATTTCCTTTTTTCTTTTGGTAGCCTGCAGAGTACTCTTCCATGTCATAGGCACTAAAACACGGAGTGAATGTTCTGTGTAGGTGCCAGTGTTATGCCTGGTTCGTGAACCCCAAAAGACCAGGAATAAATAGACTCTGCTGTAAATACATGAGGCTTTTAAATTGTATACGCATTCAAACACAGGACACAAACCTCCTGTGGAAACAGAAGAGGAATGTGGCCCCGAGGTCTAGGGGTACAGAGTTTTTAAGGGAAAAAAAAAACATAAACAGTGATGTACATGCTTTGGCATTACATGATTGGGTAAAGGAAATTGACTTTTGAAATGATTGGTCCACTTTAGGGGCCAAGACTACAAACAGTTCTGGCCTAGTCATATGGGCTGGTTTCCTAGCAACTGTATAATTACAGGGCAGGGAAAGAATGCAGTAAGACGAGTTCTTCCCCTCAGGGCATTACTGGACAAGTCTGCACCCAGGTAACTTTAGATCAGGCCTTAAACTTTAATAATAGCCTCTGATTTTTAATCTTTTGGTCTCTCACCAGCTTTACCTCTCCATGTTCAATAAGTAGTGTGGGGGTTGTCTTCAGCAATGTGGCCTTGCTGTCAGTTTGTGGAGAACAACCTATTGTCTTGGCAACAGCCTGGGTTGTTTGGGGATTTCCACGGGACCCTTGTGGCCAACAACCCAATTGGGTAAAACCCAGTCTTGGCCTACAGGGGTTCCATCTCCCTCATTTTATGGAGACTTCATTAGGATTATCTTTGCATATTAATAGGAAGTTTCCAAAGCACAAGGTTCCCCTACTTCCCTTAAAATGCTTTTTAAATCTAGCTGTCTCTTTCCCCATTCCCTGCATCAACCCAAACTCCCCTCTTCTTTCCCACCAGAACCTCCCATTCTTATTCCTCCCCTTGCTACCAGCTCCAGTCCAGCCATAAACTCTAGTTTATCTCCCCCTCCCAGTGAGGTCTATATATCCCCCTACTCCTTTATCTATGCCTAACCTCTCTGAATTAACATTATAGCTTGGTTATCGTTTATTTAATGGCTAATGTCCAAATATAAGTGAATACATATATCTTTCTGGGTCTGGATTACCTCTCTTTTCTTAGTTCCATTCACTTGCCTGCAAATTTCCTGGTGTCATTATTTTAACACATAAGTAATACTCCATTCTGTAAATATACCATATTTTCTTTGTCCATTCTTCTGTTGAGGGACATCTAGGTTGTTTCCAATTTCTGGCTATTATTTATAGAGCAGCAATAAGCAAAAAGCTCACATATAAAAACCTCATGGAGTCTGTTTTGTGTTGGCTAACTTCTTCTGGGTGTGGGGCTTAACCTGAAGTGAGGTTTATATACCCAGTGACACTCCATCGGAGAAAACAGATTTTCCTTTTCCAAGAGATATCAGTTGCAGATAGCTTCTTGGTTAGTGGTGGGACTTTATGTTCACTGACTTCACAGTACTGGAATTTTGCCTGCTGTGAACTTGTACAGGTCTTCTGCACACTGACATAGCCTCTGTGAATTCACACATATCAGTATTATTGTTCTCCCATAATTTCAGTCTATTATTCTGCATAGATCCCTGAGCCTGAGGTAAGGGTGGGGTTGATAAAGACATTCCTCATAAGGCTGAGTGCACCATCATCTTTCACTCTCTGCACATTGGCTAGACAATCTCTTTACATTTACTTTTCAGATCTCTCATCATCTGCTGTGCTGTTTAACTCATCTGTGTTGGGGGTCAGGCACATGAGTACTTTGTCCTCTCTCCCTGGCCCTGGACCCCGCAGACTGACTTTTCCCAGAGTGCCTCAGCTGTGCTTCCTGGTAGGATCGATACAGCAGGTGTCAGCATGCTCAAAGACAAGGTCACGGAGAGAGGTGTCAGGCTCTTAAGCCCTTTCCTTTACCTCGTGTTAATAAAGCATTTGTTTCTAAGAGTTAACACATACTTCATTGTGAAGTTGTGTCTATTTTTTTTTTTAATATGTGAAAGACAATGAGCACTTTACCTCAAATAAGGCCAGGTTAAATTCTGCAGACTCATGACCCATTACTGAATAAATGAGAAAACAGAAAACATTTTTGCTTCACTTGATTATTACCATACCCAATGTCACTATTTTATTTGAAATTGCCTCAAAAATGTTAAAGATAAATAAACCCTTTCCACCCAAAATGAGAGGCAGAGCAATTCTCTTTAGTTGTCCCACATCTGGAAACAGAATAACCATTGTTGAATGAAGATGGGGAAACTGATTACAGAAAAAGGAAAGTACTTAGCAACTGCAGAATATGATCAAAAGCTTTCAGAAAGGAAATAATGCAGACAGATGGAGGGAAAATTTTGGAAATAACTTTTTTTTCATTTTGCTCAAATAAAACATGGATAATGATAATGAAAATGCATTCATTCTTCCTTAAATCTTTTATTACTTATTTAGATGGCATCTGCTACAATATTAATAGAGACATAAGCAAAGTTGAATAACTAAGCAGAAGTTACTCAATGTTAATTACTCATATCTCAGGGCCTGTAGCTGGAAACGACAGATAACAGAAAGCATGCTGCTTGTCTCTCTGGCTTTGGGTTACTTCACTCAATATAATCTTTTCCAGGACTGTCCACTTACCTGAAATTTTTATGGCTTCGTTTTCTTTACAGTTGAATAGTATCCCATTGTGTATATATATACACATTTTCATTGTCTGTAAAGAAGGATGTTGAACCCTTTGGGCATATGCCAAGGACTGGGAAATATTACAGATTAATTTCTACACGGCAAACACCCATCCACGTGCAGGCGATTATGCAGACTCCATGTTGTTTGTATTTACTCTCTACAATGTCATGTGACCACTTTTCTCAGCAATGCTTGGATCTGTACAAATGCTAAAGACTGTTCTATTCTAGAATTTTGAATATAAATTAATCAAGGTCTTTACACTAAATAGGTTACAAATTTGTCTTTAGATATAATAAAATCAAGTGAGATATGACCCAAAGAAATCCAAGACAGTAAAGAATGACTAGACCTATATGTCAGAGTTGATGAGTAATGCTTATCTTGGGCAGAATGCATGGAATTTTATGTAAGAAGGGGGGCATGGAAAGACCTAGAGAGGACAGGAGCTCCACAAGGAAACCAACAGAGAGAGAAAAAAAAAGCAAAACTGAGCCCTGGGGTCCCTGAAGAGAATGATACCCCAACCAAGCACAATGCATGGAGAAGACCTAAAATCCCAGCTCACATGTAGCCCATAGACTCAGTCGCCAAGTGGGATCCCTAGTAAGGGCAGCAGAGGCTGTCTCTGACATGAACTCAGTAGCTGGCTCTCTGATCAGCTCCCCCTGAGGGGGAAGGGGTAAAGCCTTTTGCTTGGCCACAGAGGAAGACAATGCAACCAGTCATGATAAGACATGATAGGCTAGGGTCACATAGAAGGGGAGGAGTACCTCTCCTATCAGTGGAATAGGGGAGGGGTAAAGAGGGAGAAGAGGGAAGAAAGGTAGGATTGGGAGGAGACGAGGGAGGGAGCCACAGCTGTAATATAAATTGAATAAATTGTAATAAATGATATATATGTATATATATTCATGAGCTGGAGACATGGCTCAGAGATTAAGAACACCTGCTGCTCATCCAGAGGCCCTGAGTTTAATTCCCATCAACCACATGGTGGCTCACAACCATCTATAATGAGATCCTGTGCCCTCTTCTGGCATGCAGGTATACATTTAGACAGAACATTGTATATATAAATATATATATATATTTGCCCAGGAAGGAACCCTAAATTCAAGAACTTATTGGCTAATGCAACGGTTAAGGACTTGCTTCAAGTCTACCAAGTCATGTGTTGTTTCCTAAATGCAGAAGACACAGAAAGCAGCAATATTTCTAAAACCAAATCCAGTTCATTCTTATCCTAAATAAATTGACTGGATAATAACACCATCATGACCTTATAAAATAGAACTGTTTGCTATTCTGAAAGAGAAGCGTGGAAAATCATGGACAAATGTATATGCTTTGGAAAATATATTACTGGATTCAGCAAACGAGATACATTTTATTAATTATTAAGGAGGCATGGAAAGGAACTTTGTTCAGCATACTTTTTCAACATATCCCTCTATGTAAAGTATGATTTATTGTTCTGTTTATGCTTTGTAGCCCCTAAGCCATCGTTAAGGGGACAGCTAAAATTAAGGGAGTAAAGAATATTCTGCCAGTATTTGCCCCTGGCTGGAATGCAGCCATGAAGAAAATGAAAAATGAAGCACCATTAGGAATAAATTGTAGGTTTTTAGTATGCTTTTATTCTCAAAATGGGTTTCCTTTTTGAGATTCGCCTCATTCCATTTGCACTGGCTTGTGTTATAAGCTGACGGTGGCATTCTGTTTCCAACTGAGTCTCCCCAGATGTTCCCGACATTTACAGGGTAAATTTCTACTTCCCATACAAAGCTCTTTGTACATCAGCTCCATCTGTGCCATTAGGTTTTAAAGCCTTAAAAAGTTTTCAGAAACTTCTTAGAAAACTGCAAATGTGTCAACATCAAAAGCAGCTCTCACACAGAAAAAAATAAGAAAGACATAGTTTTTTGGTTTTTTTTTTTTTTTTTAGTCAAATATGATCAAACATGACATGGACTGTGGATTCAGGTAACCAGAATGACATATCCCACCATGGAAGTGGTTGCATGAACTTTTGTAGCCTCAAAACAAAAGACACTTATGCACAAACACATTCACAAAGAAACACTGGTGGGGACAGCAAATCAGGGAAAACTCCTATAGGTTTCAGATGCTGTCTAATGACATGCTTGAATTTTTGTTTAGTGGAACCTAGTGGTCTTCTAAGAATACATAGCAAAGGCTTTACCTGATACTCAAAGGGAACATGAGGCCAGATTCCCAACCCGGTGTGGTTGTTGACAATTGCATTCCCAGCACTTAATGCAAAAGGCTGAGGCAGGAGGATGACTTCAGTTTCCAGGCCAGCCTGGCCTACGTAGTGAGTTCCTGGCAAATCTGAGCCAGAAAGTGAGCCTCTATTAAAACAACTAAACTAAAACTAAAACAACAAAAAAATCAGATAACGGCTAGCTTTCAGAAAGTTTTTCTGCAAAACTGGTGGCAATCCTCCTGCCTCAGTCTCTCAAATGCTGGATTACAGGCATAAGCAATCTTGACTGACCATTTATTTGTTTTGTTTTGTTTTACTTCTGAAAATCCGAGAACACGATAATTATATTAAGAAGGTTAATAGTTTATGGTATTCTATAGGAATCAATGTAAAATATCTTGACTTCTAGAACAAATAGAAAATAGTTTCAGACTTTTCATCATAACTCTGCTCTTTGTGTCAGTTATTGTCTCTGAGTGTTTTGTGGTATACACATAAACTTAATCCAAACCAATATTAAACACTCTCTACAAGTTACTGGGTAGAATGGATAGTAGTTGGTGTTGCTCTTCTTTCTTTATCATCTTTCCTTTATTTTCTCATGACATTAAGCCAACATTGCATCGCCTTATCTCTTCTTTTTTTAACTGATCTAATAAGATTTGCAAAGGACAGAACTTTTGGTAGTAAGTTATGCTACTCTTTAGTTAACAGAAAGCTTCACTTAACTATGTGTGTTCTTGAACATTTCTAGACCCACTACCACTAAGGGCTTAGGAGTTCACCTTTTACCCCACACAGACCTACAGAACTCATCCTCACAAACTTTCTCATTGCTTTCTGTCTTTCTGCTCCCGCTCTCTCTCCTGCTCTGTTTGCCAAAGGAGAACAAAAGTTTCTTTTTCTTCTCCTTTTCTCTCCCTCCAAATAGGTGAACTTCCCGGTCTTTTATTTTGATTTCCACTGAAGACCTTCCACCCTTTGTACTTTTCCATGATCTCTCCTTTAATAGTGATATTTCTTGTCAGTGCAGCTGTGAATGACTGCGGTGGAGATTGCTTTTCTTATTGTGTTTACGTAGGTGAGTATGTTAGCCAGAATTGCAAATATATTGTTTTCTTGGAAGGAAAATAATGCTGATAAATCAAGACATAAGCAATAAAAAAAAAAAAATCAGGATGTATCAACAAGTGAACTATATATTAGAAGTCAGTAGAGAAACATTTCTCAGAATAGTTATGATAGGAACATCTGTGATATCAACATTTGGAACTTTTTTTTTTACTTAGGTCTCAATAAAACCTCAGCAGTCGTCTTCTGCTAAGCCTGAGAAGCTGCTAAAAGGATGATGCTCCAAATCCTGTCACTGCAGGAAGATGATTCAGGACATGTGCAAGAGCAAGAGGATCATAGACTCTCCAAGAGACAAGCCAGCAAACACAATCTGTCTTGCTCCAAGATCTTGTCCTGGAGGGTCATGTCCTTCCTTTTGAGGCTTATTTTTTTCTCAGCTTAATGCTTTCTGAGCTGCTGCAGTATCTGAAGGCACAGTGAATGCCTTCAAGCCTAGCCCAAGTATATTTGTTTATTGGAACTTGTTGACTCCAAGAAGCAGCTTAAGTGTCAGCAGCCTTGCGCATATTTTAACTGCTACTGTTGTCATATTGTGTCATACTGTGAACTCCTGGGAACTCTCACACATGATTAATTTGGTGCACCCACTTGTATCTGTTAGTGTTCCTTAATTAAAAAAAAAAAAAAACAACTCAGTGAGTTATAGGAAAAAGTCTTTATAAATATATTGTGGTATGTTTCTCTGCACGACCCAGAGAACTGAACAACCAAAGACAACCATTTCTATCTTTCTTTGTAGAACTTAATGCAATTAAATCCAATAAATTTGTTTTAATGTATTTTAGTATGATAGCAGTGCCCCTCTATTTCCAGCATTACATATACCTATCCATCACTTCTTACCTGTGTGCTAGCCCAACTTAAGGTCTTGATATCTCATCATAAGGATTCACTCTAAGTATCTGTGGTTAGAATTTCTTTTTCCATGAAAATGTAAAGTCTATGCTTCCAGAGCTCAAGTGGTCCTCCTGTTTCATCCCCTTATGTAGCTGCTGCACTGCCAGTATACACTACCATATCCGGTTCTCACCTTGGGTGCCAGTAATGTAAATTTCACTTCTTCCTACTCTATGAAGCATCCCCCCAAAAAATAAAAATCTGAACACAGATCAATGATAATAAGGAGATCCTGGAAAGTACCCTCACGGTAAACAAAAATTGGCCAAAAAAAAAAAAAAAAAAAGACTATTGTTCAGTTTCTGAAGCCTAGGCTCACAGTGTGGTATGTTCACCTTAAAGTTACTTAGAAATGGAAATAGCAATTATCCATCAATTCCCACTAATCACTGAGGAATGTTTTGGGGAGACAAAGGACATTTATTCGCTAGCATTCAGTCGGTATAGACAGAAGAGAGCAGCAAGAAGAATTTCTCCAGCAAGAAAATATCTACGCTGACAACTGAAAGTCAAGTTAATATACCATGTAAGGCTACAGAGCAAGACTCAGAAGCTGCCCATGAAGTTGCTTCTTAACTTATGCAACCCCCAAAATCAAGAGCAGGTAGGTAGAAGCCTGATGGCAGTTGAGGATGTAGGAACATTATTGACTCTTAGTTTCTAGACCTAGATCACTTTTCACTCTCATTTGAAAGAAATAATTGGTGTCTTTAAGGAAAGAAAAAAGAAAGAAAGAAAGGAAGAAAGAAAGAAAGAAAGAAAGAAAGAAAGAAAGAAAGGAAGGAAGGAAGGAAGGAAGGATGGAAGGAAGGAAGAAACCTATGATACTGTTCTGCCCAGTTCACGAACCCCAAAAAAACAGTAATAAACAGACTCCGCTGTAAACACATGAGGGTCTTTTTATTGTAAATTACAAGCTGCATCTTGGGCCCACACACCCCCACCGCCGAAGCGGTGGGAGCAGAGCGCACTGTGCCCAGGTTAGCCGGGTGATTTAAAGATTCTGGTCCCTCCCAGCATGCCCAAGGCAGGGGCAATTCCTGCCTGGCAAGCATCTCTTGATCAAAATGCTACATTTTGAATTGATTGGCTATAGGAAGGTCCCCAGACCATAATGACCAGGTGTCCCTCCCTAGGGGGATGGGCCAGTTTCCTAGCAACTGTTATCTCTAGTGGGTGGGGAAAGAATGCAGTAAGGCAGTCCTTCCCCTCAGGGCATTACTAGACTTCTCCATCCACATAGTTCAGGCCTTAATTAATAATAGCTGCTAATTTTTAATCTTTTTGGTCTCTCAATACCAAAAGATATGGGAACTATTTTGGAGTCTATCATCAACAGGTTTAATAAGTGTACATTTGTATTTCTCCATCCTTTGTAGATTCTTACTTGAACCACCATAACAAAAGTTTAATAAAAACAAAGAAAACAGCTAACTAACACTTATATACCCCACACTTATATCCCAGATATACACAAGAGACATCCAGGGAATTTATGGTTACCTAAGGTAGCTTTAAATTCTTGTTTGTATAACCCCTTTTAAAAGAAGAACATGCTTAGGTAAGTGACAAGACAAAGGGAAGGAATTCCCAGTTGTTAAGAGGAAGCCCATCAGATATAACCATTCAGACACAGTTTCTCACCAATTGAAAGTCTTTATTCCAGCTGTTGGGAACCACACCCAGTGTTTGGGGACCAAGTTGTGGCCCCAAGTGTCCAGAAAATGAGGTTTTTAAAGGCAGAAACCACATCCTAGCATCTTGCTTGGCAGCTACGAGGGAATTCACAGAAGCAAACAGTTTGAAGAGAGTAGTTTTATCAGAAGCTAAGATAATGGGTCAATTGAAGGGGTATCTCTACAAACAGGCAGTTTAACAGAAGCTAAGATAAATTAGCTAGGACATCCTGACTTTGGGTTTCTAGCCGAGAGTTGGGTAATTTTCCATTCTCCATTAAGCAGATTAGATTCTACTTAAACCTGACATGGGGGAAACTTTGCACTCTCTTGCCCTGTCACACAGTGTCTTGGGACAGCGATTTGTGAGAAGGCAAATAAACAACAGATAAGACAAGCCAGGAAAGCTTGCTAATGTAAATTCCTCTGGTGTTGTATCTAGAATTTAAAGTTGTCTTCAATATTTCACCTTTGTTCTCTGGAAGAGAAAGTAGTCTTTGTCCTGTAAAGCTGTCTCTGTTTAGACAAACAAAAGAAGGGTGGGGCCTCTCTAGCTTACATTGCTTCTTATTTTCAACTGAGAAATTCCTAAGAGTTCAAGTGAAAAATTCTGGCCATTCACAGATCTGCAACATCCAAGCTGAGGCAAAGGAAATACTGAGATTTTCCAGTAACTGTTGCATATGGGATTAAGATGTAACTGATGCTGAGGTCCCATTTAGTAGGAACAAGTACAGTGCAAGGTATCTAACTGTCATATTATGTATCTCAGGGTCCAAAGCTGGTAGGCTATGGAAATTTTGGAATTGCCTCAGAAGTGCCAGTGTTAGCCTAGAAATCCATCACAGTTAGAATGAATGCTGTATTTTATCCCTTGAGATGCAATATATAATTTAATCCACAAATTCAATGTTGGTGTTATTTGCTCCGAATTTAGAATGTATGGGATTAGGCCCATGGAAAGAGAGGAGGAGTAAACTGTCTCCGCATCTTCCCTACTGACCTACTTAGGAAAATGTGCATTTGCTTCCTAGACTTCAGTCACTGATGGACAAGAAGGCCAGGTCTAGGCAGAGTTGTGGGATGGTAATCTTCTATTGGAGGACACAGGAAATATTTTCTACTGTACTAACCACTGAAGTTGGCACCTGGGCATTTTTTTATTGCTGATGTTAGAAGACCCGTAGATAAGGTTAGATTTGCTAAACTGGCAAGGCTGATTGTGCTTGCTTATGATGAAGAGACAAGGTGAGTGGGCAGGAAATTTAAATGACATCTGTTGCTTCTCTGACAACTTTGTCAGGCTGTGTCTAAAGATAACAGTGACTTAAGATTTCTTTACCCTGAAAGGAAAACTCCCCAGATGAGCTAACCACTGGCCTAGTGAAAGAAATCTATAATGGGTAGTAGAAGAGGGTGAATATTGGTTTTCCACTGTTGAGTATTCTGCTGTGATTTGAACTCACGGGGGCTAGTCAGTCCAAAAGATAAGTAGCAGGGGAAAGTTTTCTGTGGTTCCTGAGTGAGCAAGAACTGCTGATGTTATCCCATAGCTACCTTTTTTTTTTTTTTTCCTGGAGAGATGACTTGAATTTTGGAAACACAATAAAAGCAAAAATCTTTTGCCCAGAAATATTTCCTACAACCTAGAATCCCTACTACAAAGATAAGAGAGGAATAAAGCACACCTTTAATTCAGTGTAAAGCCTAGGATGGAAAGCTGACTCCAGACAATCTTCTGAGACTGTAAGAGAGAAAGAAATGACACTTGATGTAACCAGGCAGACACACATGGCTGGCATCTCCAGTTGTTCCCCAGGATCCCCATCCCTGTACATCCCATTTTCTCTCTCCAACTCCCTGGAGGAAAGCCTCCACATTCCTGGCTTTCCAGAGGACTGCCCCAACCAGCTCCACAGGTCCAGCAGGTAACAGACACATCATTTTCCTTTACCTACAATCATTAAAAACCCGTCCACCATATGCTGGGTGCAGCTTCCTCTGGCCTCCTCCTCTGAGGCTACTGAACTTGCCCAGGAGCTCCAGTTCCCAAATAAACATGCCCTTTTTGTACTTTTAATCTGGCTTGAGATAACCTACCAATTGGTAGTCTTCAAGGAAGAATATTTCTCCACACTGTCTTGTGTCATGTAGCTTATACTAACTTTACCTATACTAACTTTTGCTATGTTAGCTGTTTGACTTGATCCAGAAGAATATCAAGCCTCTCCTATCTTTTTGAGAAGGTTTCACAATTTAGGGCCACGAGTACACTGTTAGTTTCTATGGCTACAGAAGAGCTGGGAGCTTACAGGGTTAGCTCTTTCTATGCTTAGATTTCAAGGAGATCGGGCCAGGTCCTCATAAAGGACACATGTCAGTCAGGTACTTCGGATTCCTAAAAAGAGCCATATAGATTTCAAAAAAGAGAAAATATTCACAACGTTTCTAAGGTAAATTCAGTCCATATAGGTTGATTTTTTTTTTTTTTTTTTTTTGTATTTTCAGCAATGGAATTAAGCTCATCAAATTTGAATTTTTCTTTAAACTTAAGACAGATTATCTCCAAGTTTCCCACGTCAGAGTCTAACTCCTGGGTTTAAGAACATCTCTTGTCTCAGCCTCAGTAGTAGCTGGAACTGCTAGTAGCTAGAACTAAGGCCTCTGGCTTAGTTTATTTATTTCTATTTATTATTTACTTATTTTAGTGTAGTTGGGTATTTACAGCTTGTTGCAGAGAGAGCATGGTCTGCTCACCCTTCATCCTTTTTTTCATTACTAATGTCTTCTGTTGGTGTGTCATATTTCAAACAGCCATTATCCATTATTGTAAACCAAAGTCTTTGGTTTATGGCATGGTCTTTCTTTGTATCACACAGGTGTCTGACAGGTACAAAATGGCATGCACAATATCACTGTAGAACCATAAAAAATAGTTTCATTACTGAAATATCTCTGAAAATACTTATTTATCCTTTCCTCCACTCCATGTTCATGAAGTTTTCACTGTCTCTATAGTTTTGTCTTTTGAAAACTGTTATATAGCTGGGATATTTTTAAAATCCAAGCCTTTCTTCACTGCCTTCTTTGCTTGAGCAAAATACCACTGAGGCTTCTACCTGTCTTATTTTGACTTGAGAAATTGTATCTTTTTTAATAATGAGTAATAGTCTGTGGCACGAATACAACATAGATTTATATAATCAGCTTTCAAAGGGAATCTTGGATCCTTCCAGATTTCAACTATTGTTTTTTAGTTTTTTTTAATTATTTATTAATTACACTTTATTCACTTTGTATCCCCCCCTGTGGTTCCCTCCCTCCTCCCATCCCAATCCCTCCCTTCCTCCACCCTCTGCATGCATGCCCCTTTCCAAGTCCACTGATAAGGGAGGTCTTCTTTTCCTTCCTTCTAATCCTAGTCAATTAGGTCTCATCAGGAGTGGCTCCATTGTCTTCTTCTGTGGCCTGGTAATGCTGCTTCTCCCTCAGTGGGAGGTAATTAAAGAGCAGGCCAATCAGTTCATGAAGAGACAGTCCCTGTTCCTATTACAATGGAACCCACTTGGATATTGAACTGCCATGGGCTACATCTGTGCAGGGGTCTTAGGTTATCTCCATGCATAGTCCTTGGTTGGAGTATCAGTTTCAGGAAAGACCCCTGTGCTCAGATTTTTTTGGTTCTGTTGCTCTCCTTGTGGAGTTCCTGTCCTCTCCAGATCTTACTGTTTCCCACTTCTTTCCTAAGATTCCCTGCACTCTGCCCAAAGGTTGCCCATAAGTCTCAGCATCTACTTTGATAGTCTGCAGGGCAGAGCCTTTCAGAGGTCCTCTGTGTCAGGCTCCTGATTTGATCCCTGTTTTCTCCTTCTTCTGATGTCCATCCTCTTTGCCTTTCTAGATAGGAATTGAGCATTTTAGCAAGAGTTCTCCCTCTTGATTAGTTTCTTTAGGTGTACAGATTTTTAGTAGGTTTATCCTATATTATACATCTTTATGAGTGAGTATATACCATGTGCATCTTTCTGCTTCTGAGACAGCTCACTCAGGATGATCTTTTCCAGATCCCACCATTTACCTGCAAATTTCATGATTTCTTGTTTTTTATTGCTGAGTAACATTCCATTATGTAGATATAGCACAATTTCTGTATCCATTCCTCCACTAAGGGGTATCTGGGCTGTTTCCAGCTTCTGGTTATTACAAATAAGGCTGCTACAAACATGGTTGAGCAAATGTCCTTATTGTGTACTTGAGACTCTTTTGGGTATATGCCTAGGAGAGGTATAGCTGGATCTTGAGGAAGCGCTATTCCTAGTAGTCTGAGAAAGCGCCAGATTGCTTTCCAGAGTAGTTGTACAAGTTTACATTCCCACCAGCAATGGAGGAGGGTTCCCCTTTCCCCACAACCTCTCCAATATGTGTTGTCTCTTGAGTTTTTGATCTTAGCCATTCTGATGGGTGTAAGGTGAAATCTTAGGGTTGTTTTAATTTGCATTTCCCTGATGGCTAACGAAGTTGAGCATTTCTTTAAGTGTTTCTCTGCCATTCTATATTCCTCTTTTGAGAATTCTGTTTAGCTCTGTACTCCATTTTTTTTAATTGGATTGCTTGATTTTTTGCTGTTTAACTTCTTTAGTTCTTTATATATACTGGATATTAGTCCTCTGAAGATCCTTTCCCAAATTGTAGGCTGTTGTTTTGTTCTGATGACAGTGTCCTTTGCTTTATGTCCCGACCCGCGGGACTTCAATGGGTTCCTAAAGAGAGGGTGGGGGTGGAAAGAATGAAGTAGGACAAAGAGACACAAAGAATGAGGCTAAGTCTGTTTGTCTGATCAAAGCCTCGTTTATTAGAAATTTTTGTACAACTATATGGGGAGAAGGCAAAAAAGGGGGAAGGCTTATTTACTGCTGCAGAAGATAGCAAGAATACTTTATGGTTTGAAATACCGCACCTGCAAGATACTGTAAAAATGTTTTCTTGAGATATCTCAAGGATGCTCCAAGAATAACGAGTAGATGTTCTCACATAAATCTATCACCCATGACATAGGGTCCTAGTGCAGCTGTTGGTAACTTTTCCACTAATTGGCATTGCCTCCACTAAATGGCTTTGGCTCATTAATTGGCTCTGGCTTCAGTAAATAGCTTTGGTTCCCAGCAGCTTTACAGAAGCTTCTCAGTTTCATGAGGCCCATTTATTGATTGTTGATCTCAGAGCCTGTGCTGTTAGTGTTCTGTTCAGGAAGTTGTCTCCTGTGCCAATGAGTTCAAGGCTCTTCCCCACTTTTTCTTCTAAGCAGTTTAGTGTGTCTGGTTTTATGTTGAGCTCTTTGATCCACTTGGACTTTAGTTTTGTGCAGGGTGATAAGTATGGATCTATTTGCATTTTTCTACATGTAGACATCCAGTTAGACCAGCATCATTTGTTGAAGATGCTGTCTTTTTTCCATTGAATGGTTTTGGTATCTTTGTCAAAAATCAGGTGTCCATAAGTGTGTGGATTTATGCCAGGGTCTTCTATTCGATTCCATTGATCTACCAGTCTATTTCTATGCTAGTACCATGCAGTTTTTAGTATTGTTGCTCTATAGTATAGCTTGAGATCAGGGATTGAGATACCTCCTGAAGACCTTTTACTGTAGAGAACTGTTTTAGAAATTCTGGGTTTCTTGTTGTTTCATATGAAGGTGAGAAGTTTTCTTTCAAGGTCTGTAAAGAATTGTGTTGGTAATTTGATGGGAATTGCATTGAATCTGTAGATTGCTATTGGTAAGATGGCCATTTTTACTATATTAATCCTGCCAAGCCATGAGCATGGGAGATCTTTCCATCTTCTGATATCTTCTTCTAATTCTTTCTTCATAGACTGAAAATTTTTTTCATACAAGTCTTTGACTTACTTGGTTAGGTTCACACCAAGGTACTTGATTCTACAGATGAGAGAGAACAGACAATTTTTGTCCTTCTGAGACTAGGTCATCCCACGTAACACTTTCCAGTTCCATCCATCTTCCTTCTTAAAATTTATATATATATATATATATATATATATTTTTTTTTTCTTTTAAGAGCTGGGTAAAATTTCATTATGGATATGTGTCAAATTTTCATTATCCATTTTTCTGTTGATGTGGGTCTAGGTGCACATCCATCTTCTTCCTATTATGAATGGTCCAACAACAAACATCTCTGTGGTAAGACACGGGGTCTTTTGGTATATGTCCAGGAGTGTTATAGTTGGGTCATATAAGTTCTAGTTTTAAGTTTTTTAAGGCACCTCCATAATGATTTCCACGGTGTCTATAATCTCATCAGGTGTAGCAAAGGTTCATCATTAGCATTTTTTACTTTTGTTTTCTTGACGTTCCCCATTCTGACTGGACGACATAAAACCTCAAAGTGATTTTAATTTTAATTTCCCTGAAGATAAGGATGAGTGTGTGCGTGTGTGTGTGTGTGTGTGTGTGTGTGTGTGTTGTATTGGACTTTCCTATTGATAAAACATCATGACCAAGGAAAGTTTTACAAGAGAGTAAATGAATGTTAGAATGATGACAGCAGAGCAAAGGCATGAGAGCTGGAGCAAAGACTTAGGGATCATATCTTTCTCAGTAAGTCTGTTAATTGTGTGTTGATTTAGGGCCCTGCAATCTTACTGGAAGAATTTATTAAGTCTAAGAGTTTAATGGAGAGCCTTTTAAATATATAATTCTTTAATCTTTGAATAGGGCTGATTTTACTTCTTCATTTCCTACATTTATCCTTCTTATAACAACATTTCAAGTTACTTCTTGGAAATGTAGAGGGTACCCTCTCCAGATACCCAACGTGTTCCCATTATCATGAACCTCCTGTCCTCCAGAATCATAAAGCCATAGATTTATGTTTCTCATAAACCAGCAGGGCTGAGGTTATGACTCAGGGAGTAAATCAAGGAGACCAGAGAATCTAAGGACTGATCCTCAGATCCCATGCAACAAACTGGATTTGGGAGCTCAGATGCACCTGTAATTCCACCACATCCCTACCAGGAGAAGGAAAACAACAGAAAAAAAAAAATCATCAGAAACTTGCAGGCCAGATAACCTGACAGACAGTGAACAGAACAGACCCTGTCTCAAACAAAGAAGTCCAAGGCTGAGGCTGCTCTCTGACCTTCACACTTAGGCTGTGGCACGTATGCCTGAATTCATATAAGTATACACACACACGCGCACACACACACACAAATACACATACACAAAAAGTAATGTGTTAATTAATCTTATTTTTTATACAGGTTAAATCAATCTTACTAGATAGCTAAAATTGTGTTAAGTCAGAATTTTTGATGTTTGACTAACTGATAAGGGTTCTTTGATCCATTTAAAATAAAAAACTTTTGAACTTTGGTAGCACATGTTTTAACTGAATTGTTATTTAGAGTGACAAAATATTAATTACTGTGTATTTTATAAGGTCCTAAATGATTTCAATAGGCTTGATTATTTTCCAAAGTCATCTCTACATATTTTCATTACCACTGAGATTTTACGGGCAAGCACAAAAGTTAACAGGCCGTTGACGGTAAAATTTAATGTTATTTGTCATACTAATAAAGTGATATGACATGAGAGATGCTTACTTTATTTTTAATTAGGCAGCAAGAAATGTATAAGTTAGAGTAAGAAACGTCTTTATAAGTCATTAAAGAACAATAAATTTCCAAGGCCATATGTGAATTTGCTAAGCCAGTTATTTTTTTGTAAATGACAAAATATAGAATATGTTATAAATAAAAATTACCCATTACTAAAGACGCTGTCAACAGAAGGGTGTTAAAAGAATAGCTGAAAGGGGTCAGTGAGCTGACTCATCTTAAAAGGACTTGTGCCAAGCCTGCAGACCTGAGTTTGATCTTCAAGCTACACAGCGTGAAAGGAGAGAACCAACTCCAGACAGCTTTGACCCATATACAAATACACACATGAAGACATACAGACTAAATAAACTAATGAAGTAATAGTAGTTGTAATAATAAAGATTGTGTGTGTATGTCCACACGTGTGTGTGTGTGTGTGTGTGTGTGTGTGTGTGTGTGATGAGATTTAAGAAAATTGGGCCAAAAGTGTTCTTTCTGTAAGTGAAGAACTTCGGCTTTCCATCTTTGGTTTATAATCAAATGTTTTTAGCTATTAGAGTAGACAAGAAAAGAAAAGCATCCTCGTAGATCAACAATTAGGCAGGGTACCAGAAAGCAGCATGTGTGTGCTAGAGGTTGGCTGTGAAGCTGAGAGTAATTCCTGCATTTGCACTAGTACAGAAGGTCTTGAAAGAAAGCATCAAGAAGCTATGGCTATCCCCAAATAAGAGTGGATTCATACTAGCTCTAGCTTGAAGACCTGGAAGAAGAAAAGAACATACAGAAGCTTGTCTGAGAACAGGCAACCAACAAGAAGACATGATCAAGCACTGAAAATGAAAATGAATAAATCGATATATTAACAATGTTCACCCATTGGGCTTTTTCTTGCCTGATGAAGCCAAAAACTTGTGGCAAGAACGATGGAGAAGGTATAGGAAGGCCCTCAGAAAGTACCCATGCTCATGACAGAAACAAAGTAAAAGTGTGTGTGTGTGTGTGTGTGTGTGTGTGTGTGTGTGTGTTACCTCTTGCTCAAAATGATCGACTATGCCTGCACTTTCAGCAACTAGGAGACTCAGGAAGGAAGTTTGTGAGTTTGAGGCCACCCTTGGAAAAAGACTAGCATCAAAAAAAAAAAAAAAATTACTTTTGGAGTGCAAAATCTAATGATTTCTATAATTAATGAATTAACTAAATTGAAATAAAATATACAATAGTGGTCGAAATGAGGTTTTAACTTAGAATTAATTTACTTTATCAGACATCTGTAATGTGCCCCACAACTTTTTAAATAAGTTAGTGGAAGGTTTAATCAGAAATATGAAAATTACTTTAGAAAAAAAAATCAGTCTTCTTAATGACTGTGCAATAAGCCACCAGACAAAAATGTCTCTGCATAGGGACCAGCTTGGCGTGAGCTCCCAAACCCTGTGGGGCTCAATAAGAGTGCTCTGAAGTGGAATGTGAAGATGTAGCAGAAGGGAACTTCTCAAATGATTTTAATAAGCTTTGAAATTAGAAATAGATGTTCTCTGACAAATGGCTTAACCTCAATTTTCAGTTAAAGTCTTATTGCACTGCAGCTTTCCATGGAAATTGGGATATTAAAGAAAAGTCGATTTTGTTTAGGCAGCGTTATCTCTTGCTAATTGTACATTATCCAGAACACACTTTCTAATTAAAAAATCATATTCCGGGATGATAACGGAGATTGAAAAATAACAATAACAATCAAGTTCCTTTAAATATCAGTTGTATTTAAAAACTTCTGGTTTACCCAGTCTCTTAAAATTCTGTCCCTTTGCAATACCACATATTGAGTGTTTTCCCATCCCATGTGATGGCTGATTTTGTATCATCTGTTATTATGACAACTTAAATTTAACCTATATAACATAACATTGTGAGTTAATTTACTTCATTTTTAGTAGTATTTGCTATGCTGTTTATATTATTATAGCACACAGACTTAATATTTTCTTTTTGGTTTTGCATGTTATGTAATTATATAAATATATTGATTTTGCTGTAATTCATTGTTATTTTACAATGAACCTTATGATAATTAATTGAGGTTATTTTGTGCTAAAAGTGTTATTTATGTTAATATATTTGTTTTTTATTTATTAAAATTTATTCATTTTGTACACTAGCTGTAGCCACTTCCCTTATCTCCTCCCAGTACCATCCTCCTTCCCTCTTCTCCCCCTATGCCCTTTCCCTAGTCCACTGATAGGGGAGACCTCCTCCCCTTCTATCTTACCCTAGTTTATCAGGTCTCATCAAGGCTAGCTGCATCATCTTCCTCTGTGGCTTGGTAAGGCTGCCCACCACCCCAGGTGGAGGTGATCAAAGAGCTGTCCACTGAGTTCGTGTCAGAGACAACCCCTGTTCCCCTTACTAGGAGACTCACTTGGAGACTGAGATGAATGGGTTATATCTGTGCAGGAATTCTAGGTTATCTCCATGCATGGTCCTTGGTTGGAGTATTAGTCTCTGCAAAGACCCCTGGGCCCAGATTTTTTGTTTCTAAAGCCTACCAGAGAGGACCTCTGAAAGACTCTACCCAGCAGGGTATCAAAGCAGATGCTGAGACTCATAGCCAAACTTTGGGCAGAGTTAACATATATATATATGTTAACATCTACTGTTAGTTTCTATCCAATTTCCATCCTTGTTGCCTTCTCACAAAGCCTTGGTTTTATTTGTGTAACAGTGTGTCCGAGCATAACACTGTTGCTGCTTGCTGTCTATAGAGTTCTCTCCTGAAAAACTAGGATAAAGGCTTCTTGGAACACATTTGCTTTCTGCACTGAGATACCACCTCATCCTCCTTTATTATTTGAATTGCTTGAAACATGGATGTGAGCAACCACCTCCGGGCTGTGAGTTGGCAAGCCTGGGAACGGGCAACAAGTGCTTAGCTGGTGAGTATAAAGAAAGGGAGGACAGACTCTAGGTTTTATCATGGCAGCCCAGAAGCACAGCTAAACTCCCAACCTCTGGAAATGTTAGGGATGAAGATTTAATCTTATTCCTTAAACTTCAGTGGTTGGGTTTTATGTTATTAACAGGTTGTGATTCTAATGTCAAAACGTTATGTTTATTACATAGCATCTATGAGATCAGTCAAGTGAGTAAATGAAAAGAAGCAGAAAACACATGCTGGCTCAGCTTAGTGGAAGTAAATGGTGCTAAGTCACTTGGATTAATCATAGTTTTGAAAAATACAAACCCAGATTCTTCATATTCTTTATGAAATTTAAAGATTTGGCAAAATTGTAATCATAAAAAGAAAGACCAAACTTTTGTCAGAAAACAAAATATATGTATGCGGCAACCATAAAATGTTGAAATTTACTAATGTAAATTCTTCTTCATTAAATTATTTAAAGAAGGAAACGTATGTCAAAACACAGATGCATAATATTTACAGTGCATACATACTCAAAACAGATTTATGTCAGAATATATAAAGAAACCCTACTATTAAATAAGAGGAAATTCACTTATAAATGAATAAATGATTTAAATACTTCCATGAGAGAACAGCAAAATAACACATCATTATACACATTGTATCTATTATATTAGCGATATTATAGTTATATAGAAGTATATTATATTATACATATAGTCTTGAAGCAGTATACTTTTTAAAGATTTATAACATATACAATGTTCTATCTGCATGTGTGCCTACATGCCAGAAGAGGGCACCAGATCTCATTGTAGATGGTTATGAGCCACCATGTGGTTGCTGGGAATTGAACTCAGGACCTTTGGAAGAACAGCGTGTGCTCTTAACTTCTCAGCCATCCCTCCAGCCCCAAAGCAGTATATTTTTGCAGCATACAAGTCTGTAAATGGTACTATGCTACTTTGTGGGGTTTTTTTTTTCTTCTACCCTTCTGCACCCTTTTCCACCCTTTCAATCCCTAACCTTAGATATGAGAGAAAAAAAAGAATAGAGAGGAAAGGAAAGAGATCCCTGAATAAAGCTAGGGCTCAGGAAGGGGGCATCGCTATTGTTAGACTACTTCCTGTTAATTAGGGTTGTCAAGCTCCTTGGAGAAAGCCCAACCCCCCACACCTGGTATTAAAATGAAACCATATTCTTATAACATTTCTGTGTTTTTTTTTTAAGAAACCAAAATCAAAAATTCTCACTACACAAGTCAAATTCTGCTTTTGCTGTAAAAATGACTAAATTGAAAAAGACCAAAGCATTAAGGATAAACATGGATGTAGAAATAACTCAGAAGATTTGGAACTCTGATTCTCAGCTTCCTTATGCATGCAAAATGAAGGGATCTTTCTAGAGTTCTATTGTTTAATTTATAGTTCCATAATGATTTTTTAATTTACTGCATTACAAGTGTCTACATAAATAAGCAGTCATCTAGGCAGGTTTATTATGAATTTAATAACTTTTCATTTTATGATAGATTAGTGCTTTGCTCACAGTAGATTGTGAGACACACTTTGATACATGCATTTTAAAGTAAAAGTTGAGGGAAACTTCAGAGGTTGTATAACACGCCTCTATCCCCCTTTTCTTCTTACCTAGTATAGTGTGGAATATTATTAACATAGCTAATAACTTCCTCTCTTTCTGCTACCAAACCTTGAACCAAGGAAAGCTATGAGTGTCTGCTACACAATCGTGTTCAGTCCTTCAGAATGTAGAAGGTAGTGGGCCTGGTAGTATAGTCTTGCATCACAGCTGTGGGGGTGAGGGAGTGGGGGTGTGGAGATGGGAACTGATGCAAGAAGATAACACATTCAAGGCCTTCTTGAGTTTCAGAGTGAATTCAAAGCCAGTGTGGCAGCATAGTGAGAACTTGTCTCAAAAGAAAAAGAAAAAGGAGTGCTGAGATTCAGTTCAGTAGTTAAGTAGCATGTGGGAGACAACTGCTTCAAACAAATTGACAATTACACAAACAAACAAACAATACAATAGTAAAAGAGAATATAAAATAGCCACTAAACTGGGTATTTGGGGTAAACATCTATAGTCTTAGCATTTGGGAAATAGACGCGGGAGAATTTGGAGAAGCCTAGGGCTATGTGCGAACCTATCTCAAACACTCCAACAAACCATTCAATGTAGTAGTTTGTCTTTTATCTTTATATGAACAGATACTGTTTTATAAGAATACAGGCTCAGTAACGAACAGTACTTTTCAACAGTAATTTCACTGATCTAAACACTGTGGGACAAGGCCACATGTAGGGGCGAGGGAAAATGTTTTCCTGTGGCTTTGTGGTGTGTCTATTCTGACACTGTCCACATATGGAACCCTCTACCCAATAGGAGACTCCACCACAAAACCTATTCTTGGGTTGTGTTTCAAAACCACGAAGGAGCACGATTCTGGGAATCAGGTTCTATTTCAAAATTGCCAAGCTCTTTCTTTTTTTAGGTATCAATTGATATTTTTATTATAAAAACTACTTTCACTGTACAAAGTCATGAGGAATAAAGTAATAATTTGTAGCTTTTCCATGTGTTCCGTGCAATGGAAAAATCAATCATGGCATTTATTTATTTTAATTTTTATTTTTTTCTTATTAGATACATTTTATTAACTGTATCCCAGCTGTATCCCGATCCCTCATTTCCTCCCCAACCCACCCTCCCTCCCTCATCTCCACCCTGCCCCTTTCCAAGTCCACTGATGGGGGGACCTCCTCCCCATTCATCTGACCCTGTTTTATGAGGTATCTTCAGGACTGGCTGCAAAGTCCTCCTCTGTGGCCTAACAGGACTGCTCCTCCCTTGGGGGGTGGGGAGGTCAAAGAGTCAGCCACTGAGTTCCTGTTAGAAATAGTCCTCGTTCCCCTTACTATAGGAAACCAATTGGTTACTGAGCTACCATGGGCTACATCCGAGCAGAGGTTCTAGGTTATATTGATACATGGTCCTTGGTTGAATGCCAAGCTCTCTATTCTACAACCGAACGTGATTCTGACAGAAGCTGGACCTGTCATTGGGTCCACTTAAATCTAACATAATTCAAACACCAAGTCAACGAAGACGACAAAACATTTTTCATAATCAGGCCGCACTGATTGAACAGACTTGGAAGCTGAACTATAATGCCGAAAGGATGTTGTTGAGCATATTTATAGGATGACCATAAAGTGGGGGTGGGGTGAGAGGGCTGTAGCACTGGCCAATCATATTTTGACAAAAGGGTTGAGCAAGGGAGTGTTCATCAATCAGGATAGGAGTAGATTCCTGGGCCTGGGAGCACAAACTTAGTTGACCATGCCAGCAAGATGGAGTTGGACTCAGACAACTGTCTCCTTACAATAAAAGCTCTTCAGCTATCAGGAAGTCCCCAGCTACCCTAGAGCCTGGGACCTTGCATTTAGTTTCTCCCTATGAGTAAATGGAGTCTGAAAACAAAATGATAGTACTTTGAATAAATTTCTTTTGCTTGGCCCTAACTGACCTAGCCTATAATTTCTACTCTCATCATTTATTCATCTTTCTTTATTTCCCATCACAGCAACATCCTAGATTGACCTCTGTCTAGTGCCTGCATGACATCCTCGGTGCCAAGATCCGTGGCCACCTACGCTAACAGCTGTCTCCTGACTACTGTTAGGATTTATGTATGTAGACCACTCCTGCACACAAGCCAGCCAAGAGATTCCAGGAAAGAGCTGTAAAGGGTGGGGGAGGGAAATGGGCTTAGGGATTTGTGGGATAGGTATTTTGTGGTCCTTGGCACTGATGGGATGGTCCTGAAGGCCGAATAGAGGTGTGGAGGTCTGTACATGCCATTGCATTTAGGAAGACTGTATTGATGGCTTCCCAGCTGTCTCTCCTGTTGTGTGACATTTTACTGGAGAGATACAAACGAGTGCCTACTCCCTGCTGATAGGGCACCAATGGGCAGACTAAAGTACAGTTCCATCCCAGTCCAACTAGGTGAACAAATGGGTTTATTAGGGGTGCACACAGGCATGGGTGAGAGGTTACCTACAGGAGTACCAACAACCTCAAAACACACCACGAAAAAATTCTCCCCTCAGCATGGACAATGTCTCCCCCACAGAGATAGAGATAAGAGTCCCCCACTTCAGTTAACCCTCAATCCTCTGTAAACTCTAGCACTTCCAGAGACATGAGACGATGTGCAGTTAGGGCACCAGGTGCAGTTACAGACAGTGTTGGTGATGGAAGAGGGCTAGAGAAGCTTGGTGGAGGACACAGAAGGACAATAAATGAAATTTATATCAAACAATCAATTAAACAGTGAAAACAAAACTTCTTCAATGCAAGTACTGCCTGGGAAAGGGACACCCCCCTTTGTCTCATTCATAAGAAAGAAAAAGCAAGTGGTTTTTCAAGGTCTTACAGATATTTACCTAAAATTTTTCATTCCTGAATCTGCATTTTTTACAGCATAGAAATTTCTTTTTAGAGGGGCAATTAATGACCTCATTCTCTTTCACTAATATGATAGTATAATTATTTCTCCTGAAACTACTACTATATATTATTTCATATTTTATTTCTCCCAAGGCTTTTTACATAGTACCCATCTTATAAGATAGTTAAAAAAAAGTGTCAGGAAAGATTTAACGCAGAAATAACAATGGTATATGGCGTCTCTACTTATTCATTTATGCTTACATAACTTCAGAGGTGCTGGAAAGGTTCCACAGATATTGAGTCATTAAAGCTTAGTGCCCCTGTGAGCTGCACTTGCTAGTACCATTATGGTTTATTATTATTCCGACAGACCAAGTTTCCCCTGGAGTCTGGAACAACTCTTGCAGAAAGCGTTGGCTTTTTAACATCCTGCATCAGAGAGTCACAATTCTGGTTGTTAAAATTAACTCATTTTTTTTTTCCCTAGGATTGTCTCTGGTGAGATAACAGGCTTCATCTGCTTCAGGTAGCATGGCGGAAATAGTGTTTGCTTGGCTCTTAGGAAACTTCTAGTGGAAATGCCATTTCTTTCCATCTCACAGCTACAGAGACGAGGCAAGACGCATTAGAAATTGAAATTGCTTGGTGCTTGAAATGAAAATATTATTGATGTATATGCTGTGATTTATTGAATACTATACTATACTATACTATACTATACTATACTATACTATACTATACTATACTATACTATACTATACTATACTGGGCTGGGAATGAAGTTTAGTGGCAGAATGCCTGACTAACATATGGAAGGCCTTGGGCTTAATTCTTATCACTGTGAAATAACACACACACAGATATGCACACACATGTACACACACACACACACACACACTAAGGCACATACCTAGTCTACTCTGTCACGAGAACATGAATAGCTCCATGTAAAGTGAAGACCTCCACGTTTCTTTAATTGTGTCTTCTCAAGTCTTGTTTTTCACCTTAATTCCACTCAGTCCGAGGGTCACACACTAAACCTTGTCATTACCAGCTTCTAGTAAGAGCCTCCCCACAATCTCAGTACCTAATCAACAAAGCACAAAGTTTCACAGTGCTCACAGGGATTTTCCAGCACCAGCGTTTCTTATTTATGACTGATCACCAAGCACTCAGTCCCTCCCATCATCTCTTTTGTAAAACAGCTTCCATGCAAATGAGAGACCAAAAGATTAAAAATTGGTGGCATCAGTCTCAGAAAAGACCCCTTTGCCCAGATTTTGGTGGCTTAAAGGACTCTTAAACCCTGGGATCTCCTCACCAACACACACTCCCTGCTGAGGGCTAGAATCTTCACCATAGCAAGGTGCTCATGGCCTCTGTGAGGAGCTGCACTGTGAGAATCATAAGACAGTCCCACAGATAAATGACTGGTGTGCTGAGAAAATGGTCTCTCAAAGGGCAGCTGGTTTATTAATCATTAATTGGCTTGTTCTTTGAGTTCACATCAATCCAAAAGCTGTACTTACCTTTACAGTGTCAGCATTATGCACTTACATTATCTTGTTTGTATATAATTCATAAATGACACGTTAACTTCAACAAACATACTTCATGTGATATCAAATTGCCTTTCCATAATATTCAGCTGTCCGGCCAGTGTGTCCCATGCTCAGACTCTGTGAAAATCATTTACTAATACAGAGGACAAACATATCATCTTCAACTAGGAAATAGATTTTATGACTGAAATGTTTTATGTTCTATATTGCTATGTGCTACATTATGTTGAAAAATATTGGTTGTGAACCCTGTTTAAATGATTTTTTAAGTATTTCTATGAAAAATAAATAGTCTGCCAATGCAGCTAATTTGAATCGGTTTCAACTGTAATTATGAGCAATTATAAAAATCATCCAGCTCCATCCAGCGTAAACAACAGTCACTAAAGCTTAGTGTTATAGATGCATATATATGTCTAATCATATTTATAATTCATACATATGTAAATTAACATTTTATACATGTGTCAGTGTGAAAGATAGAATTTGGAACCTTGTATGTGCTAGACTGAGCTGTATATACTTATCTCTAAACATATTCCAACCATCTTCCTCTGAACATTTCTGATTTGTATTATTTGAGCATATTACTTTGAAAACGATATATAGCACATGGAAGCCAATGAAGTTTGAGGTATACATGATCCTTTGCTCCCATTGCCCACTTTGTAATTTTTGATGGCTTCTAGTTGTGATGCACTCAGGGAACAGAAGTTCAACGGTACCTGGTAGCATGCTACACAGGTTTGCGTTAGTGACAGATGTTACGGTAACGTACTAGCATGAAGTTCTGACAAAGAATGAGTTTGAAAAGGATACACGCTTTTTGGTTCGGGTAGCACTTCCTGAGTGCTCCAGGTTACACCTGGGTTACGGGTGCTCACCTCTACATGAAGTGTCCTTGCACACGGCTACTGGTCAGTGTGTCCACGTGTGGCATCATTTTGCTTTCTGCGTTTTAGAACTGGGTTTTGTAGAACTGTCTATCCGGAGATGACAGCACTGAGGTTCTCTTGGACTCTGTATTAGTTATTTTTCTTGCTGCTGTGATGGAACATGTGACAACAGCATCTTCAGGAAGGGGGAGAGGCTTTTGGGAGTAACAGCTTGATGTCAGTCCATTGTGACAGGGAAGTCACGGCTGTGGGAGTAGGAGGCGGCTGGTCACACACACAGGATGCAGAGAGAAATGAGAGCTGCTCTGCTGTTTCTCTGTGCTTTTTTTCGGTCTGGGATCCCAGCCTGTGGGGTGGTGTCCCCCACATTTACGTCAGGTCTTCCATTCTCAGGTCAGCCTTTCTAGACACCCTCTCAGAACTGTTTTTCTGTGTGGTGCTCATTAGTCTTTGTCAGCCTGACGGCAGCCAGAGTCACACAGGTGGAAGGGACCTCAGCTGAGAAATTGCTTCCGTCAAACTGGCAGGTGGTTCTGTCTGTGGGTATTTTTTTTTTCATTGTTAAATGATGGGGATGGTCCAGCCCAATGTGGGTGGTACCATTCTTAGGCAGATGGACCTGAGTTGTATAAAACCAGCTGTCTGAGCAAGCAGGAACCAGGTGTAAAACAACCTGTCTGAAAAAGCAGGAACCAGCCAGTGAATCAGAAGCCTGTGTTACAGGGCCAATCCCTGCTTCAAAATAAAAAGAATGGAGGTACAGCTCATGGTGGGCTTGAAAGAACATGGGAGGCCTCAGCTCAACCTCTAACATCCCCACTATCACACAGTACTTGAAATAAATGTATTTCAATCTATGTTTCTTCTTGTAAGTTTGGTCTTTTGTTTGGGCTAAAACTGTAACCCAAATAATCACAGGACTATATTACCTATTTCCTGAAATAAAAAGTATTGCTCAGAGTAAGAGCAAGCATGCATGGTCCTAGGCTGCCTCCATGTTACAAGCTTTAAGGCACAAAGTAACTTAGCCTTGCAAAATAATTACAGTTGAATACATCTGTTAGTTGCACTAGTCTGAGTTCCAATTAATTCTAGATACAGCCAACTGACCTGGCTAAATGCCTCTGCAGCTCAACTGGAATCTTATTAGAGTGAATGGTCTAAAACCTTAAACGGGCAGAATATAAAGCAACTCAGAGTGGTAACCTAGTGCCAGGATTTTCTATAGTTCTAGATAGACTAAAAAAAAAAAAAAAAAAAAAAAAAAAAAAAATGCTTTTTGTGGAAAGAAAAGGCCTTCAATTGGAAAGTAAAGGAAAGTGGGGTTTCTAAAACTTAAAAGTCTAGGTTTTAAAAGTCTAGCCACTTACAAAGAGGCTGTCTTTCTGGACTCTTTGTCAGTGTTCCTGAGCACCGAGTATTGACAGACAGATGGTTATCAGAGAAATCTGTTTACTACTGATATTGATGGAGGGAGGTATATAGGCTTTAAGATATTTGCCTTTAGGATATTGTGAAATGATAAAGGCAGATATGAGACCCAGAGTTCACTGAAGGGAAAAATAAGAGAACAGTACAATCTATTCTAATAAAAGATGAGAAAGATACTGCATAGTTTGTATCAACTTTACTAGGATTAAAAAGAAAAATGATTTTCTTCATCACTCCTTAATGTACAGAGCTGCTCAATACTGTCAACTATAGCTTTCACAGAGAGTAACTTATGAAGACAGAGCCCTGAGAATGCTCAGAGATGCCTGGCCATGCTGGAATGCACGTGGCCATCAGAGCCTGCAACTAATCCCTAGCCGCTGAAGGTCAGCTACTTGGAGAATTGTTTGGACACCTTGGCATCTTCTTTGCCTCACATCCCTCTAAAATGTGGCTTCATCCTCAAACTAATGTGAATAGGAATGAAGAAAGAAGTACTCCTCCCCAGATTAAAAAAAAAAAAAAAAAGAACTGTGGACCACTTTATTTTTATATACTAAATTGCTCCAGCCTCTCTTTTTTTTTTTTTTTTTTAAGGTTGGATTGTTGTTTTTAGACAAATATTCTAGTAATATTAGAGTTTGATTAAGAAGGAATTCATGAATTGGGTAATATGAGACAGAAGACAGTCACAATGACAAAAGGTCAGGGTTACCTAGTAGGAAAATGAGAAAGGAAGATATATTATCCTCTACCGAGGATATAACTCGGTAGAATGCTTGTCCAGAATGTAGAGCCACAGGTTTAATTTTCAGCTCAGCAAAAATAATAAACGAGACAAAAAAAATGTATCTAGTTGTGAAGTCCCCAGTTAGATAATCACTCTAGTTGGCTACTTATATTGGCTGAGGTTTTAATATTTATCTAAAATAAGCCTTTTTTTCCAATCATGAGCAGGGGAGAATTTGTTTATATTTTTAGTTTAAGTTAGAGCCTACACCTTTTGTGGTGAGAGGGCTTGAATTCAGAGCCAGCAAGCTCCATTCCCAGCCATGAGGCTACTTTTAACATGCTGTTACTTGGTTTAAGACATTTGGTTCTTAGCTCCCAGCTAACCTTGCTCTTACAGAACATGTATTTTATTTCTGTATCATCATAACATGATACTTTACCTTGTAGTCAGTTGCTGCTCAAAGTTCATTGGATCAAAACTCAGTTACCCATTATCACACCATTTTAAGTTCTTGCAACTCTAAGTGTCATTGGTAGGGAGTATCATAGTGTCATATAAAAGGGGAGGTTCTGGTATTGCTTACAAAATAGATCTTGTAGCAGTGGGAACAGACTTAAGTCAACAGCCAGGATGTCTGCATCAAAAGCAATGGGTCATTTTCACTATTAGTAAGTTAAAATTAAAACCTCAAATGCAAAGGTTATGAACTGGCAAAGTGTCACTACTTAAAAAAAAAAAAAAAAAAAAAAACAGTACAAGTGTGGCTTTGCAGGTAAGCTGAAGAAACTTCCTGAAGTAAGCAGTATCAGATACTTTTTGCCCAGTTTTCGTTTCAGGATCATACTTACCTTTTTCTTCAGAACTCAAAGAGCATCAATACACAGGATATAAATGCAGTATAATCTTTCATCCAAGTTTCTTCACACATTAAAATGAGTGGATTGGTAGTTCTCATGTCACGGGAATCTGAGTGACTTGTTTGTAACATGGCCTCCTGTCTCCAGATCACATTAGAGATGCCACACTTTATTTCTTTCAAAATTGGGGATGCGGCTTTGTGGTGTCAAAAGCCTACACAAGGCCGTTTCTGGGTCGGGATGTAAAACTCTCACCCTTTCCTCCAGCACCATGGCTGCCTGTATGCCCCAGTGCTCCCTGCCATAATGGTAACAATTAACCCTTTGAACTGTAAGCAAGGCCCCAATTAAGCTGCCTTGGGCATGATGTTTCATCACAGCAATAGAGACCCTGAGACAATTACTGTGTTGTAGTAATAAAAGACAAATATCCTTGTATGGTATCTTTTGAACTCAATCCTCATGTGAATAGATGAGCTGGGGTGTCTGGATAAAGGAGCTCACCTATTCTGAAGAAATAAGGGGAGCAAGGATTCGAGAGGATAGGTGGGACTGGAAGGAGGGAGGGACCTATGACTGAGATGTGAATTGAATTAATAATAATTAAGGCAAATCAGCAGCATTTATGTAGGACTGAGTGATAAAACAGGATCAGATGAATGGGGAGGAGGTCCCCCCATCAGTGGACTTGGAAAGGGGCAGGGTGGAGATGAGGGAGGGAGGGTGGGAGTGGGAGGGAATGAGGGAGCGGGATACAGCTGGGATACAGAGTTAATAAAATATAACTGATAAGAAAAAAATAAAATTAAAAAAAAAGAAAAAAAAGGTGGGGGTGGGGGTGGAGAGATAGCATAGAGGATAAGAGCACTGGGTGGTCTTCCAAAGGTCTGGAGTTCAATTCCCAGCAACCACATGAGGGCTCACAACCGTCTGTAATGAGATCTGGTGCCCTCTTCTGGCCTACAGGCCTACAGGCACGAATAACACTGTAGAGAATGTAAATACATAAAAAAAAAAAAAAAAAAAAAGCAAAGAACACAAGAAGTACAGGCACTCTCCTGTACTTTCATGGTTCTGAAAACTTATAGTCTCATATTTTCTGAAAACTTGGAGATGGGGGGTCATCTCACTATGTTGTCCTGGCAGGCTCAAACACCTGAGCTGCAGTGACCCTCTGGACTTGTCTCCTAAGTGTTGGAATAAAGGTATGCACCTCTAAGATCAGGCTGATTTCTAAACTAGATGTGAACTTACCCAATAGTCACTATGTTAATACTTTGAAAGCTATTGGTTGGAAGTTATGTTTTTAAATTAATTGTGACAAACAGTAGTCAAATAATTTGAGTTTAGGAAAATCTTTATCTCACAACAACAAAACCCTCAAAATCAGCTAGAAATTGAACAATTTCAGATTTGTATAGATTTGTGTGTGTATCTGAGTCTGTCTGTCAGGTGAGCAGGCCTGCACACACGTGGAGATCACAAGGGGACATTGTGGGAGAGTCCTACGCCACCGCCCTCCACATGTTCCTTTGGAGGCTGGGTCTTCCTGAGCTTGTGACTTGTGTTTTCCTGGCTTGGCTGAAACCCAGCGGGCAGCGGTCAGTGCTCTTCCACACCCCTCAGGACTGCAATTACAGGCTTGTGCTGGGCTCTCACTCCAGTCCTCACGGCCGCACAGCAAGCACTCTTAAACACTGAGCTATCTATCTAAGCCCCAGGTTCAGAGATCTGAAAGTTCGCATTCCATGAACATTTTTACTGAAAAAGATCATGTGACTTTATTTTTTTTAAATCAACTTTAGACTGTTAATGTCCCATTGATCGCTCAATTAAGTTTAGAGAGTAAAAAAAAGTGTAAGGCAAAAGCTCATTTTGTTTTGCTGGGAGAAACATACTTTTACATTTAGGGTCAGGATTCTTTTTGCATTTGATCTCTTCAGGGTGACTTTTTAAAAATAATAAATAATGTGTTGCATTCCTGGTACTTGGGCTTATGAAATAAAGATACATTTCCCAAGGTTGTGATGGCTAAGTGGTTATAGCCCTGGACTCAAAAGACAAATCTGACTTCATTATGACATCACCATAAAATATAATGCACTGTACAAATTTCTGAAAACTTCCCTTTCGAAACTAAGCATTAGATGTAAAAGCAAAAACAAAACAACAACAGTCAGAAAGTAAAAAAATCATACTTTTAACTGTCATCTTGAAAGTTATTTGTGAAGTATATATTTAAGCTTAAATTTGCTTGATCATGGTGTATCAAAACACTTCTTTTGATTATTAAAACTGTCTGCAGAAGTTGACATTCTGATCCTCATTAAATCAAGGCAGACATGACTTGTCGCTTGCTGGGGTTCTACACAATGTGCTATTTTGAAAACTAAAATTTACATCCTAAAAAATAATCTGAAAACTTGGATCAAGGGAATTGATGTTTACTAGAATAAAAAGCCTCACCAATTTGTTATTACTTTCTCACTTTAGAAACTGTCAAGCTAAACAAATAAGCAATCCTCACAAAATACAAAAACAGATTAAAAAAACAAAACAAAAACTATCTAATTGTTTCATGATTCTATCAACGTATTTCAGGGCACATATCTAAGCTCAGATGCATTCTACAGTCTTACATTTTACAACTGTGTTTAAATAAGTCTCTATGTTGAGAAAAGGTATTTGAATAAATGTTGGCCTATACAAAAATTTAAAATTGAATTCAGTTAAAAAAACATTTTAGGCTCAAATACAACTTTTTCCTTAATGATCTGACAACTGATTTAACAGCATGACTGGAACACTGTTACTAAGTGTGAATCCATTTGATAGGGAGCAAGGAGTGGAATACGAGCTGGATATTAAAGAAGATCTGATGGAGGCTGGCATAAACAAATACAGAATTTTGTATGAAGAAGTATACATGAGCTATGCATGAGGGAAGGGTGATAGCATGTTCCCAAGGCATGGGCACAAAGGCCTCTGAGCATTGCTGGGAGACTCACACAGGTGAGGGGTATGAGGCACAGGTTGTAAAGTTAGACTATGATCAGATAATTAGGGGTTTCAACACCAGAGGAAGGACATAGGCTATTTTTTTTTCCTGTAAAAAAAATAAGGGGATTGCAGCAACAGAGAGTCCACACATGGAATTACAGATATTGCCTGGTAGAATGGATAGAACCTGAGGACAAAAGGTAAGTTCAGGTGGACCAAAGGAAGAGATGTCAAAGATAAGGCTCATTCTACGATTCTCTAGAGTGGAGGGGACTAAAGAATCTATACTTTCAAAATTTTAAGAGCATAATCCAAATACTTTGTTGATACAAATTTTATTTTTCATGCTAAAATGTTTTTACAAATTTTATTGTGTCATACACAAGTATAAGAGCAACAATTACAAGTGAATTTAAAAAATAGCATTGGGGGCACTTCTATTCTCTTGTTCCTAACACAACTGTTTCCCTACATGAACAGCAATCATAATTGTAAGTCAGAACTGTACAAATAGTAAATTTAATAGATGCTACGTAATGGAGGCCACTAAAGAGCAAGTACACAGAACATATTTTACATTCTCTATTCCATAATTCAAATAAACTGTCAAGAGTTAAAGTTTAGTAATACTATCATTCATGCAATCACTGAACATCCCAAATCATTTTTCAATCCTTTTAAGTTTAGTTCTAAGGGAAATTATAGGATAAAGCACACAGACATGACTGGCTAATACTCTGCGTTTGAAGCCAGTCTCTGTGTAATGAAGTTCTGCATCTGGGACAGCCCGGCATTGTTCCTTGTCATCCTGAATAATTACAAGATGAACAACATGAACAGGACTTAAGAATCACCCAATACAACTGATGCAGTATCACCCAGAGTTCTAGTTTCTAAAATTCTGGGTGAAGTGGGACGATATGAACTGTCATCATCTACACGGTAGTCATATTACCTTTGGCCATTGGCACAATACTCTTGTGTTTCACAGCATACAAAATATCCTGAAAATGTTTCTCTTAAACACATTTCAATTAATGTAATTAAGCAGAAGGCAACAGCTTCCTTCTAGAAGTGTTAGACTTCACTATGAATAGCTCCTCATAATCTTGCTGAGTTAACTATGCGCTGCTTTGAGGGTTGGACACCAAATACACTATGTTTTCAACTTGGAGTCTGTGTTAAACGTATAAAAAGAACTACAAAGGGAACTGCAGTAACAGCCTAATACATGGAAATTCCACCTTTGTTCCTATAGTAATCCCATCACTGCTGGATTTAGTCAGAGAAAAGATAAGCTTCAAAACTCTTCTGGGAAACCTGTTCCTCAGCAAGCTAAAAACAAACAATGTAACAGCAATCAGAAACTGTGTTTGGGGACTGTGATGTAAACAGGTCTGAGATACAGAAGTTAAATTTTTGACCCAGTATATCACAAATACATTTGTTTTAATCTAAAAATATAACTTTGAAGAAATAATGATTTTTGAATCCAACTATGTACTAATTCTCTTTAAAAAGTTAAAGATAAATATCTTATTTAAAATCTCACTTCACAAAAACTGAGAGGAATAAAGCCGACCACTCTGAGATGTATTTTGAGCCAAGCAACTGTTGCATTTTAGTTACCTCAAACTCTTACCTGGTTTACCTTTTGATTATAAACCAATGACTTCATGTTTAGCACATATTTCTTATCAAAGAAGACAATATATTTGAAAATCTGAAAGTGTTCATGTATTTTAAATATATAAATGAAACTAGCTGCTAAAATAAGAAGCATTGTGTGAAGACATGTTAATTTAAGTACTTTAAAAAACATAGAATGGAGAAGAATCAGCAACACACCTGCCAACATAATATTCAAAATTATCCCACAATAGGCTAAGAACCTAAAGGATCCAGTAGGGCCAAGTTTCAAGTCTCCTAATATGTTACTTATACTGTGTTTTCATATTATCTCCTGCCTCTTCATACTTTTTCCCCAAGTACAAACTGCATGACCGGAAGTAAGTTATATTTTATTCTTGTAAAATTAATAAGAGAAAATAACTACTTCATTAATCCTGAGTAAACAGGAGTCAGAAGGAAACTAAGCACAAAATAAAGTCATGGTCTATTAACTTGCCTCAGGCAAGATGGCCATTCAAACAACTTCAAGAAATTTATCTCATGTCTATTATTTTCACACTGTACTTTGAATCTCAAATGTAATAATCTTATTTATAAATAATTCACACTGAAAATGTCAGTTTTATTTTTATTGGAATGATTAAGAAGTATTAAACATTAACACAAAAAAATTAAGCTCCAGATTTGGTTCTAAAGTTTTCTACATTGTTCAATTTACTTTTAGAGATATTTCAGTTAGCAATTCAAAGTTACCAAAATCCTAGCCCATCACTATTTACTTCAAGAACTTTTTTTTACATGCATTTGTGTGTGTGCATGCGCATTTATACATGGTATCATGTGACATCAGAGAACAATGTCAGTTCTCTCTACTGTCGCCTGCAGAGACTGAACTCAGGTGATCAGGCTTGGTGGCAATCATCCTTATCCACTCAACCATCTTGCTGGCCACTTCAAGTTTTTACTCATAATAACCTGAGTTACCATAGCTTTATGACAAATATTTTAAATGATAGGGCACAGGTATGAGAGACAGAGAACCTAGTTCTGGCCGCAAATAAAGTATTTACCAATATGTAATTTAAAAACAAATCTCAGTATCCTGCTGAAAAATCACATGAGACAAGCAGACAGAAGCGCAAGAGGCTGGGGCAGTGCTGGATTAGGGGGGAACAGACCTTCCACCTGAGAGCATGGAGCAGCACTGTCTTCACCACGTCCCTGGCTAAGCTCTAAAGGTACTCATGAAAACATATTAATATCTACCGGACAAAAGCCGGACTCAGTACTGACCTAAGAAAACCTAAACACCTCATTCATGCTCCCAAATGTTTTTATGCCTATCGTTCAGCCTCTGCAAAATATAGGTTTTGTTGTTGTGTCTCTTTGTTGTGGGTTTAAATTGTCAGCCTGTTACCACCCTGGCTTACTCAGGAGTTACTGGATTCTCCTTGAAGAGTCACAGCCATCTGCATCTCTCTTCCATTTATCTTTTACTTAGGTTTAAATGACAGACTTTTTTGTTCATTTTGAAATGACTCTAATATCATTAAAATTAGGCATTAAAACCAGATGTCTAGGTAGGATAGAATTTTCAATTCTAAGAGTTAAGAAAAGCTTTTAGGAACTGATTCACCGGGCGCAAAGGTTGCTGCCCTGTCTTGCCTCTTCCTCTTGCACATGTACTCTGGACGAAAGGGAAAACCAAACTTCTTCCCTTACCGTGTGCTATCCCAGACAAAAATAGACACAGAGGACCACAGAAAGTGATTACTATAGGAGACATAGGTAAAGGTTGATTCTGAAGAAAGGAATCATGATCCTGTGTACCATATGATGAAGGGTGAAGCCAGGATCAGGAAAAAGCACAACTGAAATCAGTTTTTCACATTTTGCTTTTTCACCTAACTCACTAAAATATAAAAGTTAACTGAGTAAACATGAAACTACATAGTTACTTGTCAGGTAGAGACACAGGTTGAGAAGCCAAACTAAAGATACCAGTAAACTTTATGTAATAAGATTAGACATTTCTAGACCAAAACCAAACAAACAAACAAACAAAAATAACCCAAACAACAAAACCAAAAAGAACCAAAAAACAAAACCTAAAAAACAAAACAAACCAAAACCAACAACAGATGACTCACTTACAGTCATGTCGAAAAGTGTATACATAATGAGATTGATTTGAAAAATGTAAGCAGACACATGTTCAGTTTCAAGGAGAATGGACGTAATCAGCAAGCACAGAGAAAGACAAATCCAAACAAAGACCAGTTTGACCAGAAGTGAATGACTGCAAAGGACGATCTGGGAAGCTGATGTGGTGTGTTAATGCCCAAGGAATGCTAATAATTAAAAAAAAAAAAAAAAAAAAAAGATTTTTAAAATGCTCACTCGCATCAGGAGTGCCTGCATTGTCATCTTCTGTGGCCTGGTAAGGCTGCTCCCCCCTCAGGGGGAGGTGATCAACGAGCAGGCCAATCAGATTATGTCAGCGGCAGTCCCTCTTCCCATTACTATGTAACCCACTTGGACACTGAACTGCCATGGGCTACATCTGTGCAGGGGTTCTAGGTTATCTCCATGCCTGGTACTTGGTTGTAGTATGAGTCTCTGGGAAGACCCCTGTGTTCAGATTTTCTGGTTCTGTTGCTCTCCTCATGGGGTTCAGGAGGCCCTCCCCTATTAGTGGACTTGGGGAGGGGCATGCGTGAAGAAGGGGGAGAGAGGGTGGGACTGAGAGGGGAGAAGGGAGGGGCTTATGGGGGGATACAAAATGAATAAAGTGTAATTAAAAAAAAATGCTCACTCACATAGGGAATATGGGGTGAATGCTAAGGAAAGATAAGAGAATGCTTAAAAGGGAGAATTAAGCTGTTAGAATTTACATTTTATACTTGAGAACAGACTAGCAAATAGACTACACATCACATCAGAACTAAGGTAGGCACTTGGGTATGGGAAATGGAAAACCCAACTTCTGACATAAGGAAAGAAAAAGAAGTTATGTGGGATCATACTTAGCTTCTATAGTTAGTGTTATATATTTTAAATTCTAAGGAGAATTTGCTGAGTGAAAGGAAAAAACACTTTATGGAAAATGACACTGAAAATATAAACTAACAAGGTGAACACATCCATCATACTTGAAAACAATGTTCGATGAAATTAAAATAAAAAAGAAATACTTAATGTTACTGCGAGGCACGTCAAATCAGTATGATGCAGTGGTTAAAGTTTTAAAGAAATCTATTTTATCTTGATGTTGCTGTCGGTGTTCAATGAAAGGATTTTTTGAATATATGAATTACTTTCCTTCCCTGAAACATTCCTAAAATCGATGGTACATAATCACTGTGAATGTGTCATAATTCTTAACATGAAAAGCAGAGCATCGATAGGTTTCACTGTGTATCTATTTGATGCCAGATCCCACATGTAGCTGGAACCTACTGATACTTTACAGGTTTCTAAACTTAATTTTCCTAATTTATTTTTTTATAAACAACTTACTTTACTTCTTAATCTGTATGACTTCATTTGACATTTATCAGAGCTATACAAAAGCCATGCAATTTATTTACAATACTGTACATTAAAGAGTATGTTTGAAGATACACAAAAAGTTCACAAAGCTATACATGAAACACTTACTGAGAGGTTCTTACAAAGTGTAAAAACAAAATTTGGCAGACTGTTATGGTTGGTCAATATTATGCAACCATTAGCTAGAAATAACACAAAAACATGCAAATGATTAAAATTTCAACAAATTAAAAGCTAAAAATATTTAGCTAATAGCTAAGTTGTCATATAGTTGAAAGACTACCATGTAAGAATGAGAATTTATAAAACAGGTCAGTTTTTAAAAGTACTCCATGAATAACAGGCTTTCAATAATTTCATATAAAAATCTTCATAAGCTATTTTTCAAATTATGTTCATGACTGAACTATATAATCAGAAGAGATATAGATTAAGTCTATCACTTTTATATAATTATTTATTGTATTTAGAGGAAGTCTTAATTTTTCACCTTGGGAACAAAGGTCAGAAGAAAGCCAATCAGTTAACTTACGATCGAGTAAAAGCTCTTGGTAGGAGCAAACCAGCAACAAGGAATGAGAGTTCAATAACTGTAAGGACCACACTCTGTTAGCTGAACCCTCCATGTCTGAGTGTGAACTTTAGTGCTCAATTAAAGATGTCCTTCTAGCCAGTACCTCCTCACTGACAGTTCCGAAGATGTCTCTGGTGTGTCACTGGCTCAAATTACATCTCCTTTAGAGTTTACTCTTGTGGCTGGAGGACGTTTAGATACTCAGACTGGGCCAACTGGTAAGTGGTGTTCCTCCCACAGTCGACATACTGGTACCTCTCCTGAGATATTTGCTCAGAGTGTCCAAAGTATGTTGTTGTTACAGTAACTCTAAAAATGAAATAGATGGAAAGAATTCTCCAAGTTATATATCAAAGTTATCCCAAGAGAGTTATTTGAGGATAATATCAATGAAGTGTGAACTTTTATCTCATAAATTAATGTTCTAAAATCACTTATTGTGAACTATAATTATCAATTATTGAATATTTGGTATTAAGATGAGAACATTATAGACATGGGATTCTTAAGAAGTATTTCTCAAGCAGACTCAAAAATGTTAACCTAGCAAACCCTACCCAATAATTATCTGCTTATACAATATAGAATATATATACTTATAAATAAAAACATATAAATATAATTAAAACAGTTTATCACAAGTTTAAAAAGAATATGGTTCCATCATCATAGGAAAATGGAAAATTAAATGGCAACCAATGGTCAAAATATCAAATAAAAATATTCTATTTACATAACACCCAATTTATCAACACAAGGCATCACTCCCCCTTTTGCTGTAAGTTTACTTATGAGGGCACAAAGAAATAGCTGCTGGCCCATCCTCTCTCTGTTAACCGTGTCATCTGCCTGAGCTCCCACAACAGCTGCGGGTCTTTAGCTGTGCCTCTGAGAAAACATACTCTAGCTAGCTAAGTGAGAAAACATTGACATTTTACACAGTACTCCTGTAAGACTGATGGTCCGTCAGAGATGGCTTTCATAGGGATATCCTACAAGACATTACAAACTCAAGAGCCTTGGCAAGAGCTATCTTTGCAAACATGGCTATACTTACTGCATCTTGAGTACTATGTTGTGTACTTTGATGGAGAGCAGTGTACAGAAATCACTGTTAAAGAAATTAAGATAGAAAGAGCAATGTTATTACATTCTCGACTTAAACCTAATTGAGAAACTGAATACTGATTTTTCTGTCTTGTATTTTTTCCTTGAAATGGAATATGTTGGCCTCAATAATCTTTCCCATCTTAGCCTCTGAAATAAGACTCTCTAAGAATATATAAGCAATGCTGGGGAGATGGCTTAGTGGGTAAAATGCTTGCTGTGTAAGTTTGAGGACTTGAGTTTGGATAGCAAGCACTCAGGCGGAAAGCCAGACATAGCATGATAAACTTGTAAACCCACTACTGGAGGATATTAGGGGCTTGCGTGCCAGCATGCCTCTACATTCTTAGTCTTAGACCCTGTCTTAGAGAATGAGGTAGCGACTGATAGAGGAAAATGCTCAGCTACAACCCCTCTCTCCACAAATGTATGCACATGTGAACCTTCACAAATGCAATCCAAACAAACACACACACAATTAAAAAGTTACCAGAACTACAAGTCCAGAGCAGAGTATTCTCATACAATACAAATTTTAGTACTTTTATATTAAAGCACCATGAATATAAAGTAAAATGATAATGAAAACTGAAAGTTATTTATGTGTATACATGTATGTATACATATACACACAAAATCCTGAAAATAAAAATAAATTTTATGAATATATATGTTATCTATGCTGTAGAGTGAAAAAAATAAAAGCATGTTTAAAGAACACAGCAAACATTCCCCAAACTGGTCTTTTTAATTGATAAGGTTATAAAAATTAAGGAAACAAATCATAACTTACTACATGTAACTCATTTCCTCTGCAATAACTGTGGGTACCGTATAATCAATCTGAAAGCAAAAACAAAAGATAGCAAGAAAAACATATCAACAGAGGCTAGGATCCAAACACCAAACGTGGGAATTATACCTCACAACTTTTCAAGAGTTAGAAATCTTTTCTTTAATGAACCTGGTTTATGCTCTGGACAAATTTCCCAGCCGTGTCTCTGTAGATGCCCCACCTTGTTCCATTTTAAAGGAAAATGGTGACGAACCATGCATCTCACACCATGTCCCCATTGGGCCTTACCTGCTTCATGTCAAGTGGACCAATATTAGTTATGTTGTTTAAGCGCGCCTTCCCAATAACTGTTTTTGAAAACTGAACTTGAGCAGTGATGTTTTCAACTTCAACGGAATAATAGTTATTGTTTGTTATATTTAGTGTGTTCTGCAAAAAAGGAGGCAGGAAATACACATTATCTTTAAATAAACACACAAATGTGAACTCAAAGTTATAAATCGAATGACTTTAATTTGACTATGCCTCATTTATTGGGAAAAGAATATTAGCAAAAATGTCAAAGGACATTCATAGAGAACTATGTGTATAATAAACATTCAATTCAAAATTTTGAAACCAGACCCAGAAAATGTATTCCATAAAAATACGAAAAAGTAAATATTAGAACATATATTTAACAATTTTAGCAAAAGTTGGACTAAACATAATTTTTTTATTGTTTCTTAGCTTAAAATTTTTTTGTTTGTTGCTTCACATTGTTATATATTTACAAAAATATCGAGTTGGTTTTCTCCCCCATTCCTTTCTTTTTTCTTCTTTTTCATATTTTTTTTATTCTTTATTAATTACACTTTATTCACTTTGTATCCCCACTGTGGTTCCCTCCCTCCTCCTGTCCCAATCCCTCCCTTCCTCTACCCTCTGCATGCATGCCCCTCTCCAAGTCCATTGATAGGGGAGGACTTCTTTTCCTTCCTTCTAATCCTAGTCAATTAGGTCTCATCAGGAGTGGCTGCATTGTCTTCTTCTGTGGCCTGGTAATGCTGCTTCCCCCTCAGGGAGAGGTGATCAAAGAGCAGGCCAATCAGTTCATGTCAGAGACAGTCCCTGTTCCTATTACTATGGAACCCACTTAGACACTGAACTGCCATGGGCTACATCTGTGCAGGGGTCTTAAATTTTATTTAAATTTTTATGTATTATACACATGTCTTTACCAACAATAGTACTCTAGTCAGTACTTAATATTTTTTAAAGGAAAACCAATTTCTTTTTCTTTTCTTTTTTCTTTTTTTTTTTTTTCAGGCAGGATCTCATGAAATCCTACAGGCTTTGGACTCACTAGGAAGCTAAAGATGACCTTGAATTTCTCCTCCTACCTCCGGCTCTACAGTGCTCTTATTACAGGCATGCACCACCAAGTCTGGTTTTTTGTGGCAACTGGGACTAAACCAGATCTTTTTGAATGATAGGCAAGAACACTACCAAATGAGTGGCATTATCAGCCTACTTAAAAGAAAGTGGCATTATACCCTACCTGCCGATAGAGATTACAGCAGATTGATACGGAAAGAAAAAAGGTTAGATCCAAATCTGCAGCTCAACCTGGCTTTTACTTTGAAGTTTTTGCTCTAATCTTCCGGTCATAACATTCAGGCACACAATACCACGGCCAGTTTTGGTTTACATGTTTTACATTCACAACTATTCTATCAAATTACTTTAAAAAGTAATGACAGCATCTTTCATGAAGGAAAATGTGGTGTGATCTCAGCTGAAATGTGCATGAGCATATGTGTATTTTTCAGAAATAAGCATATGAGATTGCTTGATTATACACAGAAAGGTCTATATGTAGGCTGATGTCTATACATTGTTAGCAATTACATGTATATATTGAGAGTTAAGTTTTCACAGAAGAGTCAAAACCATTATGTATTACAGGAGTTTCCAAGTGTCTAGAAATAAACATTTAGTATTTCAGTTGCACAGTGCAAGTGTGTGGTACTGTGGTGTTACGATAAACTTTGGTTCCTGGCTGACAACTCCCAGCCCATTTACATTAATTATGTCTTTTTGTCCATCTGCAGTTGGCTATCCTTCAATCATGCTGATGCAGCTAATGCTTCATAAAAGCTGAAAAAGGCCTCAGACAATTTCCATGCAGATAACACTTGTGCTGAGAACATGGCACACCTCAATTCCATGAGGGCAGAAGTCCCTGCCCTCTGCCTTTTAGTCATCTTTTCATCTGTCTGCAGCCCTAGAATATCTTCTTTTAATGAACCAGTAAACGTAAGTGTACTGCTCCCTTGAGTTCTACGGGTTTTTAGGGAAATTAACCAAACATACGGGACAGGTTATGAGACACCCAACTGATAGTCTACCGTAAGTTTTAGGGGTCTGAACCCAAAACTGATACCTGAGGTGGGAAACACGCATAGGCTGTTGGGAATGAACCTCTAACCTGTGAGGTCTGAAGACTACTGATAGTTGGCCAGTGTCAGAAGTGAATGAAATTAGCGGACACGCGGCTCATTTGTTTTGCAGAATTGCCTGCCTGGTGCTGGAGAGATATTCTACAAGTTGGGATGACAGAAGCCATGGGGCAGGAGATACGGCACTTGGCTTGGTTTAGTTTGATCCAGAGAATCCCCATACATTCTTGGTTACTATAAATAAAAGTAATAGTTATTTTGTACATTGCTATGACTAAATACTTGATAAAAAGCAACTGAAGAAGGGCTTATTTCTGCTTATAGCTTGAAAAACTACAGTCCTTCAGGGAGGAGGCTACATGACGGCAGATGCCCGAGGAAGCCGGTCTCACGCACATCCTCACTTAGACTAATAAATAGACTAATAAATGCTGCTGCTTAGCTTGCCTTCTCCTATTCTCTCCAGCACCTCATCCTATAAAACAGGACTGCCCACAGGTAAGGCGGGTCATTCCACCCCAACCTAATACAGACAGTCCTCACATGATACCCACAAGCTTGTCTCCTAGATGCTTCTAGATCTGTTAAGTTGACACTCAACATTAACACACACAAAGTACTAATGCTCACCACATATTTCCACATATTTAAAGGGGCAGGAAGAATGCAACTCTGGTACCTTCAGCTTTTGACCTATGACCCCTCCAGCCTTTTACTTCAATGTCTTCTAGTGAGGCCTACTGTTCAACTCAACAGAAATCATTTATGACCTAAAGTTCAATATTCCTTAATTTGATTATTAGAAAGTATATAAGACAGTGAGAATTCTTGCTTATTATTAAAAGTTCAGCAAGACATTCTCATTTAAGTACACTTGTATCTAAAAGGAAATGACATACTCATGAGAACTCTTCCAAGCAGACCACAGCATACCCTGAGCTTAACGCATGAACAACTATAATGGCAAAAGTGATTACATACTTCCCCTTTCCAATGCAGTGGTTAGAAAACCTTGCTCTTCTTAGCCAAATGTAATGTGTAAATGTAGGTAAAAGATCTGTGAAGTTTTTAAAGTTTTAAGACTGTATAATCCCTTTTCAAAATTACATTTGTGATAAACCCAGAGTCCATTTTCACATGTTCTAACTTAAAACAATCAGGTCACCACTTCATTTTTAAACAGAATTAAGGAAAGTCTGTTAAAGCTGACAGAAATTTTCTTTCATAAAAGGTTGGAAAGCAAAAACATTGTATTTATAACATCCATTGAATCAACTGTTAATACCTTTCAAACGTTGAAAAGTAAACTGACTATACTTTTTTCTTTTGCCAGAAGTTGTTTACTTGATCTACCTACAAAATCATCTTCATATGTTAAATGATTTTCAATATACTCAACTGCCTTAAGATGCTACTTACCCTTTTTGGCAGAACCAGACATGTAGTAGGTTCGACACAGCAGAGTCACGAAAAATGCAGAAGCAAGGGTCGTTGGCAAACATTCTCTGAACAGAGTAAATGGGTGGCTGAGCAAAACAAAGATGGGGTCAAGGACTTCTGCACAAGCGTGCACTTACCGTGATATTTAAATAGATGGTTCGCTTTTGAAGATCATAACTGACATAGGCTGATTTTACGCCAATATACTTCACATCAATAGATCGAGGGAAAAGGAAAAACACAGCCAACCCAGACAGGAGCAGGCAGACAGACACAGATGCCATCACATACAGCTTTCTGTAAAGGAAAACAGTAATTACCTGTGTCATCCAAAATTTATACATAGAGCAACATGTCAGGGAATTTCTTTTCATTTGATTTTTTTCTTTTTCTCTTTTTTTTTTTGGCTACATATCACACCAGCAAGAAAACACAACTAATTTTACCAAATTTTCATTCAAAAACTATTAGGTAAGGTTGGAAATATTAAGGGTTAAGATAATCTCTTTGGAAGATGAATTGGCAGTTTTGGAAAACGAGATTTCAGACTTATAATGACTTAGTGAACTGATTTTTTTCAATCCAATTTTCACATTAGAACCAAGTTTAGGACCCTTATAGAATTCAGGCCTCCATCTGCATTCCTGAAGCAGGGTTTACACTGTATAGTCTCACTTCCTGTCATGATAAAACCTGGAAGCTCGCCACCTGACATAAATGCATGGCTTCCTGCCCTCACTACTGCAGGTCCTTTTCAGTCTCCCTCCCAAAGTACTCATGTATTCAGTTCTAATAATATTGTTTACATTTATCAACTTAGTGTGGAAGATGTTACTGTGTTGTGAAAAGAGGTAATGTTACTATATATAAGAGAAAAAGATAAAGAACCTGCATGTCTTTGCTATCCATTTAATGACTCTGAAATGTATATTTTCTTCTATGTTATACTCAAAACTATGGTTTCAGATTTCTTGGTCACTTCAATATATATCAATCTACCAAGAGCCAACTTCATTCTAAGTCCTGCATTCCTTCCCCTTCCTTGTAACCCATCATTTTATCTGGTCTCTGATCCCCCAAACTTCCTATGCCTCAATTAATTCAACTGCATACATCTTATAACATTTGCTTAAAAAGTTCCTAATGATTTTCTAGGTATTTTAGCTCCCTAAAGAAAGATGATTGATTAAAAAGAAATAATGCAAACAAACAAAATGTCTCTAAATTGCTACCACTAAGTCCACTGATGTTCTATGGAGCAAACCAGCCAATTCCCACTCATTCACTGTGGAATTTCTTCAATCTTGGTAGTAATGGTCCCCAAGTCACAATAAGCAGGAAAGCTTATATTTGCCATGCCCACAAGATATCCACAGGCCCTAAACACCACTGGTACAAACGCAATATAAAAAACATTATGATCAAACATCTTAACTTTGCTTGGTCTCCTACTCTTCATTAGATTGTTTTAATTACTCTCTAGGTACACACACATTTGCTTGCTTTGCGTTACTTGAGACAGGGTCTTAAATATCCTAGAGAGACTCATACTTAATACACAGCTGAGGATGGGCTTCTGCTTCTGATCTTCCTGCTTCCGCCTCCTGGTGCTGCGATTACAGGTGTGTACCATCATGCCTGCCTAGTTTTACTATATTTGACAACTATCTTATTTGGTATAAATGTCTCCAATTTGCTGAATCCTTCCGTGTCCTGATAGAAAATACAAAGTGCTCATTCATTAGTGAGGCATGAGAATGCTTGCTCTCACTCAGTACTGCCAATAAAGCATGTTGACAAAATGCTGGGCTTTTGCCACTCTGATAGCACTGCTATTTCTTTAAGGAACAAGGTGAGAGTGTACTTCCCTACATTTAAAGGTCGTTTAGATTTCATTTTTGTGAGGTAATCTCCACAGCTTCGGTTCTTACCTCCCTTCGGGTATCTTTTCAGACTTTGATACTCTGCACAAAGGGGATCAGTCCTCTCCATGATAAGATTTGCAGACATTACAATTACAAAGCATTACATTCTTGTTTTATCATTTGTATTTTCACTTCTATATTGAGTCAAATGTGTTTTTCATCACTAGGATTCTAAATCACAGCTGTTGAAAAGGTTTTCTACTCTGACATTTTAAGTCTTGCCCAACTCTTCACCTTTTCACCTCTACACATTTTAAAATAAAAGGCCACATTAAGTTCACACAGTGCTTAGCTGACTTTAATTCCATGATGGCTAAATATTTAATTCATCAGCTTATTTGAAGTTTCATAGCCAAGAAGAAGTTAGCCAATTTGATCTTCTACTCCTTATTCACTAACAGAGCCTTTTGCTTACTGTTCAAAGGGCTTTTCTTCAAGCCTCCACAGCCCAGGGTTTTCACTAGCATGTCTCAGGGTAAGGGTGTCTCTTTCTGGTACACCGAACAAGACCTCCTGTTACTCTAGTCATGTGTCCTTTAAGTGAAGAGTTAGTACACAACCCCAGAGCTCTCATTTGCTTCTACAGAGGTTGCAATTATATACACATTCAGCATTTAAAAAATTTTTTTTTTATTTTCTGTCATTTTACTCACGTATGTATGTACTCATGTAACTATGTATCTATGGTTGTTTGAATAAAATATGTTAATATATATGAATACTTAGTTGTCTGGGCATAATATTACTTGAGAAGGATTAGCAGGTGTGGCCTTGTTGGAGAAGTATGTCACTGGGGGTGGGCTTTGAGGTTTCAAAAAGCCCAAGCCAGGCCCAGTGTATCTCTCCTGTAGTCTGTGGATACAGATGTATGCTTCTCCAGCACCATGCTTGCCTGTGCATTGCCATGCTCCCTACCATGACGATAATGGACTAAACCTCGGACATAGTAAGCCAGCAACAATTAAATGTTTTTGTTCATAAAAGTTGCCATGGCCATGATATCTCTTCCCAGCAACACCACACTTACTAAGACAGTCTATGCTTACATGCTTCCTCTTTATCCCATTTCTCATATTTTCCAGGGTATCTTGCTTGTACTGTGCACTTCCACTTTTATTTTTAAAAAGTATTTTTCTAGATATTTTAAGGGGTCTCTGAACTCTTTTTCATATCTTCCCATCAGTTATCTCTTTTCTGAACTTTCCAATATCTGATACAAGCTACCGTTGTACCTTTTGTAGTTTAAATGTTACATATATTTAAGTACCCATTTGCTTTTTTATTTCGTTTTTTTTTTAGTATTTTATTGCATTCATGTTCAACTTTCCTGTATATTCATGATGCTCATGTTTAATTAAGAGGTCTTTGTATCTTCAAAAAAGGATTCTACCTTGAGTAATGGGATGGTCCAGGTTGGATTGGCCCACAGGGGTACTCAGCCCCTTCTGACCTTCTCAAGGCCACAGTGGGTTTTCTACAATCTGTTCCTCTCACTCTAACAAGCCATTCCCAAAAAATATCTGCTAAGAGTGTTGAGATTAGGCTTCTTCTTTGGGGCTGGAGTATCTGCTTTCTACATCTGGACTATTAGGATCATTATTTGCTTCTCTTCAAAAGTCCATACATCTGCTAAGCATGCTCAGGTCTCTGTGGTCATTGTGCTTTGAACAGTCATTATTATTCAGCAGACAGTGAGAACACATGTGCCTGATGAAAATGTCTTGTGTAGGACATGTGTGTGCTAATGCCACTATTTCACAACTCTTTTAATAAACAGATTTCTGAAGATATAGGTACCATGTTTTCAAATTCTCATCCCAATCAGTTATCTATTTTTGTTGTTGTTTAAACACACAAGGCATATGATAGCATAACTTAACTACTAGAGACACTTTTCTTCTTCAATGTCTTAACTTCAGTAATCACTCATTCAAAGTTTGAAAGTAAAAATGAACAAACAACAATAAAAGAAAAAAACGTATAATCACTTACGTTCTTCTTGGCCGTAACCGCTGATCACTGTAAGGAATCAATGCCACCAGTTGGTTTTCTTGCCCTAAAAGTGAAAGGTGTAGGTTTAAACTGTTATTAACGTGAATAATTAAAAACAAGGTGGTGCTCTATCAAAAACTGGCTTTAGAAGACCAGAAAACTTCTCTCCTTAGTATTTTTTTTTTTTTGAAGACATCTATTTTTTTATACCGTACTCTGCCTACATATATGCTACACACCAGAAGAGGGCACCAGATCTCATTATAGATGGTTATGAGCCACCATATGGTTGCTGGGAATTCAGGAAGTGCAGACAGTGCTTTTAACTGCTGAGCCATCTCTCCAGCCCTCTCCTTAGTCCTTTAGTAACTGTTTTTATTTTTCAAAATTATATTATGGTTCTTTATATTATCCAAAAATAGTGTAAATAATGAGGGCTCTACTAGCCTTTGATCCAATAGTTATAAAAACAAAAAAAACCTGAAAATTCCTGGCTTTCAGGGGATCGTATTGCAGCTTCTCTCAGCTCCACTGTTTTCCATTCAAACTAATTTGACTGAGGATAGAAGAACACATTTCTGCTGCCCATTCCTGGAGCCTCAGCAGCTAAATCAAAACTGCTATTCTAAATCTCAAGCTTTCAAACGCTCTCTGTTCCCATCTGTAATTCAAGTGACCCGTAAAGGCAATTACACAATATTGCCTTACTTCACACTCTCTAGAACCACAATTTCAAAACCCAATTCTCGGAATTGCCTCCTTTATCATAATTCTTGGTTGATAATGTGACACGTGGAAGGAGTGTCCCTAGCAGTACCTTGATAAGATTTTTCAAATGTCCTAACTTACAGGACAGAAAGAGGCTTGGAAGAAAGAGATAAGTTCGTTTAACTCATAGCATCAAACAAAGAAAAGCAGCAAGTGCTTCACATTCCTTTCCAGTACGCTGAGGAGAAAGTGACCAGGGCCACACTCACTGCATTCTGCTCTTGGAACCAGGAATCAACCAAGTAACAAAACCTCTTTAGTCACCAGCCTGCTTTCTGTGGCCTTCTCTGTTATCTTGCCATCTTTTCAAGACCTAAAATAAGTTCATGGAAAGAATTCATAATCTTTCTCCCAGTTTCACTGTGGAATATCTTGGTCCCTTAGGTCCAGTGGAGACTTTCCTGAGTGCTATCCACTGCTGATGACTTAGAGAACTTGTCTTCGGACCAGTGCTTTTACCTGTCACTGCAAAATAAGCCCTCTATTTCACAGAGCCTTCTGACTCAAGTTTCTGATTTAACAGTACTGCCCACCTACCTGCTCTACGTTCCTATTTGAGAAGCGCTCTGTACCCTCTGCAGGGGTGCCCTTGGCACTTATGCACTAGCTACCATCTCTCTGCTCCCACCCATGGACACTGCTCCAGTAACTGTCCCATCTCCTGTGTTCCCCATGTGTTCTCTATGGACCACTTTCTCAGCATGCACACATCTGCTTCTTACTCCATTCCAAAGAGACCACTTCTCTTCCTTCCTGTCCTAGAGCAAAACTCACAAAATCTTTTTCCTCTCTGTAAGATGCCACATTATCCATCCCCACAACTTTCAGCATCTATCAATTCAAGAAAAAAATTGGCTTCACTCTGACAGTGTGTGCACATGCTGGTGCAACTATTCAAAGTTTAAATAGTAGTACTCTTATAAAGATCCCAATGGCCTTCACATTACCAAACTAATGGGTAGCCCACATAGCCTAACCTGTCATCAGCATTAACAGTGGCTCTCTCTTCCCTTCTGAGTGCATTTCCTCTGTGTACCTTCTGGGACATCACAGATAGAGATTTCCTCCTCCCTGTCTAGCTGCTCTCTCCTGTGCTACTGTTCCGCAAATGTTGCATTGTCCCAGAGTTCATGCTACAGTCTCTTTCTTTTATTCTATCCAAATTGCTAAGCAGACGGTTTCCCTATCAAGTTCCACTTGAAGTGTCATTCTAAATCAAAGACACTGGCTAAGAGAAGCTCTGAAATTCAGACCCTTACAACTGACTGCGTAGTAAAACCTCATTTTGACGTCAAACATTCTCAAACATACATCTGAAATTGAGTTCCTTATCTCACTTCTGACTTACACACTCACAATTTTTTATGCCTGTTTTAATAGTTACTTCATTCTTTAAATTGTTGGAAAGGAAAAAGTATTCCACAATCCACACCCAGGCTACCAAAAAGCCTACTGGTCACACCTTAGAGACATGGCTAGATGGACAGAAACAGTTTTTCCCTACCACACTGGTGCATTACTTTCTTCAACTACAGTACTTCTTCTATTCTTAAGCGGCTACTATCCCCAGCAAGACAAAACCACCATTCAGTAGCCTATGCATTCAACCCCATTTAACGCAAGACACTTTTCAGAGACTCTGGAATTTCTCATACAATCACTTTGTCCTCTAGGTCTCACAAGGGTCACCCACTGACTTTTACCAAGTAGAAAAGGAGAACAGTACGACAAAATTTTATTATTTTTCCTTCCTATGAGCACCCTATAAATAGCACTGGAAGGACGATTTTTTTTTTTTTTTCTGTCTTCTCCATGGCAAATCACAAGCTCATTTTTTCCTACTTGGCTCTTCTTCATAAACCATGGATTTCCTTTCAAAAAAAGCTAATGGGGCATAAACAACTTACTGTTTAGATAATGAATTACTGAACCATGTACCTACAAGTATGGCAATATGACTGTGCTGTGGCTCCCAATGATGTCACAAAGGACTCATCCTCAGTGGAAACCACAGTGAATACTAGCTGCAAGAGCGGAAAAGCAAGGAAAAACAAAAACAAAAACAAAAACGCTAGATGTGCTGAAGTCATTTCTATTACTGCTTTAGGAACATTACTGTTTGCTTTTGTGTCTGAGTAAGCAAAATTAGTAAGTTTTAACTTTGAATCTTTGAAAATAGGATTGCACAAGGCCATAGTTTTCACATTGTTTGAGCAAATGTTTGGATTCCCTCCTAAGAGAACAGCGGTGCAGTGCACATACCCCTGGGAATTCTTCCTGTTCCTTGGCAAGTGGGACAGGTGACACTGTCTCTTCCCGTAAACTCCACGTACGGAAACTGGGAGACGTCTCCGTTTCTTCCGTCTTCATTATGCACTTCATTGCTAACCAGTCCGTTCCTCATACTGTCTGTCGATGTGACCCCATCATAACCATCTTCTTTGTTTGAATGCAAAGGTAAATGAGAAAGAGACTTTCCCATGTCTAATGAAAAAAAAAAATCTGACAGTAAATTCCATGGGAACAAAATCCTCTCAGACTCTATGGGACAGTAAGAGGGTTAGACAAGTGCAAAGGACTTCTAGGATTAAAATTATATTCAATCAAAATAATGTCTGACATGAGGGAGCCATTGTCTAGGACTCAGAGCACTTTTCTAACAAAATGTTATGGAATGAAATCCTGTCAGACTGGTAATAAGAACAAGGTTCAAAATGGTAAGTAACATTAGGCAAAAGTCGACAGTGTAGACTCTAGGCCTTCTCAGGGTTCTCAGAAAAGAAATATTCTCTTAGGGTTTTTTTGTTTTGTTTTTAGAGAAAAACATAATTTAATTCTAAAGCAGTCGGCACTAAAGGTGAAACTGATCGTTGGCTTATTACAATAATGTCTATCACCAGCTAATTTCAAAGTGACACATTTCACTCATTTAAAATTGATGCTCCTTTGAGTTTCACCCTTAGAATTCTTACTTCAAACATTTGCAACAAGTATTTACAGCAAGGAAAAAAAAGCCTCTGTGAAACAAGTTTTTGTTAGTTTGCTTTCTTAAGCTATGAACATTTTTTTTTTTCTGTATCAGTTTGGCACTTAAAATTAGGATACAAATATTCGAAAACAGTAAAAAACAAAACAAAATAAAACAAAAAAACGTTACCATACAAAGTAGCACAATTTAGTACATTAAAATTATTAAAATTTAGTCAAATTTTCTGAGCAAGAGTTTAAATAACAGAATCTTAAAGACCAAGTAAGCATGCTTAGTGCTAGGAGTTATACAGAAATAAACCCTCCAGGTATATCATACAGTAAGTAATACTGCCAATAAAACCCTGCAACTTCATCATTGAAAAGAACATGAAAAGTCACTTGATACAACATGCTGATATTCTGGGAAAAAAATTAATAGACAAACAAAAATTTTTAAATGGTACAATTCCATTCTTCCCATGGTTAATCATATATCATTTATCAGCTTCTAAATATAAATTAGGAGATCACATATACCTTTAAATTATTTTATTTAATAAATAAAACTAATAAGAAGTAATTCATATCACCCAATATAAAGAAAATTCTGCTTTTCAAAATTTGAACACTATTTGTTTTATTCACACACAGTTTACACAGCAGTCTTAAAAAAAAAAAAAAAACAACTTGAGTGGTATAAAGTAAAAGGGTAAAAAAAAATGAATAAAAAATACTTTTTAAAAGTTTTATGTGCGCAGTGCCTACCTGAGCTCAAAAACATTAATGATTGGGACTTCCAAACATGCAGTATCTTGATTTGGCTCAACGATAGCAAATCAGAGCCAAACCTCACTTGCCTGCCACAGGTGCCCAGGGTGAATTTTAATCATCACTGTTCCCTCACACTGTGACCTTTGAAGCTATGCAGAACACTGGCTGCTCTGCAATCAGCTGTCCTGGTGTGTATTCCCTTTTGGTTGACACATGGTGTCAACCCAGGGGTGAGAACTGTGCCCCACCGACGGCAAAAGGCTATGGGGACAGAGCTAAGGGGCCCTGATCTCGGCAGGCTGTCTTACTCTGATCCACAGCAACCTTAACATACCCTGGTGAAGGCAGGTTTGGGAGCGCCCCAGATAACCCCAGGTTTCTTGCCCAGCTCTTCTTGAGGCTGCTGACAGGCCTAACCACTGTCACTTTGGAGACTTACTTGAGGTTTTTAAGAGGGGTGCTAGGTCCCCTTCGTCTCCTCCCTGGGCTCAATGTTTATGTGGCGGTCCTGTGAACTCAACACGGTTCTCAGACGGCCTGGAAACAGGGAAAAAGACAAATACAGCACAGCATCCAACCGAGATGTGTCACATCTGGTTTGTTTTCTTTTTCCCTGTGCAGATGCGGGGTTAGTTCCGAAGGGCTCCGGAGGGACGGAAGCCAGCGCCTCCCAAAGGGCGCCACAAGCAACACCCCCAACCCCCGAAAGAAATGAACATCGGAGCCACCTTGCAACTAGAACCGGACAACCCCGGGGCCACTCGGCGGCTCAGATCAAGGGCCCTGGCGCCGCCCGAGCCGAAGCAGGCGGGAGGCCCGAGGTGACAGCCGCGCACCCGGCCCGCCGCGGCCTCCCTCTCCGCTCGGGAAGGGATCGTGGGCCCCACGGCCCGGGTCGCTCACCGGGAGCGCGGCGCGGTCTCGGGATGCTCCGGCGCGGGCCGGCCGCAGCGTGGGGTCACGGCGTCCCCGGTCCCGGGGCGGAGCGCCGGCCTGCGAGCAGCCGAGCGCGACGGGGGAGGGGCAGGACACAACCGCAGCCGCTGAGCCGGGCGCCGCGGAAGCCTGCGCGTGCGCCTGCGCGCCCGGTCCCCAGCCCCCCGGAAGGCGGAGCCGGACCCCCGCGAGCGGCACTGCGCGTGCGCCCTTCCCCGGGCCTGGCCGCCGGAAACGAGGCGCTCCTGGGCGTGCGCTCACCTGGTCTGGGCCGCTGTCCGCTCTCTGGACGGCGAAGTTTGGAGACAGTGCAAGTTGCGCTGGTGCGCGAATAATTGTTTTGTTTTTGTTTCCTCCCCATCAGGCTGGTTCCTTTTGTGAAGGGGAGAAATGTGCACCATCGCAGTTTTCAACGTCCGGGTAGCCAAAGCGAGACTGGCAGCCACTAAACGTCCTCCCTGGGGTTAGGAGAGGGGTTGGTGCCTGTCGCTGGCACAGAGTTGCACACTCACTATGGCATTTTCGTTTAGAGATTCCTGACACTGGGGAAACGCCCCCTCTTCCCCGTCCCAGGCCTTGATTTAATCTCGCTTTGATTCTGTACTTAAGTTTACGTTATTCTTCTGTATATGCAGTGAAGTGTTGTCTCAGGACCGGGTAAGATGTTAAAGGAGTGTCGTGAGAACACCCACCCCCAGGGCCAAGTCTAAACCCAAAGTGAATTGAGCGTACTGTAGATATGAACTGTTTGGGTGGCTCTCCAAAGTTGTCTTCAAAGGTTGTGAGGATTTTTTTTTTCTTTTTGATAATCGAGATAGGCTAGGTGGTGGAATTATAATCTGATAAATTGAAACCAGGAGCAGCTGGGGGTTGCTCCAAGGGTTTAGTAATTTGTCTGTAAATGGAGTTTTTGGTGAGATTCCTAGAAAATTAATACATTTATGGCTGGTAAGGGGATAGGGCCTTAAGCATTGGCTAATTGTGCAGAAAATCTTGCTTCTCGGCTGGATAAAAAAGTAGCAACCCCGGACTGGGTGAAGAGCTCCCAGATTTGCTCCCGACACTGCCTTGCTACCACTTGTTATCAAGTTATCACATTGGGGCCTGGTATTTGGGATAGCCTGAGTCTTGTTTTTCAGGCCATGGTGACTCACATTTGGCTTCAGAGTAAACTCTCAGTCCTTTTAAGGTGAGAGCTGTGTGTTTTCCGTTTACATAAGCAGCATGTTTCAAGAATATTTTAAATGTTCACCTCCTTAGGTCTAGAAATTCCACTCTGGGGAATTCATCCAAAATTTTAGTGAGAATTCTAAAATAAAAATTGTATACAGTGTGTAACCAGGAAGACTCTGTTAAGGTTTCTATTGCTGTGAAAAGACAGCATGCCCATTGCAACTCTTATAAAGGAATATATTTAATTGGGGCTGGTTTACAAGTTCAGAGGTTTAAACTCTTATGCTCATGGCAGGAAACATGGCAATGTGGAGAAAGACATGGTGCTGGGAAGGAGCTGAGAATTCTACATCCGGAAAGCAGCAGGAAGTGAACTGGATTCACCCTCTAGACATGCATCTCCTCCAACAAAGGCTTAACTACTCGAAGTCTGCACCTCCTGTTAGTGCCACTCCCTATTGACGAAGAATCCAAACAGAAGTCTGTGAGGGTATCCCTATTCAGACCACCACAAAAACGAAATACATGAACATCACATAAACTCAAAACCATAGGAACAGTGATTAAATCGTACCAGCAGTGCACTTGACAAACATTGATTGCTTCTGAGACGTGGGTTTACTTTGTTGCATTGGCTCCCCTAAAACTTGTGAACCCGGTCGACCTAGAACTTGGAGATGAGTCTTCCTTTCCTACCTCTGCTTTCAGAGTGTGAGATTAAAGGTGTTCACCACCACACCTGCCCAACATATCGTTATGACAGCAGTTACGTAGTCATATATTAACAGGCTGATGGGCACTGAGGACAGATCTCAAAATTCATAGCTTGAGGTCTTATGCACACAGCCTATTGGGTGTTTTGCTCTTGTTATTTTTAGTTTTAAAATGAATATTGTTCCTATGTCTGCAACTTCACAGTGAATATTAATTGTGCTGGAATCCATAACTCTCAGCTGGTGAGAGATTACAACTAAACTATAGCATAAGTGTAGGCATAAGGTTATTGTGTAATTCAAATGCTGATTTTTGTACCACCATATCTGGTTGTAGTCCTTGTTGTGAAAATCTCTTGTATCAATTTTATATAAACACCTCCCCAATTGTCCCCATCCCCCAGTATGCCAGTAAAGCAGTTTACAGCTAATCATTGATCAGGGGAGAGAATACAGCTTCCAGCCAGGGGAGGAATGAGAGGAGGAATTAGAGGATTCGGCAATTGGAGAGTGTCGGGAGCCGCTCCCGCCATTACAAGATGGCGCCGGCTTCCTGCTTCCTGGTTCTTCTTGCCAGCATTTTCGCGCTTCTTGCCTGCGCCGCCCTGCAGTTTACGCATGCGCAGCTTTATGCTAATGAGGGTTTAGGCTGCACTCCAATTGCCAGCCATATGCTTATGAAGACTTGAACAGAGCACCAATTACAGACGGACAGGTCGCGCTGCTGGCTATTTAAGCAGAGCACAACCCGGGGTCTGGGTCCTTCACCATCTGCAAGAAAGAGCTGTTCAATAAACTTGCCGCTGAAGAAATCCTCGGTTGTCGCGTCGTCCTTATCGGCAAAGGCCGCGCGCGACAGGAGAGGTCAAAGTGAAATCAGGAGATGAGCTGGAGCAAGAAAGCTACAAAGGGCAAGTATCTCTGCGATGTACACTGGGAGGAAGCCAACTTAGCTTATAGGTTTAAGAATACAGTAATAACTGCTCAGTTCTTGTGCTGTGAAGTTTATTATTGAATATATAAAAGAATCTCTACTATTTGTGTGATAGTGTAATGCCAGGTTCACGGGACCCTCAGAGACCACCAGGAGACAACTCAGTGCAATTGCAAGAGAGCTTTATCACGAGATCAATTGAACTCTGGACCCAAGTCTCACTGACACAGCAGTAAAGAAGTGGGACCTCGAGCTCTGAGTGAACAGGATTTTTAAAGGGAAAGTCTGTGAGCAGGGGGTTTCCATGGCAGCAAGCAGGGAGGCACAAGCCTTGGCATTACAGAATTGGGGTGACCTTTTCTGAGGCACACAATCACAATGGCTATTTTTCTAAACCATATCTAAAACATTGGGGAAAATTTTCCCACCCGATTTCTAACCGATTCCCATTGATTATTGCCAGGGAGTTTGGGTCTATTTTCTATGAAGCATTTATTCTGTGATATTTCCTGGAGGCAGTTGCTAGGAAAGTTAACTTTGTTTTCTGCCAGGTGCACATTTTGTGTTATTTCCTGGTACCCGAATTTAGCTCCAGTCAAGATGGCTCTTTATTTCAAAATGGAGTTATACTCAAGCTAACTATACCAGGCTAACTTAAACTCTTCAATAGTTGGGTTAAGAGAGAAACTGAGAAATAGTTTTGTAAAAAAAACTGTAACATATAAGGGTCTTTTATTTCCAATGTCCCCATTAATTTCACCTTTCTATGTTATTTCTTTATATTGTCTCAGTAACATCCCCCACACCTTAAGAGTTAATCAAAACAGACCTATCAAACACATAGACAGGAAAATACCCTTCAAGATGCTGGTGCAGCAAGTTTAAGCAAACAAAGCCTTCCTGAACATGTAGATCATCACAATGGTCTCAGTTGTCACCCTAATCCCTGAGACAGCCTTTTTCCATGATGGCCTTTTTGTCCTCTGTCCATGTGGAGTTCCTCACACTCTTCAGCAATAACTGTCTGTCTTCTACACTGTGTTCTGTGGGTGTCATCTAAATTCTTTTCACAGAGATTGGAAAGACCCAGACCGAAGAGGAAGCTGGAATGAGGCCATGGTAACAATTTCCAACCTCTTATATAGTTCTGTACTTTTTGAAAGGGGTAGAAATGCTTACCACATGCCTTTTTAAATGCTTTAAAATAAATATTTTTGTATACAATGTTGAATTAGCACTGATTTCTATAATTTGACCTTTTATTTTTCAGTGCAAAATAAGTTATTTAACAGAATTTCTAAGGCTGAATTTGCCCTACATTCACTGGTAGCAAATTCTCTATTAATATTATCATTTTGGCACAGTCTTTATCCACATTATAAGAATTCCAACAGTGAATCTGTAGAAGACAATTCCTGTGAATTTAGTGGTATTGTCTTAGGCAGCTTGCCTGAGGATGAACTATGTACACAGCCTAGAAGATAAAGGAAGTACCATTCTTTATCCGTATGCTTATTATTTTTAGAATTGAGATAACAATAATGCTTGTTTTAAAAGGTTGTGACTATAATCAGCTATTAGATGTTTTTTGGACAGTTTTTGTCTATAAACAGTGAGGTATTTTAAAAATATGCCGAATGCTGGGCACATTTTCTCCAACTCTTTTTTTTTTTTTTTCAATTATTAAAAACACACTTTAAAAGGAAAGTGTTTGAAAATTGACAGAGCTATCCTGAACTCTGAGATCGGCATCAGTCTCCATACTGTTATTATTAGAGGCAACGTTTTTTAGTAGTGTGAGATAACTGAACAAAAGTTGTGATCTGGTTAGATTTTTCGCAGGTTAATTAAGACATTTCTTCCTGAAGTTAAATCTTCAAAACAGGCTTGTTCCGTTCATGTCTCTCATAATCTCCTTGACTAGGAACCATCCACATATTAATAGCTGGCAGCCAAATTGCAAATTCCACTTCCTTGGAGATTTGTTACTAGAACTTAGAAGCAGACAAATAATTCATAAATAATTTACTCTCTTAATTGTTCTGAAGTGTGTGGTTTATTGTTAGGATGCAAGTTTGTCACAGCCTCCATCTTTAAATTCCAAGCTGGTTGGCTAACATTAGAAAACTGAGTTTACCAATGACTGGCTCTTTGACCTCCCCACCCCCCCAAGGGAGGAGCAGTCCTGTTAGGCCACAGAGGAGAGCTTTGCAGCCAGTCCTGAAGATACCTGATAAAACAGGATCGGATGAATGGGGAGGAGGTCCCCCCTATCAGTGGACTTGGCAAGGGGCACGAGAGGGTGGGATTGGGAGAGAATGAGGGAGCGGGACACGGCTGGGATACAGAGTTAATAAAATGTAACTGATAAGAAAAAAAAAATAAATTAAATTAAAAAAAAGAAAACTGAGTTTACTTGTTTTTATATATGCACACGTGTGTCGTTTAAAACCTACCATTCTATGTAAAAAGCATGTGCTTTTTGTCCTTCTGAGCCTGACTCATTTTACTTAGCCGTCTCTAATAGACAGCTAGAATAGACTAAAGGAATAGACTGTTCCTGGCTGGATTCCCGGGGATAGTTTTCCAGCTACATAACAAAATTGTTGTTCCCTGTGGCCATTCCCCTACGTTCACTGGTAGCCCGTTCTTGGTTCTGTGGCTAGAACGTTGTTGTTCCCTCTCTTTCCAAACCAATGTCCTGTGTTAAATTCTGCAAACATCTCGTCTCTTTGAAACTTTGGTTCACATCTCTGAACCGTCTGTTTTTAACATCAGGATCTTCTGTATATCCCTAGTTACATGGCGTTACAAGCTACACTACATTATACCTATGTAGTCTAATTTTTCTCTATGCATTAAAAATTTTTAACTAATGACTAACTTTAAATTGATTTTCAACTTTTACAGTCTTTGTCATGATCAATTAATGAGAAAATGTTACGAATTAGGTAATGTTTAGTGAATGAATCAATTTGTTGTATTGTGAAGTATTTTAGTTCATCTCTTTTAATTTCTATGGGAAGTTGTTGAATTACTTTCTATGATTGTCTCGCATTTATTTTAAACAGAGAAAATACAGACGGGAGCAATCACTCAGTCTGGAAAGTGTTTGTCCCACAAGCATGAAGAACTTAGTTCTATTCCCAGAACACACATAAAAACGTGGAGGTTTGCATTTGTAATCCCAGCTAGGAAAGCAGTGACGTAAGGATCCCTGCTGCTCACTGGCCTTGACAAATCACTGAGGTCCAGATTCATGGGAGACTACCTCCAAAGCTAAGGTGGAAAATGTATGGAGAAGAAGCCTTGTATCAACCTCCGGCCTCCACGTGCACATATGAACATATTTGTACACATGCACACACATAGCAAGAGAAGGAAAGAAAGGAGATAGAAGATTCCAGGTTATTTGATTTGTGTATGCCCATACAGCTATCAAAGCTAGAACTAGAAATCAGAAAAGCACGTTATTCACCACTATGGCATGAATATCTTAAAAAAAAAAAAAAAAAAACTAGGAATAATGATTTCTTTTCTCCAAATAAAGGGTTGAAATATACCACCAATTGAAAGATACATAATGACACACATTTTCTATTACACTCTGTGACTGGACCATAGTTTGCTGTGGACTTTTACAGAAAAGCAGCAAGAAGAATTATTTAACCTTCAAGAGCTGGATCTTTGGCAAACTTGTTTGTGGTTAGTTCTGTTTCCGTTTCTCTAAATCAGGGTTCTCACTTATCTTCATAGTTTCAACTTTAAACCTAATCCCTTAACAGACACCTCAACAAGTGGGTTTTTCTTAGGGAGAGGATAGCGGTTTTCAAATAAAATTTCATTCAGAACATATCCTATGGTAACACTGGTATTCTTTAAAATGTAAATCATTTAAATTAATTTAATTAGATTCTTCAATCAAATAAATGGAAATTAATTTAAATTAAATAACATGTAAAATATTAAGTTTCAGGGGAGCGCTACTGAGAGTTCTTGACCATTTTCCTCTTTTGTAGCCCCCAAAGTTCAAATTAATTTTTTAAAAATACCTACTTAGAGCCAGCATTTAATTTTTTTCTCATAAAATATCGAATCTGAAACCTCTATTGGCAGATGAGAAATGTGAAGTGTCTGAGGTTTCCTGTGTGACCACAATTTCTCACTGTGTATGTGTAACAAACTGTTAGCAAGTTTTTACATAGTAACAAGTAACTTCAGCACAAAAAGAGAGGACTTGAAACTTAATACAGGGTGTTGCACTTTGTCAAAGCTCAGTGTGATCTCTGCTCAGGGTCGTGTAGTGGTGGCTGCCTTCCGCCTGGGCTCACACTGCTGTTCACTCACCAGAGGCCATTCAGATTGGAGAGCAATAGTCCACACTGCTGTCTGCCTGTGTCCTCATTCCCTCAAACAGTCCCTGGTGAAAACTGAAAACTCTTTCTGTGCAGACCTGTATGGTTCTAACCCTGTTTCAGCTTCTCTCTTCTAGGTACAGCCCAGAAGCTTCACCTAAGAACTCAAATTCCTCTTCTTGTTCATTTCAAAACACAGCATTCTTCCTCTATCACCTTAGAATCCATTTATTAAATATTGTGAGTTATTTTCTTCTTCTATTCAAAACAGAAAAACCAGAATATTAAAAGTTGACCTACAAGTAAAGAAAATCATCCCTGGAAATGCCTATTGTTAGATGAGGTAGCAGACAAAATATGGCATCCTTGTTACTGGTATATTACTTACCAAAAAATATAAACAATATGGGTATGTCAGTGTTCTGTCACTGTGCAGTGGTCATGCTGACAACATGACCATAGGAACTCTTATAAAGGAAAGCATTTAGTTGAGGCTTGCTTACAGAGTCAGAGGATCAGTCCATTGTCATCATGGCAGGTAACATGGTAACACACAGGCAGTCACTGTGTTGGAGAAGGATCTGTGAGTTCTGTATTGATACTCAGGCAGCAGGAAGAAGCACAAGTGGGGACTGGCTTGGGGTTTAAAACCTTAAAACCCACCTCCAGTGACTCATTTTCTCTAATGAGACCACACCTCTCAATCCCTCCCAAGTAATGCCACTCCCTAATCCAATATATGTGCTTCTGGGGATCATTCTCATTCAAACCACCACAGGTAACGTTAAATTTTCCTGCTAGCCATGTTAGAAAAAAGTGGAAAGAAATGGATAAAATAAAGTATAATTACCTAGCATGTCCCTGATGTTACAAATCTATCACATAGTCAAGATAAAAATTACGATCCTGGCCAGGGAGATTGCTCAGTTGGTAAAGTGCTTGCCTTAGAAGCATGAGGACTTTATTTGGTTCCCAGCGCCAACCATGAAAACAACAGCAACAAGACTGGCACAGCAACATTTTTCTGTAAGTGTACAATCCCGCTGCTTGTGAGAAAGACAGGAACATCCCTGGGGCTTGCTGACAACCCAGGCTAGCTCAGTCAGCCAGACTCTATCTCAACAATAAAGATGAGAAGGGACTGATAAGGATATCCAGTTAGATGTCTAGCCTCTATACCCACATCTACATGTGCTATTCACAAAGACATCTGTGTACCACCACATGAGCATGCACACACAGAAAAATCATTTTCATCATCGTCCTCTTTCTCATTATTAGTAGCAATCTCATGAAGTTATGAGTCAGAAAAAAATGATCCAGTGTAGCAAGATCTATAAATAGTTGTAGTAAAGAGGCCATTATGCTATGGGTGGTTTTTCCTCCCTCCCTAGCTCCCAGAATAATGATTCAGGAGACTCGATTGTTATGTTACAAATGCCTAGGCATATAGCTAGGGTCTTCTCTGACTAGCTCATAACTTAAAAATGACCCATTATTCTAATTTACATTTTGCCCCATGGCCGTCACTGAGCTCAAGCCATAGGACCATCCTCTTCACATCTTGCCAGCTGAATCCCATATACCTGGCTCTATCCCAGAATCCCATCTGCCTGCCGGAAGTCCCACAGATTTCCTGCCTCAGCTATAGGCTATGGTTTGTCTTTTGAGAGACCAAGAAGATTAAAAATTAGCAGCTATTATTAATTAAGACCTGAAGTAGGTGGGTGGAGAAGTCCAGTAATGCCCTGAGGGGAAGGACAGCCTTACTGCATTCTTTCCCCACCTATTAGAGATAGCAGTTGCTAGGAAACTGGCCCATCCCTCTAAGGAGGGACACCAGGTCATTATGGTCTGGGGACCTTCCTATAGCCAATCAATTCAAAATGTAGCATTTTGACCAATAGATGCTTGCCAGGCAGAAATCGCCCCTGCCTTGGGCATGCTGGGAGGGACCAGAATCTGTAAATCAACCAGCTAACCTGGGGACGGCGCGCTCAGCTCCCACCGCTTCGGCTGTGGGTGTTGTGGGCCCAAGCTGCAGCTTGTAATTTACAATAAAAAGACCCTCATGTGTTTTGCAGCAGGGTCGATTCCTGCAGATCTTTTGGGGGCTCGCGAACTGGGTATAACAGTTTTGTTTTGCTTTTTTTTTTTTTTTTTTTAATTGAAAGGTGTTGCATCTATACGATACACAAGAGATTTCCTTCTGCAAATAGTAGATGCATAACACCCAGAAGAGTCCTAATTGGGACTAAAAGTACCCTTGGAAAGGTGAAGAATGGGCGGAGGATGTTTCATTCATTGTTTCCCTACAGCTTATTGTGGTAAAACCTGAATCCGCATATATGGTGCAACATATGCAGCCTGCCAAACACGAGGATATGATATTCTGGAAAATCCTAGTCATAACATGAAGATACTGACCCAAACATTTGTGCCCTTCGACAGTCCTGCCTTTTGCTGCTTTCCCACTGATTTACTTGTACACTAACTAGTATATCTTCTAAAATTTTGCATTAATGGATTAAAATAGTATTTACTTTTTTCTGACTTCTCTCATTCAGTCTGAGGTTCATTCCATCCTTTCTAGGTACCAATGGCTCATGCTTTTATACTGCTGAATAATATCCTCTTAGAATTTTACATGTGTATCCATTCAGTTCTTGAGAGATGTTTGGATTGTTTCTTCTTTTTTTTTTTTTTTAATCTCCAAGAACATTAATAAACAAATCTTTCCAGAGACATACTGCTTTCATGTATTTAATGAATATATATGCACACAGAATGGCTGAATTCTTGGCAGTTGTATGTACAAAGTTTTAGGAAACTAACAACTATCTTCTAAAGAGGCTATATCCCTTATGCTCCTACCAGCAGAGTTGAGTCTCTGTTTATCCATAACTTTACTGGCACTTGAGAAGATCCTTCTGTTTAATTCAGCAAGTGGTATGTATTTTCTTACAGCTTTACTATTCATTTCTCTAGTGGTTAATGATGTTGAACATCCTCTCAAGTGGTTGTTTGCCTTGTAGAAAACAGCTCTGGGAAAATAGCTATTCAAATTTTGCATTTTCATTTTGTTTCCTTTTTATTGAATTTTGGAAGGACTTTACTCTGAGTAAAAAGATTATCAGACATGTGATATAAAAACATTTGTCCTAACTTGTAGCTGTCCTTTAAAGACAGTGCCTTTCAAAGATCAAAAGCTCTTAAATATATCTATTTATGTATTCATTGTGTGTGTACATCTATAGAATATATATATATATATACGTATATATATATTTATATACACTTTACATATGTATATAAAGTCGGGTCTATTGTCCAAGGTTGTTCTCACACTTATTCTGTAGCCTGGAAAAAAGCTTCTAATTTTTGATAAAGTAGGATTAATCAAGCTAAGTTAAACTCTGTGGGAGAAAAAAATTAGTAAATGAACTATTGCAAGTCAGTGTATCAAATTCTGTGATTAGGATGTTACAGAATGCACAAAGAAATGGCATTTGACTCAGGGATTAAATAAAGACTCATTAGGATAGGTGATATAATGCAGGAAAGCACCAGGTAAAGTCAGAGGTGGAGTTTGATGTAAGAAAAATGTATGTATGTGACTCTATACTGTGAAGATGTGTACTTTAGATAATTATGAACACCTGTGTAACTGGAGCGTAATTGATGTGTAAGGCCAAAATAAAAATTAGGCTGGATTTGGGGCTAATTAGTTAATAATAAAGCATCCTATGTAGTGAGTTCTGGCAATTTTATGCATAGTGTTCAGATACACATTTCAAAAGGAGGATTCCATAATTGTGGCTGAACCCTACTAGGAGATTGAGTGAGTGGGAAATTGTTTGAAAGACTAGATAAGAAAAATGTGACAGTGATGCACTACAAAAGAAGTGATGCCTGGAGGATAGAACAGAGAAATACAAAAATTACTAGATGATAGAATCAACAGTGTATGATTACTAATCAATATTTCCTGAAAATCTATTGAAAGAGAGTTAGAAATGAAATTTAGAGAAAGAGAGTTTGCAGTCTGAGCCTCTCCAATGATGGAGTTGAAGAATGGCATACATCATTTGAAATTGAATCATCCATTTTATGTACTTTGTTCTCATGTAAACCAATGACAGAGGATCAGTGGATGAGTGATATACTAAAACAGTCATTAGAAGAGTGATAACAATATTAAATGGTGGTTAAATAATAGAGGGACACCACTGTATTCATTACTTTTCTGTTGTTTTGCTAAAAGACCATGTGTTGTGCCCAAATCTCGATACCCCAAAAGACCACACCCAGGAGCCAAGTCCGTTGCAAACCACATGAGGATCTTTTTATTACAAATTATAAGCTGCAGCTTGGGCTCACACACCCCCTGCCAAAGCGATGAGAGCTGAGAGCCCTGTGCTCAGGTTATTTGGGTGATTTAAAGATTCTGGTCCCTGCCAGCATGCCCAAGGCAGGGGCGATTCTTGCCTGGCAAGTATCTAATGTCAAAATGCTTCATTTTGAATTGATTGGCTATAGGAAGGTCCCCAAACCATTAATGATCTTATGTCCCTCCCTAGGGGGATGGGCCAGTTTCCTAGCAACTGTATCTCTAGTGGGTGGAGAAAGAATGCAGTACAGCAGGTTCTTCCCCTCAGGGCATTACTGGACCTCACCCAGCTAGCCTTAGTTCAGGCCTAAAACTTTAATAATAATGGCTGATTTTTAATCTTTTGGTCTCTCACATGGCCAAATGCAACTTACAGAAAGAAAGGTGAAAGTTCAAAATGGTAGGAGAAGCATGGCAGCTGACAGCTAGAATAGAAAGCTAGTTGATAAAAAAAAAAAAAAATTAGGGCAAGGCTATGAATCCTCAAAGCCTTCCCCTGGTGTACTTCCTGGAGGAGGACTCCACCTCTTAAAAGTTCTATAACCCTCTTCCCAGCTGGAAACCAACTATTTAAATTCATGAGTCAACTGGCGACATTTCTCATTCGAACTGAGAGACCAAAAACTTTAAAATTAGGTTTTTAGGTTATTGGATTAAATTTTAAAGCACAAGACTCAACAAAAGCCAGGCACAAAGAGACGTGTCCAGGCCCATGCTGGGAGGAACTGGCCTTGCTGCATTCCTTTCCACCCAGTAGAGGAAACCAGCCCAGATTTCCCCTCTCCCCTAGCAAGAGCCAATCAGCACAGGACAGAACATTCAGACTGAAACCCAAGTCCAGATGTCTCCACCCCCCCCCCATACACACAAGAGAGAACAAAGAAAGCCAGAACCATTTATGGTTTGAAGGCCTTCCCACAGTCAATTGTTTTAAAATGCAACATCCCCTTTTGTGTTTCAACCAACAGACACTAGCCAGGCTGGAAGTCCCCTGCTTTTGGCTCAATGGGAGGGACTTGGACCTATAAATCACTCTCAGTTTTGAGCTGGGGGGCTCTTAGGTGGATATGTTAAGAAGATGAGTGCCATTGAGTACCAAGAGCTCAGGCTCTCAGTATGTTGGTGTCTGTAAGAGTCTCAGTTTAAGTTGCGAATAAAGATCCTCATATGTTTTGCAGTGGTTGAAAGACCCCCCTGAGGGTATCTTTCATCTGAGAGACCCCCTCCCAAAGATCAGCGAATCCAGGCGTTCGGATGCAAACAGCAAGAGGCTTTATTGGATACACGGGTACCCGGGCAGAAAGCCACTCAGATGACTTTACGCGCCTTACCGGGTAGAAAGCTGGGTTTTTTATAGGGTTAGAGCAGAAGCACTGATACAGAAGCGAGAAGCATAGTTACAGGGAGCTGATTGGCTCTTTCACATGAAACCATAACATGAATCAGGTTGGCAGGGACACCAGAATTCCAGGAACTGGGTGGTCATAACAATTATGACGACCTTGACTAGTGCCGCCATATGTTGCTTTTCCCAGGACTCCTATCTCAGCCGGACCACCTGTCAGATATCCCATGAGGGTGGTCAGGACAAAGTTGTTTTTGGCTCAGTTGGGGCAGCCTTGACCGCAGATATCTTGAGGGGGGTGACTTAGCTGGATTTTCTCAGAGTAATTTTTAGTTCCCATCTGGCCTTTACTATTTTTCCCAGAACTGTGGTACACCGCAAAATGGCATGGCATTAGCTATGTTTAACTCTGTTCAACTCAGGGTGATATGGGGTCTTTCATGGTCTTTCGGGGGTCTTGAGAATCGAGCACAACAAAGCCACTGCATTCAGTCCCTTGGCTCCGTAGGAGCATGGCCATATCATAATGCAATATACATTCGTACAACTTCAAAGTTGTACACAGTTGCTTACAGCCTCAATACAATTCAGATTTCTAAAATCTCTTAGCTGTGACTCCCAGCTTTTTTTTTTTTTATTAATTACATATTTCCAATATATAATGGTATAGGAATAAATTACCATTCTAAAATGGAAGATTGACAGGACAGTGAAGAAAGATTGGATTAAAGCAAGACAAAAATCCAGCAGAAAAGCATCAAATCCTGTAACAACATGTCCTTTATCAAGGATTTTAGTTTCTGAGGGCTTAGATGACTTTTTCCTCCAGCTTTTGTTATGCCCACTTTGTGAACCCCAAAAGACCAGGAATAGACTCCGCTGCAAATACATGAAGTTTTTTTTAATGGTATACGTGTTCTAACATGGGACACAAACCTTCTGTAAAAACAGGAGAGGAATGCTGCCTCATGGTCTAGGGAAGCAAGGTTTTTTATAGGGCAAAATCACAAGCAAGGACTTACATGCTTTGGCGTTACATGATTGGGTAAGGGAAATTGACTTTTGAAATGATTGGTCAACTTTAGGCGTCCAGACTACAAACAGTTCTGACCTGGTCTTATGGACTGGTTTCCTAGCAACTGTATAATTAGTGGGCAGGCAAGAATGCAGTAAGGCTAGTTCTTCCCCTCAGGGCATTAAGATTAGCTCTTCCCCAAAGGTGGCTGGACATGTCTTTACCTAGCTAGCCTTCATTCGGGCTTGTGCTTTAAACTTTAAGATAATACCCACTGATTTTTAAGTCTTTTGTCTATCACTTTGCTAGTTGCAGCATATCTCTTTCTCTTGGGTGGGTTCCATTCCCTATATAAAGCTCTTCTTAACTGATGTCTCATGGCTTTGTCATTTGCAATGAGAGACCAAAAAGATTAAAAATTAGCAGCTATTATTAATTAAGACCTGAAGTAGGTGGGTGGAGAAGTCCAGTAATGCCCTGAGGGGAAGGACTGTCTCACTGCATTCTTTCCCCACCCACTAGAGATACCGTTGCTAGGAAACTGGACCATTCCCCTAGGGAGGGACACCAGGTCATTATGGTCTGGGAACCTTCCTATAGCTAATCGATTCAAAATGTAGCATTTTGACCAATAGATGCTTGCCAGGCAGGAATCGCCCCTGCCTTGGGCATGCTGGGATGGACCAGAATCTTTAAATCATTCAACTAACCTGGGTGCAGGGCGCTCGACTCCCACTGCTTAGGTGGTGGAGGTGTGTGGGCCCAAGCTGCAGCTTGTAATTTACAACAAAAAGAACCTCATGTACTTACAGCAGAGTCTAGTTATTCCTGGTCTTTTGGGCAGAACAGCAACATCTTTGGGTTTCTTCTGCGACCTAGGCTTCACCATCACAGTGTCACACACAGAGACACTCCCGAGGTGTCTTTGCAGGAACTCTGACCCCACCATAGAGTGCCTCACCTTAACATCTTCCTGAAGTCACCTAGGACAAATTCAAGATGCTATTAATCTTGCATCTCTCATGTCTCTAACACGGGCACCATGTTGATGACATTTCCGGGTTTGGGTGCCAGCTTGACTTTTACCACATTAGCATAGTTTTGCATGTATTTGCTTTCTAAGAACAAGTGGCCTGTTAGCCTCATTTCTTTCAAGATTTGGGAATGCATGAGGTCTTGCTCTCACTTACCTTTTCTGTCTTCCCAAAGCAGAACTTTTATTAAATGGCACTAATCTTAACAATTACAACCTGCTCATTTCCTGCCCAAACTGCATACTTTATGATTCTTCGTCCCATTAGTAGATGTTTCACGTTGTAAATATGCATAAGAATAATTAGTCATAACAATGTCACAGAGTCAACATTCAAGTGTCCTCTAAAAAGAAATTAGCTTTAGCCTTGAGAAAAGACCTGAACAGAAAATAGCGAAATTCTTTGCTAAAAGATCACCTGAGTGGCTTCATACCAACTTGTTGAGTCTTTTTTTTCTGCTATGAAACTGCATAAGCTAGACCTCCATTGTCCACATTACTCCCAGTATTACTGACTTCCAGGCTTTTCTAGAATGGTGCATTAATTTCTCCTTACAATACCCAACTGCTTTCCTAGTCAGTTCCACAGCATTCCACAATCCTCTTTTTTTTTTTCCCACAAAAAAATAATATGGTCAGGTTCTTCACAGTAATAACCTCACTCTTGCTACCAAATTCTGTGTTGGTTACCTTTTTTGTTGTGATAAAATACCATCACCAAAAACAGCTTGTAGAAGGAGTAGTTTATTTTGGCTTACTGTTTCAGAGGGAGAGTCCACAATGGTGATGAGGTGCAAGGCCTGACAGCAGACAGCTAGAACAGGACGATCACTGAGCCCTGCAGATTAAGAGGAATATTAGGCACCGAAATCCTGCAGGAAGTGTTTTGAAAAAAAAAAAAAAAAATCACAACCAGCAAACGTTACACACGTTCTAAAACAAGATCTGATCCAAAAGATGAAGACACACAAGTAAACTCAAATTCAGAAAGCACTGAAAACTCCAAGGGAAAACAGGTTTGCAGCTGCTTTAATTTCCTTCCGACCCATGGGAGGAAGAGAGCAAGGAAGAGGAGGAGGAGGAATAAGAGGAGGAGAAGAAAAACAAGAAAGAGGAGAGGAAAAGGAGGAAGGCTGCTCTCTGAACATGGGCCAAGAATGGTTAGTGTAATATTTACTGTCTATGAGTGGGTCAGAAGGAGAGATTGCAAGTCTCCAGAGCACCAGTCATAGAGTGAATTGGCAGCCACCTCCTAGGCCTTTCCTTGAGGCTTTCAGTGAGAAAGTAATCAGCTGAGTTTTGTCAAAGGGAGAGGCAAGGGCAGAATGATGGACAGCAATGGCTGCAGCGGTTCAGTGCTACTGTCCGAAGGTTCCAGCAGCATACAGAGAGGATTCTCTTAGGCTCAGACACATAAGCAGGCTACGACACATTGCACGCATGTTTGAGCCTGAGGTTTGAGGTAAGAATGTGTCAGCAGTAAAGCATAAGGTACAAAGAGATCTCCAGAGCTTTGCCACTGCTGAGACTGCAACCTCATCTGAGATGCACAGTGAACTGAATCGAACTAAAGCATCATCAAAGCTAAAACTCAGCAAATCTAAAGATTTGATTGGCTCAAAGATCCAAGAAAGAAGCTTGATTAAAAAAAAAAAAGGAGGGAAGATATTTTTAAAGACACATCACTTACTGCATTTTTTTTTATACAATATCTAACATTCAGTAAAAATTATGAGGCTCGTGAAGGAGAAAAAAAAATGTGAGCCATAGTCAAGAGAGAACAGGCAATAGGGCAATCACAGAATGGGCTCAGACTTGGAAACAGCCAATGCACTTTACACTCATTTTGATAAATGTCTTACAGAATCTATAGAAAAAGTGGAAAACAGGCATGAAGAAAGATGACATTTTACCAAGTGAAAGAGAAAAGGTTTGTAAAAAGTTAAAGGGTTGGAGAGATAGCTCAGTGACTTCGAGCATCTGCTGAACAAATGTGAGATCCTGGGTTTTCAACCAGCTTAGCTCTAGGTTTAGGGACAGACTTTGTCTCAAAGATACAGAGTGTCAGAGTAGGATACCCTCTTCTTCGGGGCTCCACATTCATTAACACAGTCCTGGACATTACATATATATGTGTGTGTGTACATACACATGTAACACATATACAAACGCATGCAAATGCACACACACACATGCACACGCACACACAGTTTTTCTTTGAAAGAAAAAGGAAGTACTCAAAGCATTGCTACATCCTAGTCATGCTGTGTCTGTTAGTCATTTAGTGTTTTTCTGGGTCATCTGACATCTTCTGTCCCTACACATACATGGTAAACTCACACTTGCTAAAATGAGATGTAAATTGCATCCCGTCTCTACGTAGAATCTGACAGATTGCATACTCAAGAAACTCAAAGAGGCTCCTCTGACTTCCGAGTCCAAGTTTCAGGATCCTTTCTCTTGCCTCTGTGCTTCTCCTTTGCATGTTGCAGTACATGCTCAGGGTGCTTTCATTTTCTTTGCCTAAAAAATTATGCATAATAGAATCTGGCAGAGCTTGCTACATATTTACTCTTTTACAAAGCTTTTTTTTTATTTTTCCTGATTGCCCACTGTAAGAGCACCCTCTTTCTTTTTTCCCTCTGATTCTCTCCAAAAGAACAGCACCTGATATATTGTAGGTACTTTATGAATGTTTATTTTTATATATAGCATTCCTTAAATGTTAGATGAATTATGAATGTTACAGGGATTTAGACAGAACCAGAATTAAAACTTTTAAAATTACATTTATTTATTTATTTATTTATTTATTTATTTATTTATCTATTTATCTATTTATTTATTTATTTATTTAGTGTGTCCTGATAACATGTGAGCATATGTGCTCAGGAACTCTTACGATACTGAACATATGGTGGTCAAGTGAGGTAACAACTTACAAGAGTCAGTTCTCCCATCAGGTAGATCCTGGGCACTGAATCAGATCATCAGGGTTGGTAGCAAGGGCTAGAACATCTCATGGGCTGAGATGTCTCGCAAGCCCCGAGAGCCAGAAGTTGCTGACATTTTCCTTCATGTTGTCATTTCGGGCTTCTCTACTAGAAAGGCAGAAAAGACGTGAACAACAAAGGCTTCTTTATTGCTCATAAATAAACCTGTCTAATTGTTATTATTAGGAAATGTTATATCTTTAAGCAATAGTAGTCAGCTGAACTAGTAAGAAAACCATAGGAACATATTCTAGGAATAAACTAGTCAGTGAGGAGTAAAATAGCACTTCTGGTTGACCAGGCTTGGAGAGCTGAGCCAGGAGGAAACAGTCCTGCCTCAGAAAGCAGAATGAGGAGAAGCCTAGGAGGCTGAGGATAGGCTTCATTTAGGAGCTCTGATGGGCTAATTAGGGTTGAGGTGATTTGACACCCATCTAGACCTTTCTGACACTTTAGGACAAGACTATGGTACTCCTATTCTAAAGTATATTATATGCCACCTAACTAGAAAACAGTTGGAATGTAAAAATGTCCTGCCCTAGAAATAGAGGCCAAGGAACTTCAACTGGACACTTAAAGCCACAGTAACTGACACATAAGTGAACATCTTATATTTTTAATCTGCGTGTTAATTGCCCAATTTTCTCAGTTTGTTTGGGATGTTACACTGACACATACTCTTTCACACCCTTTTTAGACAAGTCCAGAGATTTTTTTTTCTAGATAAACATGGCAAAGAATAATAATAATAAAAAAAATATGATGATGGACACAACACATAGCCCAGCTGAAGAAATATAGTGAGAGACTCATTTTACATTCACATAAAAACACCAGTCAGGTAATAAGAGCATGCAAATAAAAGCAGCTTTGTTTTATTAAAGAACTTAAAATTTAAAAGGATGCATATATGGCTATTCCATTTACATTTTTTAACTTAAAACAAAAACATGGTATACAAACAGGAAAGCAATCACCTCAGTGAGATGTAGAAATTGATATTTAAAGGAATTATTGTAGAAATGTGCAAAAACTCCTTTTTTTGGTCTGGGAAACTGTTAATAGGGTTTATCATAATTGCCCAAGCTGATTGGACTGACTTCTTAATATCTGCATTTAATCTTGTCTAAATTGTTTATAAGGTATTACAGTGTCCATTTTTCTTTTTTCATTTACATGTTCATTTCAGGGACCTGTTTGATATTGCTATTCTATAAACTCTTGTTAGTATTCAGAGTCAGTTTCTTGGCTTTTTTAGTACACAAAGATTACCTGTGTCTGACTGATTTTCCATTCCTTTTGCCTTGCTGTTTGATCTTTTTTTGTTCCTCTTACTCTTCTATATTGTGGTTCTCTTTCTTCTTTTGATCTTTAATAGCTTCAAGATATATGAACAGTGATCTGTATCTATATTTAATTTCTCTTCTAGCACGTATGAATCTTTATCATAGACATACTCTACCTACACTCTGCTCCACGAAACTAAGGCAGATAGTATTTTCTTCTGTTGTTTGTTGTCGCTTGAGACAGGATCTCGAGTATATTCTAGGTTGCTCTGGAACTTCCTATGTAGCTCAGGCTTGCTCAGATTTGCTATAAAGCACAGGCTGTCCTCTACTTTATTATTCTCCCAATTTAGCATCTGGAGTGCAGGGATTACAGGCATGTGAGATCATACTTAACAGGCGGTTTGAAATAAATGTCAGCATTGCATACTGTAAACCTGGAAAAAATATCTTTCTGAAAATTAAATCAACATAAAGAGATGAATAATGAGCACATTTGTCTCATGTTATATTTGAATAGGTGCATTTTTTTCTTGAACACCTGGTCTGATCTGATGATAATTATGAAAAAAAAATCCCTGTATAATCTAGGATATGTAGTTAAGGTCCAGAAAAATAGGGTGTAAATACTGTTTTATAATTATTTTCTAAACTGCTTTTAAGATCTGGTGGGACAAAGACACTGAGAGAAAATAGGCATATCTATAATATAGAATTTAGGAACAGAAAATAAATACACAGTGACTCCATAGAACCAACAGACAGAGGTTTTAGGAGTTTTAAATCTCATATGGGATGATAAAGTAACGTGCCAGGTAAACCTTTATCTGAAAAAGGAGGTAGAGGATGATCTGAAATCCAAGAGCAGAGGGATGAGATTCCTGATCTACAGACTTGTCAGACTAATCCCACAGAAATGAGCCTTTCAGCCCATCATCTTTGCTGCAGTTTTGTACCCTGAGGATCTTACCCCAGTGAAGGGCCAAAGCGCTCAGTAGGATGGGTATGTATCAGAGTCTTGCTGCTAGGGAAGCATACAGCAGGCATTGCCAGCAATGAGCAGACATGTTACTCTGTTCTCCTTGGTGTGTTGTTCTTGGCACTACAGTTCATTCCTGTTCTGTTTCTGCTTCGAATGTGCCCGCCATCCCCTGACTGTGCTCTCCTCCCACTTTTACTGATTAATCATCTTTCCTAGCTAATGTCAGCTACACAACAGATCATCAGCTCTACATTCTATTATTTTAAGAATTAATTACCTACATGGAAGTACATTTTCCACATTTATATAAATTTTCTTGACCTTCTTGGTTGATATAATTATTCCTATGATGTCAGCTGACCTATTTCCTCTGACATGTTCTGCAAAACTCATGGAATACTTGGCAGAATTACTTTGAGACACAAATGGAAAAGCAAACAATACATAGAGAACATTTAACACACTTTGGCACTACCCAAGCAATTCAATCAAAAGTGTGAAATACGCTGCTTGAGTGGGCTACCTAATGCCTAATGGGAAATTACAGAGATCATGTCTAACTTTGACATTCCGACAAGGTGAGAGTTTCACAAGAAGTCAGGCATTAGCATGTAATAGCTAGAGCAGTGAGGCAGAAAACAAGCCTTGGAAAAACAATGTGTGTCAGAGGACTCTGCCTATTTCATCATTCCTATTCCTGTCCCCAGAATTTGGCCGGGAAAGCCACTCAAGGTACATTTTTGTAAACATGCCTCAAAGGGTTTTTTGGGGGTGGGTGGGTGGGGGAGGTCAGGATCTATGAGAACATTCTATTTAAGGCAACTATTGAAACAGAATGATGTGAGTTTTCCTGTGTGAAAACGTTTTTGCCACATAACTCTGTGTGCAGTGAGTCTCCAGATCCCGTTTCACTAGGAAACTTCTTGCAGTACATGACAATTAACACAGAAACCCATAATGGCCCAGGGTGCAGTGAGGCTTTGAAGAGCTCAACCTTATACAGCATGAGTTGTCAAACACCTCCCCTTGACACTCAGGGGTTTATGTGGAAAAGGAGACAAAGACTCTAAGAGCCAGAAGTCGCGGGTGACTGAGGAAATGACATTGTTCACATACAACATGGTTGATGCACATATGAAATCACAGAGACTCTGGCACAGATTGCACGAGACCTGCACAAGTTCGAACCAGACAAAATACACAGAGAAGTGGACGCAAAGCTAGTCCCTAACCAAGCAGCTATTTGCAACTGATACATGCTGCAAAAAGAGGAAAGAGGTTTTCTTCAATGGAATTTGACCAGTTAGATTAACCATACTCCAGGGCAGGCCCTTTGCTCAGGAGTAGTTGGCTAACACAAAATGGACTCTGGAATCCATTCTGTGTGCATACTTCACTCAAGTTCTCACTCATTTAAATCAGAGTTTTTAGTTAATATTTTATAGTGTAAATATGAAACATTTAACTCCTTCTGGCCAAGATTCTAGAGACCTCCACATAGGCTCTGTTCACATACAAATATTTTTCATTGTGATAAATTCCATTGCAAACAATATCAAATATAGAAAACACCAGGAAGCACACACAATAGAAGATATTTCTAGCAAAATGGCATACTAAATTCCATAGATTAATATGTAATTGTCATGTCATTATCCTGGTACTTAATCAGTTTTGGTTATAGGAAAAAGTAGAATTGGAAAGGGAGTTCAAGATTGTCCAGTAAGTAATTATAATTTAAATAAACTTTTTAGTTACTAGTTGAAGGTAATTTGAAATTAAATTCGCTATCATGAGCAATTAGCTTATACTACCTCATGATAATCAGTGGGTGGGGCTTAAGAATTAATCCAAAATGTTTCCATCCATTCCCTAAACAAATGGTACTAAGTATCTTCTGTGTGTTAAGCACTGCTCTAGACTCTGATAAGCAAGCATAAGTAAGAATGGGCCTTGTCTCCATTGAGATTAAACATGTGGGAATGAGGGCAAACTGATAAAAAACAGAACAAAACAGAACATTGCCCTAAAAATGTCAAACACCAGCAAGCTCACCAGAGAGTGTAAGTCAGGGAGAGAAGTAAAAGAATGATGCCTACATTACTATTTTATGAGAATCTTTGTGAGGTTCCCCACTGGTTCTTCAGTAGACATCTGATTAAAGTAAGGAGCCTGACACATGCTTCTCTGGAAAAGAATATCAAACAGAGGAGTAGTAAAACCTCAGAGGTAGAGAATCAACACATCCTCTACCTGGGGCTTAGACAGTGCCCAGTGCACATGAAGAATGAGTGAGGAGGAGAGGACTCAGAGCTGAGGTTACGGGAGCCTGTGGAGATGACCAGTCCTTATGACTACGGGCTCAGGGCAGTGGGAAGCCATGGGCAGATTTAGTCTGTAGAATATTGAGATTTCATTTACACTTCAAACACTAGAATGGTTTTTATTAGCAGTTGTTATGTCCAGTTTTATAGAGCCATTTGAGCAAAGTGGTTATGGATGTATATTGGCTGCATACTAGGGAAATTGCTGGTAGCTGCTCTGTCTTTAGAGCAGCCTCAATCAGAGTGCTGTAAAAAGCTAAGTTCTCAGTCACAGAGATACAAGAAAATAAATTCTGTTAACGATCTACAGAGTTTTCAAGGACAGATATCCAGCTCAATAACACAGTAAATGTGGAACAACCTTGTTGACATGTTCACTGTAAAACCCTAAGCAAAGAGCCAGATCAGCTGTGCTTGAATTCTTGGCACAGGGAAGTGGCTTAGCTGCTAAGCTATGGTAACACTTATGTTGCATCAAAACTGCAGATCAAAAACCTCAACATAAAATCAGAAACACTAGATCTATTAGAAGGGAAAGTGGAAAGCATCCTTGAACTCATTGGCATGGGAGACAACTTCCTGAACAGAACACCAACAGCTCAGGCTCTAAGATCAACAATCAATAAATAGGATTTTGTGAAACTGAAAAGCTTCCGTAAGGACACTGTCAACAGAACAAAACGGCAGCAAACAGACTGGGAAAAGATCTTCACCAACCCTACATCTGACAAAGGGCTAATATCCAAAATATATAAAGAACTCGAGAAATTAAACACCAGCAAACCAAATAACCCAATTAAAAATGGGGTACAGAGTTAAAAAGAGAATTCTTAACAAAGGAATCTCAACTGTCAGAGAAGCACTTAAAGAAATGTAGTCATTAAGGAAATGCAAATCAAAATGACTCTGAGATTCCATCTTAAAACCAATTAGAATGGCTAAGGTAAAACACTCAAGTGACAGAATTTGCTGGTGAGGATGTGGAGAAAAGGGAACACTTTATACAATCTTATACAACCCTTTTGGAAATCAATCTGAGTCTTTCTCAGAAAATTGGAAATAAGCTACCTCCAGACACAGATATACTATTCCTGGGCATATATCCAAAAGATGCTCAACCATACAACAAGGACATTTGTTCAACCATGTTCATAACAGCTTTATTCATAATAGCCAGAAATTGGAAACAACCTAGGTCTCCCTTAATCAAAGAATGGTAAAGAAAACATTGTACACTTACACAATGGAATACTACCCAGCTATTAAAAACAGGTAAATCATGAAATTTGCAGGCCAATAGATGGAACTAGAAAAGATCATCCTGAGTGAGGCAACCCAGACCCAGAAAGGCAGACGTGGTATGTACTCACTTATAAGTAGATATTATTCATATATTATAGGATAACTCTAAGACTAATGGACTCAAAGACGCTAAGTAATGAGGATATCTCAAGGGAGGCCCTCCTTGAATCTCACTCAGATGGGGAAAAATACAACAGACAGTGAAAGAGAAGTAGAGAGGGTATGGGGAGGGAAACAAGGCGGTGGGGGGGAATCAGATCTGGGGAGAGTGTGGATGGGAGATTTGAGAGCCTGGAGAGAAAAGGAAAACCGAAAGTGGGGGCAACACTGAGACAGGCTGGAGATCTGTGACAGGGTAGGCTACAGGGAGGATATGGGGATGTCTACATGATGTGCAGAGATAAAGAGAGAGTAGAGACTGAGGGAATGACAACCAAGGCCTGGCCCAACCTGACACTTACCCCTTGGGAGAAAGCCAACCCCTGACACCGTTAATGAGCATCTGCTATGTTTACAGACAGCAGCCCAACTCAACCATTCACAGAGAGCCCTCCCACCCCTTCTCCCCTCTACAGAAGCTGAGACTCACAGTCAAGCTTCCGGTGGAGCTCAGGGAATCCTGTGGAAGAGTAGGAAGGAAGGTTAGAAATACCTAGAGGGGAAAAGAACGCTACAAAATGACCAACAGAGTCAACTAAATTAGATACATGGCAGCTTAGAGACATGGAAACACCAACCAAAGAGCATGCATGAACTTGACCTAGACCCTCTACCCATAGGTAAACAATGGGCATTTTGATCTTCATGTGGTTCCTTTAGTAAATTGAGCAGGTACTGTCTATGACATGATTTCTCTTGCCTACTTTTGATCACTTTGCCCTAGCCAAGCTGCCTTGCCTGGCCTTAGTGGATGAGGGGAAGCTCAGTCCTGATGTGACTCCATGTACTGGGGTGGGTTGGAAGGCAAACAAGCCCCCCTTTTCTGAACTTAAGGGGAGGAAGGACAGGGTAAAAAAAGGTGGGAGGGAGGCACCTGGAAGAGAGGAGGGAGGGGGCTATGGTCGCAATGTAAAGCATAAAATTAAAAATAAAATTGCAAATCTAAAAAAAAAAATTAAAATACCTGAAAATAATTTTAGTGCACATAAATAGATAAGAAATCACTCAGAGTATATTACCCAAGGACTGTCAATATAACTCTGAATATAGATTCCTTTTTATTTACATTTTTTTGCGAAAGGTCTTAACCCTGTCTCTAAAGTCTAAATCCAGCTTCTTAGAAAAAAAAAAAAAGTCTTATTTGTTAAGTATAGGTAAAATATCTACTTATGAACAAAGTAGGTGTAACCCAAAGAATTCAAGGTACCTAAGGTAAGCAAGTTGAGAAAGCTTGGGGGAGGGAGTGTACAGAGATCAGGGGACAACCAGGCCATATTGTGAGTTTCTCCCAGTCATACCGATGACAGCAAAAGACTGATGGAAAACTGATTAGGTTTCTTCACCCTCGATCTGTAAAGAACATGATCTAGTTCCGTTAATAGGACGAGTGATCCCACAAATTGATAAATATTAATACACAGAATTACACTCTGAACCCCTAAAGAAAGAAAAGAATGGGATATTCTGTTTAACAGGAGACAACAGACTTCACAGCCCATCTCTGTGAGAAGTAGGGCGACTCCAGACAACCTTGTAATGGATGTCACTGTCTTTTAGCCAAATGTCCTCCTATGAGACTCTTCCTTTTATTTACAGTCCAGAAAGGGACAGGTAATATTCAACCATAATCCAGGGAATACCATGTACTCCTTGCTCTTTGGCCATAGTTATGGGATAGAAAATATGCTTATGAATGTAGCCAAGTCAATCCAGGTTTGTCACGTGCATGCTAGAGGCCGCAAGTTTGGACTAAGCAACTGACCCATCAGTTTACTACTTTGTTAGCTAAAGGAGTAAAGTGGGGTGTTGAGAAGTTGGGGCTGAGATTATTCCTTCTGGATGCTTTATACAGTTTCTAGAGAAAGAAATGGCTCCTGACAAAGTAGATTCATGGTGCAAATACACAGATAAATAAACACTACTTTTGTTTCTTATGGAATAAATATACTTCATCAGTCAAGAAAATGCTTGGTGCTCATGGACTGAATACACTATGTAATGAATCAGGAAGATTTATCTATCTGAAATTATTCAAAGTAGAGCAGTATATTAATTTTCATGAAGAGTTGTTGTAAAGAAATTGCAATCAATTAATTTAAAGTCCATTTTTATATACCTGAATAATGAGATTCTCTGACAGAAACAGGACACAAAAGCTCATTCTTCCAGGAAGCAGTCTGTTAGTTCCAGCGCATTGGTATACCCAGGATGAGTCAGCACATAGGGATTCTGGGTCTGTTAAACCATTTAGCGCCTTTGTTTCCTACAGTTGATAACACACAGTTTTATTGGGTGTTCTAAAACTACAGAGTTGTGATAGAGAAATCAATGCCTGGAACATGAAGGACCTTGGAAAGATAATGGGTGGGTACTGACTAGACCATCGAGCTATTGTTTTCATCTCCTAGGCCCTGTAAACTCTTAAATAAAGATATTTATTTGTTGATTAACTACAAAGACAAATATCAGTTTTGGGTGGGAAGCAATGCTGTGTGCCAGTAGCTCCAGCAAGTCTTAAGGTGGAGGTAGGTGGATCTTGCTCTCCAGGCTTCCCTGACTTGGTCTTGAAAGTCAGAGACTGAGCATCTATTTCAGTGGTAAAGAATTTCATAGCACATTTGAGGTTCTGCATTCCATGTTAGAGAAAATAGAGTCAATTTTATTTTTATGTGATGAGGTAAAATGTGACTTTAAAATTCTATGTTATGAAACCTTTGAAATGAAAATGTCTCATAATCAGAAATACAGATTAGATTAATCTTTATTTTAAATTCTGCCAAAAAGTATTTTTCTCATTGTTTTTAAATGTAAAGTAACACAAAGCTTAAATTTAATTAAAATAATATTTTATCTAATTTAATAAGCCCATTTATTGAAACAGTACTTAAATGACCCTATAGTGATACAAGGAACAATCACACAAAAATAGAAAACTTCAGATGCAGAACTGCAAACATATTATATAGATCAAAACTGCCAGAATATTTTCCAAAACATTAGGCGGTAAGTTGATTGTGTCCTCCATTTTTATTTTACTTTATTTTTTTCAATACTGTTCAGTTCTTTTAAAAATTTTTTATTATTATTTATTACAATTTATTCACTTTGTGTCCCAGCTGTAGCCCCCTCCCTCAACTCCTCCCTATCCCACCCTCCCTTCCTCTCTGCCCCCATGCCCTTCCCCAGTCAAGTCTATCTGACCTTAGTCTATCAGGTCTCATCAGGACTGACTGCATTGTCTTCCTCTGTGGTCTGGCTGTACTCCCCTGAGGAGGAGGTAATCAAAGAGCTGGCCACTGAGTTCATGCCTTTTGTTTTATTTTGTTTTGTTTTGTTTTTAGAGACAGGGTTTCTCTGTGTGGCCTTGGCTGTCCTGGTCTCACTTTGTAGAGCAGGCTGGCCTCAAACTCACGGAAATCAGCCTGCCTCTGGTTCCCTGAATTCTGTGATTACAGGAGTGGGCCACTACCACCTTGTTCTATTTTAAAACGCAAAGTATATTCTGACAAATCTTGAAAACAAACTCACTATGACTGCCCTAGTAATGTAAAAGTTAAAATAGTAAAACTACAGTGATACAATAACACTGAGGGTGTAACCTCACAATTACAGCACTTACAGATATCACAAGTGCAGGCTGTATGATTACAGACGAGGAATTGTACCATAAACTATAACTCCAGTTACATTAACTTTGTAATCTAACTTACTTCCTTGTCTCCCTCCCTCTCTCCCTCCCTACCTCCTTCATTCCTTTTCTGTTTCTTTTCTTTGTTTATTTCTTCCAACATTCGTTCTCTCTCTCTGTATATAATATGTGTACTTGTTAGTAAGGGTGTACAAAGCTGTGTGTGGGGTTAGTTCATTGAGAGACCAGAGGTGAACCTGAGGCACCTTTCTTGATCACTTTACACCTTTACTGATGAAGCCAGCATCTCTCATTGAACCCTAGACTCTGTTGATTTGGCAAGCAAGGTGACTTATGAGGGATCCACTTGTCTCTGATCACTCCAACAATCTCCAACAATCTCAGGGGTGCTGCCATGTCTGACTTTTGCATAAGTATTAGAGACCCAAACTCAGACTTTTATATGCTTGCAGCTAGCGCTTCACTGATTCTATCTAGGCCCAGCTTCCTTATGACCTAAGCAATTTTACCTGAAATGCCATATTTGATAGCCCAACCATTGTGTGGAAATATCAAGTGCAAGAATCATTGATCACTTTTGTGTATCTACTCAGTGGAAAGAGTGGAAAGTTTTCAAGATGGAGTTTACTGAAATATTTGTCCATATTCTGCTTTGAATGGTCACAAGGAGTCAAAGGTGGCAGCTAAAATATGACATAAAGCACAACATAAAACAGGACACACTGCCTTATTTTCGTTGCTGTAATTCCTGGGCAATTTTCAGGTTTGGAAGACTGGAACTCAGTTTTCAGATAGGTGAGTGTGGCTAATAATTTAGGTCATAATTATAAAACATTCCCCAAATGAAGGGGCAGACTTTAATTACACCAGTGTCCAATTTAGTTGAAATGTTTTACCCTAGGCAGTATTTCCCAAATTGCTTGATTATGTTTATTTGATTTGATATTGTCCTTGGTGCATAACATACCAGAGCTAAATGACAACAGAAGATTATACCCTGTAAACTGTGTCATTTATTAAGTTATCTCACAACGTAAGATTCCATACATTTGCTCACCTTCTAAATTCCCCATGGGTTTCAGGTATAGTAGTCTTAGGTGGAGGGTGTCACTGGCCATTCATTAGTTTCCACAGTACAATTTTTAAGCCTAAATTATGAAAGGGTGACAATGCCTCGCCTTTCTAAAGTATTAAATAATGGTAAAGGATCCCTGGCAAATGCATTGTGAAGTTATATTAATTATCGTAAGAATTATATATACACTCTACTCAGCTGCTCAGTGTTGAATGGGATGTTTTATTTTCAAATCTCCCACGGATTCACTGATCATGACACCATATTAAATGTGTAGCATTTGCATGTCACATGTCCATTGCCTGTCCAACATCATGATGCTTTATTCAAGTTTCTCAAAGGGGAGGAGCCATTTAGAGGTTACTAGTTTTTTTTTTTTGGGGGGGGTGGATTTCCTAAAATGCTTAAAAAGAATTCAAATATATCATACTCAAAGACACTGATCTGGTTTTTATTAAGTCAGCATTCTCTTCTACCTTTTCTTTCTGTTTGTCTTATTTCAGTTGTCTTGACTATAGAATTGTGCTGAACTGAATTTCTGTGGTTTCTTTCACTCAGCGCAAATTAATATGAGAGAAATTACAATGTGAATGGGTAGATATTTATGATGTTGAGAGTACCTGTTCTCAAAGATCCATGAATAATACCACAGTTACTTATTTTTTTCTTTTGGGTGAAAAGATAAATCGGAATTCCCAGAAAAACCTTTGATTTAGCTTCATCAGTGTGAACATTATGCTTAGCTTTATCAAGATTTCAAGAGCCATTCATCTAGGGTTAATCATATTATTGACGTTATTATTTTCTATGAAGTAACATTCATCTTACAAAGATGATGTAACATGTCTCCACGAAGGTGCATAGAGCATATTCACTTTGATGATTCATTTTGTCTTTAAGGCTTGATGAATGATCCATTACTCAAACTTCTGATTTATGGTTTTAATGCAAATTCACAGTCATATGTGAGTAACTTATCTTGATCAAATGGTTTTGCAATGTCTTCATCCTGCTTTAGAAACTACCAGGCTGTAAAATTTGGAGCTTTTAAATAAACAAATCATACATAAATAAATACACAATGAACTGAAATCATATTATGTGTTAATATAAACTCAATACCTATCTATACATTCTTTGTTTATTAACTGTTTTTTAACCAATTAATATTAACTTGTTTAAAGAGCTTGTTTTACAATGATAAGCAAAACAAATGAAAATCGGTATTAAAAATTGTACTCAATATCTTGTTTCATAGTCAGAAGAGAAGTGAGAGAAAATTTTCAATTTTTATTATCATGTGTTAATTGTCCATAATAATGAGATTCATTATGACATTGCCATGCATGTATGCAATATATGTTGGTTAGTCATGTTGAACTACACATTACCTTCTCTTATCCTATTCTTGAATTGCTTCATTTTTCAGCCTGCCTTTTACTTGCAAGCATTTCATTCCTGGATTCTGTATTTGATAGAAAAATGTAATAATTTATCTCTCTCAGTCTGTCTAATTTCCCATATTAAATGATTCATCTTCAGTGTCATAGATTTTCGTAAAAATAACATGATTATATTTTTATAGCAACTGATACTTATACTTTGTAGCAACTTATATTACCTTTTGTTTATTGAGCCACTGATGAACATGAAGTCTGCCATCAGGCTGGCTTGAGTGGATATCATTAAAACAAAGATGGGGTGAAGGCATCTTTATTATATGCTGGCTTTGTTTCTTTCACATAGACACACACTCAGGAATGATGCAGCTGGGCTGTATAAAAGCTTTCCTTTTAGCTTTCTGAGGATCCTCCATACAGATTGCTATAGTGGCTGTATTAGCTTGCATTATCAATAGTGTGTGTAAAAAGGTCCCTCTCTTTCGGTATCTTCACTAACCTCTGTTGTTTGTTATCTTGATGGTAGCCATTCTGGCTGGGTGAGATGGAAGCTCAATGCAGTTTTTATAACATTTCTCTGGTAGCTGAGAATGCTGATTCTCATGTATTTATCCATCATTTGCACTTATTTTGAGAACTGTGGGTTCAGTCCCTTTCCCTTTTTATTGATTTGATTAGTAGTTTCTTTTTCTTTTTTTTAAAATAATAAAATAAAAATATAATAAGGTGAAACAAAAACTAAGACCTTGGCACTGGACAAGAAAAAGAAAAGAAAAAAGAAAAGAAAAGAGCCCAGGAGAAACTGCAAGATTCAGAGACTCACTTGTTCGCACACTCAGGAACAGCATAAAAACATTAAATTTGAAGCCATAATATATATATATTATATATATTTTACATATATGTTATATATATAGTATATGTATATATGTACACACGCACACACACAGCCTGGTGCAGACCCTTGTAGGCCCTGTGCATGTTGCCTCAGTCTCTGTGAGTTCATATGAGTTTTGATCAGGCTGATTTAGAAAGCTTTGTTTTTTTGTTTTATGTCCTTTATCCCCTCTGACTCTTATATTCTTCCTGCCTCCACTTCCATGGGCTTCCTTGATCCCCAAGGGAATGCATTTGAAATAGACATTCCATTTGGCCATGAGGGTTCCAAGGTCTCTCATTTTCTACATAACGTCTGGCTGTGGCTCTTTGTATTTGCTCCCATATGCTGCAGGACGAAGCTACTCTGATAATGACTGAACAAGGCACTGATCTATGCGCATAGAAGAATATCACTATTCTTATTACCACATTTTTATTGCATTTTATTTTATTTTTATTGTAAACCAATACTATTCGGTTTTACTCTCGGACCATGGGCTGTCTACTCTCTGGCTCTTGGTTACTCAAGCAGTGGCAGGTATAGGTTCTACCATATAGAGTGGATCTTCAATCAAACCAGAAATTAGTTGGTTACTATCACAAGCTTTGTGCCACAATTCCACTACCATATCTCGGAGGCCAGATACCGTTGTAAATCAAAGCCGTTGTGAATGGGTTGGTGTCTATGTTTCACTTTTGGTACCATGCAGAGTACCTTTCTAAGATACTAGGATGTAGGGGTGAAAGCTCTGTGTAGGCACCAACTAAACTTATCCATATTCAATGAGTCGAGTTGTATAGGTGTTGTCTTCAGCTGTGTGCCCTTACTGTCTCTTTAAATATTTAGGTTTTTGTTTTGTTTTGTTTTTTAGTTCTTTTTCATAGTTCTATTTCGGAAAAATAGGTGGCAATAATTTCTGCCTTGCTTGAGGCTTTCTCTTAAGTCTGGACATTGTTTCTTTTGCTGAACAGAAACTTTTGATTGAATGCAGTCTCATTTTTCCATGCTTAATGTTACTTTCTGAGGCATTGAAATCTTATTTGGAATGATAGTTGTTATTCTTAAATCATGAAATTTTTCTTCCTTCCTTAATAAATATAATTGGCACAACAGAGAAAATGGCTTGTTCAAGAGAGATGAAAAATGCTTTTAATATTGCAGCATTTCAATGACAAAGATGACAGTCTTAAAGAAAGAACAGATTAGTTCATTCTTTCACTGTGCACTATGAAAGTCTCCCTCTCCAGAAATTCCATTTGTGAGATGACAATGATCTATCTTAGCTATCCTTAGCATGACTCTTGTCTGTTGCTTTCATTGTAAGACTCTTTATCCAATTTCACAGATGATAACTTCTGCTTTGTAAACCATTGGTTATCAATTAAAACAAATCATCTAGAACTAATCTTGGGCTAGTGTAATTAATCTTTATGTAGTCTAATCCCTGTGTGATGAACTGATCTGCATCAAAGTATGGAGTAGGGACTTCAGATCTCATCCTTGGTGTTCTGACAATCAATTTTTACTATCATGACGGTCATGTAAAAGAAGAAGAAAAGGAAATGATGAATCTCATATATTGACAATCACTCATTGCCTTGAAAATCAAACAGCTTTACTAAACTCATTTTCACCTTCCCATGTAAGCAAGGTCAACTCCCAATGAAAAATACCAGGAATTAACAGAGCAATAAATAAATATTAATAGAATTAGCAAATACTATTTTTGTTTATTCTATAATATAAGCATCCATCACAGCTATATTCCTTTTCACTGATAGTAGATAGCAAACGATTATAGTATAAACAGTGAATATTAATTCCACATAATATCTTGTGTTTAAATTATGTAGCTTCTCCTTAAAAATAGATATATGATTATTTTTAACTGATGATTCCCAAGTGGGAACAGCATCTCCCACCTAGAAGACATTTGGCAACATCATATCCGCACACGCGCGCGTGTGCGTGCACACACACACGCATTTACACACATAGTGACTTTATGAACTACTGGCACTTTGTGGGAACAGGTTAGGAGTGCTACTAAACACACCGATGGGACAGGACGGTCACCTACAACAGAGTAATTGGGCCAAAAGGTGAGTAGAGTTTTGGCTGAGAACAACAACAAATATATGTATTGTCACACCCTATGGGTAATGTTAGGCTTATGAATATTTGTGGGTACCAGATAAGCCATGTACTCAGTACATTTATCTATTGATGCATCTATCCAGTCAATCTATTATCAGTCTGTTTGCTTCTCTATCTACCTAGCTGCCTGTGTGTCTATTGTGATTGAGTCCAGGACCTTACACATGGCAGACACGAGTTCTACCACAACACTATATTCCTACCCTCAGGAGCCACTTTCAAAATAAACCATTCAGCCATGATAAAGCTTCCACACAGCTGTATTCATAGCCGTGTTTGGTTTATAATAATCACTGTTGGTTCAGAAATGCCTCACCTGACCTGCTTTCAAATTTCTGAAACAATTGAAGAACAGTACTTATTGTGTTGGAAAGTTTGATGTTTGGGGATAATTTTTATGTTTAGTATATTATAAATAATATATGCTCCCTGGATGTATTTCAACTTATACTTCTAGCAAAAGTCTATAAAAGAGTTTCCTTGTTTTTAATAGCTGAGTAATATTCCATTGTGTAAATGTACCACAATTTTTGTATCCATTCTTTGTTTGAGCAACATCTAGGCTGTTCCCAGATTCTGGCTATTATGAATAAAGCTGCTATGAGCATAGTTGAACAAATGTCCTTGTTGTGTGGTGAAGCATTTTTCAGGTATATGCCCAGGAAGTGGTATAGCTGGGTCTTGAGGTGTTAAAAACAAGGAAATCATGTTTTACTATCATGACGGTCATGTAAAAGAAGAAGAAAAGGAAATGATGAATCTCATATATTGACAATCACTCATTGCCTTGAAAATCAAACAGCTTTACTAAACAGGCAAATGGATGGAACTAGAAAAGATCATCCTGAGTGAGGTATCCCAGAACTAGAAAGACACACATGGTATATACTCACTTACAAGCAGATGTTAGCCATATAATACAGGATAACCATCCTAAAATCCACAGACTTAAAGAAGCTAAATAACAAGGAGACTCTAGGGAGAATGCTTCATTCTCATTCGGAAGGGCAAATAGAATAGACACATGAAGCAGTGGAAGAGAAAGAACAGGATGGGAACATACTATAGCTGTCCTCTGAAAGACTCTACCCATCAAGGGATCAAAGCAGATGCTGAGACCCACATTCAAATTTTGGACAGAGTGCAGGGAGTCTTGTGGAAGAAGAGGAAGACAGAAAGACCCAAAGAGGGCAGGAGCTCTACAACATATCTGGTCCCAGGCGGAGTCTGCAGAGACTCATGCATCAACCAAAGACCATGCATGAAGAGGACCTAGACCCCTGCTGAGATGTAGCCCATAGGCAGCTCAGTCTCCATGTGGGTGTCCTAGTAAGGGGAGCAGGAGCTGTCTCTGTCATGAACTCCGTTGACTACTTCCTCCTGGTGCGGCAGTCTTGCTGGGCCACAGAGGAAGAGGATTCAGGCAGTCCTGATGAGACTTGATAGGCTGGGGCCAGGTTGTAGGGGAGGAGGGTTCTGTCTTTCTGTGGACTAGGGAAAGGGGATAGGGTAGGACAGGGAGGGAAGGCGAGACTAGGAGTTGACGAAGAGGGGGCTACAATCAGGATTTAAAGTGAATAAATTATTAAAAAAGAAATACATTTAAAAAGGAAAAAATTAAAAAGAAAAAAGAGAGTTTCCATGTTCTTTACATGCTAGCAATGGTTAAGTTATTTTTGAGACATGGTCTCCTTATGGATTTCAGAATGACCTCAAACTCATTATTCTCCTGTCTCAGTACTTGAATTTACTCTTTTACCATGCTTGGCTTTGTGATGGAGTCTCGTCAACTTAAGTAGACTGAAAAAAAAAATGTGCAGGAAAGTTAAAAAAAAAAAAAAGCGTAATTCTGAGATGTCTGCAAGAATTTTTTCCCCAAAATTTTTGCACGTGGAATGGCAATTGAGGGTGAAGAACACCCAGAATGGCTTGGGAGCCCTATGTAGAACAGAAGTGAAAAGCAGAAGCAAGCTGCACATACAAGCTCTGTTCTTGCTTAACAAATGCGCTACTGTGCTGATACTGTCATCTATGGACACCAGACCCCAGTTTCTTCAGTCTTTCAATGCAGACGCACACTAGCAACACTACAGAGAGCCCCTGTCCTTCAGACTCAGCCTGGGACTATAATGGTGGTCCTTCTTGTATTAAGATTTACAGTTTCTTAGATGGAACAACTACTAGTTTTTCTAGTTTCCCTGTGTGTAGAAAGCCATGACTGAACAACCTTCCCTCAAATGTGTGAGAAAATGTAGTAAAAATGTGAATATTATATGTATGTGTGTACATTCCGTTCACGTCACACTTACTACTAAAATAAGAGAATGAATAATGTTCTCTTGTTACGAGTGCATTTGAGCATATTTCCATATATGTAAAATTGTTTAATTCAGCATCATGTAACTCTTCACATATTTTGCTAATTTATCTACTAGCTGAGTTGTTGGCTATTTTGTTAGTTTGAGCCTTTAGTCCATCTTTATGGAGTATGATTGCTGATACATATGTCATTAAATCTTCTGTCTTCTTAAATGCAATTTGATTTTCCTGATCTCCCCTTCTTTGCTTTGGATTAACAATTTTGATTATTCAGTTTGTGTTCTACTACTCTCCTATATTCTTCTTTTATAGTAGATTTTATATGTTATATGTGACAGTTATGTTGTTCTTGGAACCAAATCCATTTTCTTTTCACTGCTTTTATAAGCAAATGTTTCTGTAAAGTGACCCATTCATGTTATATGCTCACCTCCACCCAACCTTCCCTTCTTAATTTCTGTAGACTTTCTGCCAAGTGAGGTATGGAAATGTGCTTACTAGACTGCACACTTACCTTTTCCCCTTTTAATGTGTTTTAAACTTTGTGCTTCAAATGTAGATACTTGGAGAACCAATATGCGATGAGTAATGTCAGGGATGTACAGCTGGGGGCATCCTTTCCCCAGTTTCCTGAGTCTCTGGATCGCACTGTTTTTGGCAGCCCTTTCGCTTGCTGTGTCATTCTCTTAACTATGGTCTTCTAGCATTGCTTTAGGGGAGGGAGTGTCATTTATCATGATGGGCAAGCACTGTGTTTATTCAAATCCTTAAGTACGTCGATTCCTGTTCTATAGTATATAACCTTAGGGTTAATAGGATAATGTAAGAGCAGACAAGAAAGAAAGAAAGGAAGAAAGAAAGAAAGAAAGAAAGAAAGAAAGAAAGAAAGGAAGAAAGAAAGAAAGAAAGAAAGAAAGAAAGAAAGAAAGAAAGAAAG
>NW_026592118.1:38355307-38377217 GCF_907164565.1 Psammomys obesus | reverse complement strand
AAGAAAGAAAGAAAGAAAGAAAGAAAGAAAGAAAGAAAGAAAGAAAGAAAGAAAGAAAGAAAGAAATTTAGCAACCTATTTCTAAGCATTGAAAATGAATGACGTATTGTATCAGATACCTGGTGTACAGTGATCTGGTGCTTATGCGTCTGCTCTTGAGGCAGCCACAGAAAGGAAAGAGCAGCAGTTAGGAGGGTTGGAAGCTGAATGATCCCAGAGGTCTAGTTAAGATGCTGCTGAGGGATTCTGGATGAACTTCAAAGTTACTCTTGAACAATCGTGATTTTAAAAACAGTACACATACTGGAGAGAGGGCTGTTAGGTACTCTTTGTGGATTCTTGAGTAAGGACTTTGGCATAAACTTCCAACAGAGACAGTTTTTCCTGGTAAATAGGAATCATTTTATCTATTAAAAACTGTAAATGCAGAATTCACAGTTAATGGTCTGTCCAGAGGATAAGGAATCCTTATCCTTTTATTCTTTTATGATTCCCAGACAGTGTGCAATGAACGCAGATTGGAATATGGAATGCTGTGACCACTTTGTTTCCCTGAAGACAGAACTGGAAGGGAAAAGGGATATCCATACAGCTATTAGGAAACTGTATTTTACAAATAGATGCATTTATTTATGGTGCTCTACAAATACATACTTCAAGGACATATTTATTTTAACATAATAATTTTAATAATTTATAGGATTATTAGCCTCAGGTCACATAATCATTTTATCAAGAATTACTATTGCCTAAGAAAATATTTTTTATGGAATAGCTCATCCACACATCATCATTTATTTGTACAATATATATTTTTAAAGAAAAATAAACTGGGAGAAAGCTCAATTTTATCAGTTCACCTTTTCTGAAGTGTGTGATTCAGCTTAGTTCTGTTATTACTGTTATTTTTTACTCAATGCTCATAGCAGAGGTATGAAGGCAGTTCCCAGAGGTGGAGAGAGGTGTTGGTTAAAGAGCATGAACTTTCAGATATATGAAGAGAGTGCTCTGAAGATCAAATGAACAGCACAATGACCACTGTCTTATTATATTTTAAACAACCTCACCACAATAAATGGCTAGTTACATGAAGTAGGAGATGTATTGATTAAATCAAGTACAGAATTATTTTACTAAATGTAATTAATTTGAAGAAAAGAGGGGAGAGGTATATGGGAGCACTTGGAGGGAGGAAAGAGAAGGGACAAATGTTGTAATAAAAATTTTAAAGAATTAAATGAAGTTTTACTCTATAACGAGGCCACACTGTCCCTACTAGACACCACAGACTAACAAATTATAATCCAAGTTCCTGGAATGTGTTACCTTCTCTGAGTTGTTGGCCAGTGTGGGTGTGAGTCTCTGCAAATGCCCGGGCCAGCAGAGTAACGATCTGCACGAGGCAAGAAGGAAATAGCTGGTGTTGGTTCAAACTTCTCGAGTCCGACACTGGGCAATTTATTTTAGGCATATTTAAACACAGTTCAATTTGGGGGAAAGGTTTTCTGATGTAGCATAATACCGTGTACTCACCGAGACAGAATTACATCTAAATCCTTCTCAAACTTCATGCCACTTCTTCCATGAAGATAGGTTCTATGGATAGGCTACATGTGTTATCTCAAGGGCTCAGGGGAGGATCTGGTCTCTGTCAGACAGATAGCACAGAGGCCACCTGGGCTACTCTCCACCTCTGGTTCTGCTTGTGGGAGCTTGTGTCCCTACAGATAGCTCCAGGATCTCCTACACTACAGGCCACCTTCATTTCCAGCTCTCAGGGAAAACTGGTTACATCTTTTCCTTTGAAAAGAAACACTGAGTGTTTGACATTCCTGGTTTCCCTACTGCTCTCTGTGAGCACAAGCACGTTTGTGCTCCCAAGTGTGATTCCATAGACCCCCCCCCCCCAAATATTACAGGCTATTGCCAATACTATCGGTTACCCTCCAGAACCTGATGGTAAGATCTTAGGTAAAGCCGGCACATATGGAGTCATATATTATAGACATACCACACTGATACTGACCTACTGGTTAGTTTTTACAGTCCTAGAAGGTGGTTTGTACGGTACCGGAGAAGAAAAATAATCTCTTCTTGCACAAATGTGAGCACTGTGAGCTACAAAAGGAAGTGGCTGGGCCAGCAAGACATACCTGGTGGGTGCCATAGTGTCAAGAACATTACAGAAATACCCATATGGTCCTCTCCATAAGATGAAGCCCATAGCTGACTATGGCTATTATTGGGGCAAAGGACCTATGGCCAAACAGGTTAGAAACTGTAGGGGACTGTAATTATGTATTAAACCAGCTATTAATTAAATTATTTTTTGAAACCTCCACAGAGAAGCTTTTATTTGTAACAGACGTCCATTAACATGGAGATCCATATGTGGCTAAGGTGAAGAGACCGTGGAATGCTCTGTCCTAAGTGGGATATTGTATAATAAATACTTTCTCAAGTCTCAGAGATCAATGTAGAGAAAGGGGCAGAAAGTTTGTAAAACCCAGAGACAGAGAATGGCCACATGAAAACACCATTTTCTGCACACAGCAGGACACTGCATAGATGAGGTCACAGATTTTCACAGCATACGCTAGAATCTATGCAAGCTCAAGCCAGGTCAAACTCCAACATGGAGAAAGGAGGTGGGCAGAAGTTCCATCCCTAGCAGAGGAGCTGTTGACAACTGACTGAGAGCTATTGATGGCTTCTGTGAGAGGGTGAGTCAGCTTTCTTTCCGATACAGCGTCTGGCACAGCCACCGCTCCAGTGAAGGTTCACACATCCAAGAGCATATTGGTAGTGCACATTGGACCCAACTGACATAAAGAAAGAAAAATGAGGAAATAATGTTGCGTGGCTGGGCAATGGGGATGGGTCTGGGGGAACTTGAAGGAGGGTATAAATATGATCCAAACACATTGTTCTAACTTCTCAATGAACTTATACATTGCTAAATTAAGATGGAAAATTAATACCCATTTGTAATTACTTTTGACAATCAACATGCACACTACCATTTCTATAGGACATATTTTAAAGATTTTGGATATTTTTGGATATTTCAATGTCATTATTCCAATTATTTAAATTATTAATTATTATTTCTAAATTAAACTATTATTCCAATTATCCATCATTGGATAATCAATAATAAAGCAATTGATGGCTGCATATTAGAGTGGGTATATGCTTATGAGGAATAGGAGACATGGGAGCAGACTAGCACAGTGTGATAGTCAATCCTTCCCGTTCAATCAGAGTATTAGTTTCCTTTCTTAGAACTTGTCCAGATACCTGGCAAAGCAACTTAAAGGAGGCCCAGTAGTTTCTTTAGCCTTACCACACGAAGGGAGAGATTCTATAATGGAGGGGAAGAAACATTGGCAGACTAGTTTACTTGGGCACAACATTTTCTTGTTTTTCAAGAATTTGAGAGTTGAAGATTACTGCTCATGTGTTTTGTACAATATTTATCAGTTGAGTATTATTAAAACTGTATATATATACACATATCTATCCCCCACACATGTATTTACATACATTTATATACATATATACACCTATGTGTACATACACATGTATATATATGTTGTTCATAACTGCAATGGACATGTGTATCCTATGGAAAAACATCACAGTCACGAAGTGCCTTCCTTATGGCATTCCCTTATAGGCACATGATAGGGTGTCAAATGAATAATCACTGCTGAGCCCAACTTCAATCATTTTGTCTGCCAAATTACCCCACTGCCAACAGTCTATTGGTAAGACCATTCTTTTTTTATTGTTTATTATTATTAGTTACATTTTATTAACTCTGTATCCCAGCTATATCCCGCTCCCTTATTTCCTCCCAATCCCACCCTCCCTTCCTCAGCTTCTCCCTGCCCCTTTCCAAGTCCACAGATTGGGGAGGAACTCCTCCCCTTTCATCTGGCCCTGTTTTATCAGGTATCTTCAGGGCTGGCTACGAAGTCCCCCTCTGTGGCCTACCAGAACTGCTCCTCCCTTGGGGGGGGGGGAGTCAAAGAGCCTGCCATTGAGTTCCTGTCAGAGATAGTCCCTGTTCCCCTTACTATGGGAAACCAATTGGTTATTGAGCTACTACGAGCTTCGTCCAAGTAAAGGTTCTAGGTTATATCCATACATGGTCCTTGGTTGGAGAAACAGTTTCAGGAAAAAACCCTATGCCCAGATATATTTGGTCCTTGTGGGGCTCCTATCCTTTCCCTGTCATACTAACTCCCCTTCTGCCGAAGGTTTGGTTTTGAGTCTTAGTATCTGTTTTGAAACGCTGCTTGGTAGGGTCTTTCAGATGCCTTCTGCGGTAGACTCCTGTCATACGTCCAATGCACATCCCATTTGTCTTTCTAAGTGAGGATTGATCATCTTACCCCGTGTCTGCTTTCTTGTTTATCTCCTTTAGGTGTATAGAGTTCATTATGTTTATCATATCGTATAGGTCTATATAAGCGAGGATATACCGTGTTTGTCTTTCTCCTTCTGTGTATCACTCAGAATGATCTTTTCTAGATCCCACCATTTGCCTGCAAATTTCATGATTTCCTCATTTTTGATTGCTGAGTAGTATTCCATTGTGCAAAAATACCACACTTTCTGTACCCATTCCTCCGTTGATGGATATTGGGTTGTTTCCAGGTTCTGGCTATTAAAAATAAAGCTGCTGCAAACATGGTTGAGCAAATGTCCTTGTTTTGTACTTGAGCAAGTTTTGGGTATATACCTAGCAGTGGTATAGCTGGGTCTTGAGGAAGTGTTATTCCTAATTGTCTGAGTAAGCGCCAGATTGACTTCCAAAGTGGTTGTACCAGTTTACATTCCCACCAGCAGTGGAGGAGGGTTCCCCTTTCTCCACAACCTCTCCAGCATGTGTTGTCACTTGAGTTTTTCATCTTGGCCATTCTGATGGGTGTAAGGTGAAATCTCAGGGTCGTTTTGATTTGCATTTCCCTAATGGCTAATGAGGTTGACCATTCTTGAGAGAGGAGGAATTGAGCTTGAAGAAAAATATCAAAAGTATATTTGTCAACATGATATTATCATACAAAAATTAACACATACAAAATATGATACTTTAGGTCATGTAAGTATTTTCTTTTCTTGTAAAATTTTGTGCATTAGCTTTGAATTCATTAGTGAAACATGTGTGTGCAAAACTTATTGCTTTTAGGTTCTTCTAATCTAATTTTAAAAGCAATTTTTAAATATTTTAAAAGATATTTAATATCTTTAAATATTTAATATTTTAATATTTTAATGTGTTGTGTGTGTGTTTGTTATGGGTTTTTGCACATACGTGCAGGTGCCCGCGCAGGCAAGATGATGGCATGTTCTGTGTTGCTGTTGGCTGTGAGCTGCCAGAGTTTGGTGAGGGGAATTTAACGAGTTCCCTGGAGGAGCAGTAGACTCTCTTAACTGCTAAAGCATTTCTTCAGCTTAGCCTTCTTCTATTCTTGCTTTTCTATTATTCTTGATTTTAACACTTAACATTTGGAATTCTCCATGAAGACATTTTGTCTTTTTCTATTTATTTGATTCCTAGGATTAAATTATTTTCTATATATGTATGTATATACATATATACATACATCACACATATACATGTGTCTGTATGTATATAGTACTTTCTGAGAACTGGCCTTTAATGGAAAAAAAAATTATCTACTATTCCAACTTATGCTTGCTTTGATCTTTCTTGAAATTTTTTGTCAGATGTAATTCTGACATCTGCTGTCCACTGTGTATGTGTGAGAACACTGTATGATGAGCTATAACGTGAAAATTTAGAAACTCAGTTATTGTCTCCTAAATACATTCCGATGAATAGAAGGTAAAATGCTTGTTGGTAATCATGGTGTTTGAAGATTTGACAAGAAAAAAATATTATTTATTTTTCCAGTTCAAAAATTTTTTATTTTAAATTTAAATATTTACTTTATATCCTGATTGCAGTCTCTTCTCTCCTCTTTTCTCAGTCCCTAACCCCCACCATATTCCTCTTAACCTTCCTCCCCTGGGCCTCAGAATAGGGGAGCCCCCATCCCTACCCACCCCAGCACATCAGGTGGCATCAGGGCTGAGCTCTTCTTCATCCACTGTGACCAGGCAAGGAAGTCCGGTGAGGGCAAAGTGATCAAAAGCAGGCAACAGATCCATGTCATAGAGAGCACCCTCCTAGCTTACAAGGAATCCCCCATGAAGATCAAACTGCCCATCAGTTACATGTGTGTAGTGTTTAGGGCCAGTCCATGAATGCTCTTTGGTTGGTGCTTCCATCTTTGTAAAACCCCATGGGTCTAGGTTAGTTGACTCTGTTGGCCTTTTTGCAGCATTCCTGAAATATGATTTTTCATCATAAACATAATTGCTTAAAACTTGAGCCAAAGGCAGGCACAGTGGCACAGGCCTTTAATCCTAGCACTCAGGAAGTCAGAGGCAGGCAGATTTCTGTGAATTTGAGGCCAGCCTGATATACAAAGCAAGTCAGGACAGCTAAGGCTACACAGAGAAACCCAGTCTGGCAAAACAAAACAAAATAAAAAAACAAAAAACCAAAACAAAACAATTAAACAAACAAAGACTGAGCCACTTTCAGAGGTTAGGTCCTATATTTTACAACTCAGCCATCTGAGGCCACTTGTCCAGCTGGGACCAGATTTAGACTTTAATATGATTGACCTGTGTCTTCTAGTGCTTTTCACCTCACATAGAAAAAGAAATGAAAATAAGATAAAAATAGGATTAGACTGTCCTTTAAAATGTCCTATAGCTAAGATAACTTTAAAATCCTATTAAATGCAATTTTGTAAATAGAAATGTCTATTCTACTTGGCCTTTATGAATGCTTACTGATATTAAAGATGTCAGCAAGATATAATGACTCCAGCTATCATTCATTTTGGAGATTGTCACAAAACATGAACCAGAAGCAGCAATACAGTTAAGACTAATAAAAAAGACAGCTGGTGAGTCCCTTGGGGAGTGAGAGAGTATCCGGAGCAAAACTTAGAAGTTTACAAGATATGAGACCAATCTTTCACAGCATCATGAAAGTTCAGAGGATGAAGGTATGATTCTCCAGTGACCATTAAAAAACTACTAGTCACAAGACAAGCTCTGGAACAGTGAATGACAAACCCTGAAGGCCTCAACCATGGACAAAGCAGCTGGTGAATGGTGCTTCTATCCACGTGCTCCTCAGCTGATGTGGAGACAGGCTGGACCCTTAGCCAGCAAAGACTCAACCAGCCTCTGCCACAGTGGAAACCTGAGTACTGCTCACTCAAGGATTGCTCACACCACTTGCTTTTTACAGAAGTGGGACCTAGTGAGGATGAAAATGCTCTCATTGAGTATTCTGTCCCCTGATGATTCCTTTACTTGATTCATTGGCCTAAACACATTCAATGAAATAGAATAGTTAAATGTCTGCTTCCCACAACGTAATTCTGTAAATCATCACAAGAAAGCGTTGTCTTGATCATTTCGTTTTTGTTGTTACGTATTTCTCAGTCACATGCTAATCTGCGTTGATTCTCCTCTGAAACCCAAATGGAAACTTTCATTCTAGAGTTATTAATCTGGGGTTTTGTTACTTTCTGTAGATCCTGGAACAGAAGATGGTTCCAGAATGAGTGGCATTGATGACTGGTTCTCATTTCATTTGTAAACATCATTTTCTGGGTGACGTTGAAAGACACTGATTTGTCACGTATGACTCCATCATAAATCATGATTTTTATATTTTCTGTTTTATAAGATTTGCTTGCATGTTTACTTATCAACATCAGACTTTCAAAATAATTGAAAGACACTGAAAGAGAAATTTAGAGATAAAATTTGGGAAAGTGTGACTGTGGTTTCCTTAATTTTACACATTCATTTGTGTCGAACCGTAACTCTTTCTTTCACTATCATCTGTTCTTACTCTTGTGACCCTCCACTCCTCCTCCTCACATATTTCCCTACAGATATAGCCTTTTCCAGCTCCACTAATCGCTGTGTCTTCTACTTCGGCTTTAGTCTCTACTGTTGTTGTGGAGTCTATATAGCCCTGTCTGGTCTGGAACTCAGTTTTTAAAACAGGCTGCCCTCAAACTTGTGTCATTCCCCTGCCTCTGGATGTTCTCCTATTTCAACTTCCTAAATTCTTTGGAAGGTAGGCAAAAGTTTTTACTTCTCCTCTTTGGTTCCTTTTCTTTTGATTTACATACATTTCTTCTGTGGATACAGTAATCATACTTACAATTGTTTTAAAAGCAATTTTTCGTGTTTTCAGTGTTTATGGATATACATAAATATAAGTGTTATTCATAGTAAGTAGTCTTATTTTAGGATACAAAATGCCTGTGTTAATATTCCAGTGGAGAAAACAAGAGCTGATTTTCTCCTGTTGAAGCTTTGTGTTGTTCTAGCCTTGAAACATCTTTCCTCATTTCCCCAAGGAAAACGCACACTGAAGACACTAAGCAAGCAAAGCTGAGTCTGCCTCAGTTGTACAGGACACATGTTATACATCATGTAGCATTTTCAGTGTTCTAAGGAAACCTCCCTACCTGGCCCTTTACAAAGATGTAGCAGATGAACAGCTCAGCCTTCATGTGGTTCCTCTAGGAAGGGAAGTGTGGAGTACATCAGACAAGGACTCACTTGCCAGCTTTTTGATCACTTCTCCATGGCGGGACTGCCTTTCCAGGGCACAGGCGAAGAGGACATGCTCAGTCCTGATGCCACTTGATGAGCTGGGGTGTATGGGAAAAGGAGCTCCCGTTTTCTGAGGATTAGATTAGGAGGAAAGAAGGGCAGGTGGGACTGGGAGGGGAGGAGGAATGGAGCTTCAACCAGTATGTAAAGTGAATAAGAATAAATAAAAAGTTATAAAAAACCAAACCGAACGAAACCAACAACAAAAAGAAATGTTCCTGAGAAATCAGTTCTCATAACTCTCTTCTGAGTAGCTTGAAAGCAAACAGTACGTGGAAAGAGTCTTTTTTTATTTCTTCCTTCCTGCATCTTTTTCTAGTTCTCTGACATTTGAACTTACTTATGTCCTTTCTTTATACCTCACAGCCTCGACCACTGTTGAGTTTCCATACACAACTTTTGGTACTGATGTCATTTTTGTAAAAGAGGTATTTGTCAGGGTAGGCTAAGTTATACCCTGGAAATAAATGAATAGTGCCTAAGCCTCAACTAAGCAATATTAAAGGAAATATAATAATAAATGTTTATAATAAATGAAGTTGTTGCTGGGAACAGGAGCTTGGGGCAGAAGTCCTTACAAAGTTGATTTCTATTTCTGTGATTATTGCAACAATAGATGCATGCCATTTCCATTTTTGTTTTATTACAAAAAGCAAGTTAGATGTAGAATTCTAACTTGAGTTGTGCCAGGAGATGGGGCAGGAGGTGAGAGAGGATGTTACGGTCTGAACGTGAAATGTCCCTCATGGGCTTATTGTGTTTTGAAAACAGAGCCAGTTGGTGGTTTTGTTGTGGTATATTATGTTTTTTTGTTGTTGATTTGTTTTTGTTTTCTGCTGTGATCTGACCATCCCCTGAACGTTCCTGCTTCTACAGATCAAGATCTTCCAGCTGCCATCTTTCTCATAATGATGGTCCATAACTTCTCAACAGTGAGGTAGAATAAATCTCTCCTCCATTACATTCTTTTTTGTCAGGTATCTGTCTTGTCACAGCGGTGACAAGTGCCTTCTACATAGGAGTGTGCAACAGTATCCCAACAGAAAGGACAATTGGAAGGTTTGTTAGAAGCTCCGATGCGGGCTCTAACCTTTATTGAACGTGTAAGCTAGGGTCTCTTTGTACTTCAGATAAAGGATGCTTATTCCAACAGCATAAGTATTTAAACTATCTATAAATTTTTTTGTTTCTACCTTATATATTTTAATGGTTTATAGGAATGTAGAACCCCATTTATTTCACTCATCCACTAGAGCCCATGTCATCTGAACACATGAAGATACAATTTCTCTATCTCAGACTATCTTCAAAACATACCTTCTCTGGGTGGCATGATAGTTCAGCAGTTAGGAGTAGCGGTTGTTTTCTCAGAGGTCAGGTTGGTCTCCCAGGATCCATGTGGCAGTTTACAATGGCTTGTGACTCCAGCCCCAGAGGGTATGATGCCCTCTTCTGGTCTCTGCAAGCACGGCATATATGTGGTGTACAGACTTACATGTACACAAAACACCCACACACATGAAATAAAGCAAAATATTAAAATTACCTTTCTGTTCACTAATACCTTTAAAATATTGATTGTTGAATTAAAATCAATACATGTTTTAAATACCAAATGCTTTATAATTGGTCTTGAGCAACAAAAAAGTCAAGACCTTAAATATCACATTTACTTTTGTTACCAATTTTTTCTTAATTATAAAAAATCCACAATTAAGTCCCATCAGTATTGCCTGGATCCTCTTCCTCTGTGGGCTAGTTAGGTCTCCAAATAGTAGGGGAGGAGGACTGACTAGATCAGTGGACAAAAGAAGAGGGATAAGCGAGGAAGACAGAGGGAGAATGGGGCCGGGAGGAGATGAGGGAGGGGGCTACAGCTGGGATACAAAGTGAATAAATTGTAAATAATAATAATAATGTGAAAAAAAATCTGCAATTACAATTATTCATTACTGAAAACAATAAAAATAAGTTAATCTCAACCAGAAAAGTTACAGGAAATGTTGAATATGATCTTATAACTGAGGCTTAACTCATGGCACAATGTATGACTTAGTGCAAGTAGCTATCATTTCAGGTCCAGTAAGCAAATAGAGACCAGTCATTCATCCCATGCAAGCTTGTGATGAGCTGCCAATGGAAACAAATGTCTCCCATTGCGCAACAAGCTTGATTTCCAGCTGCTGACTCGGAGGTGAAAGGTTGTGGATTTCGTTATCAATCATCCGAGCTACATGCTCATCTGGCAGCAAAGCACTGACTCAGACAGGAAGGGACAGGGAAGTGAGGGGATTCAATTCATTAGCGCATTCTCCTACTCTGTTACGAAAACACGGAGAACTGCAGAAGGTATGAAGGGTATGGAAAATAATCTCCCTTTTATTCTAACAGATGGAGCGGTATGAGGAGAAAGGGGCCAAATGCGACCTTCTGCAAATTGCTATGCATTGTCAGTGAAAATGTTCATCCACAGTTTCGAGGTATTCTTCTCTGTCTGTGACTGTCAAACAATGGCAGCATGATGGATTGAGTCACACGGAGCAGACCCCCTGTGAACAGGCTCTGGCCTCTGCTGAATAGCATTACAGGCCTGACATTAACACTCACTGTTAAAATGCTTGCAGAGTACGTTGTTTTGCTTTCTGACCGCACACTCTTTTTTTTTTTTTTTTCCAACAAGAAATATAAGTCTGGAAACCTAAAAATAATGACTATGGAGATTAAGTGACAGAAAAGACAAGAACTCCAGTGAGAACCATCTATTCTTTAGAGAGGACAATTCGTTTAAAACTTTTCTTCATGACAGAAAATATAGCCAGATACTAGGTGTCACTAAATATTTAATAAAAGTTTAAAATGCACTCCTGTATTTCCCCGAAAATCTGGATTTTGAAAAGTTTTGTGTTGGGGATGTCTTTTCTAGAAAGATTCCAAAATGGGTTCAACTATGATAGTCCGTGCAATTGACAAGCTGCTTGCTTTGTGCATGGCTTAGCCACAGATATGAAAACAAAGACACCAAGCTTATGCAGACTATATTCCCGTGTGAGGCAGACTAGAGGTGGATAAAAATAGTAATAATTCGTATTTGGAAATTTTATTTTACTTATAAAAATACCAGAGCTACTAAAAAAATTTGTAAAAATATAAAACCAAGTATGAGGGCGCCACACTTTTAATCCCGGCACTCAGGAGGCTAGGCAGAATGCATCATGGCCTGGACAACGTGGTCAGACAGTCTCAAAACATCAGGCAAATGAGCAAACAAAATAGCAAAAATCCACAAAAGCAAGTAAAATATCTTAGTGCTATGAAGTTATTGTATTTTCGAACCTTTGTATCTTAATGAAAGTATAGTTGATAAAAGAATGAAAATGAATGTACTTTCAGATTTATTTTAATTCTCTCTCTTGTGTGTATGTGTGTGTGTATGTGTGTGCATATTTGAGCAGGTATTTCTGGAGTCTAAAAGAGGGTGTCAGATTCCCTGGAACTGGAGTTACTGACAGTGGCTAGCTGGCCTTGGTGGACGTTGAGAACTAAACACTGACCCTTTACAGTTGCAGTAAGTGCTCTTAACTGCTGAGCCATTTCTCCAGTTCCCAGAAATAATAGACATTTTGTTTCAATCGACATGTATTGGAAACTACAAGCTATCATCTTTTTTTTTTTTTTTTTTTTTTTAATGCAGAGAATGATTTTGTTACTTACTGATCAGTTTCTGCCTGCTTTACTAATGTCGCTAATCTAATAATTGGTTCGGAATGTCATGGCAGTGTCAAGAGCCTTAAAGAAGTGACACACTTTACCACTACAATAAACTCAAAGCGTAGCTAAGGCTGTCGTTTTTAGCTGAGAAGAGTGCCGATGCTCAAGACCACACTGCTCCTGCATGGTGCGGCCAGGGGCTTAGGTATGACTCCACAGCGCATGTAAGCTCGTGCTGTGTGGTGCTTCTTTCTGTGGCCAATTATCCTGAGCCCGGGGCCCAAGTTTCCACTTCTGCTCAATGGCTTGCCTTCTCTACGCCTCTGTGGTTTGGCCAATCTTCTAACCTGACTCTAGTCTTCCTTCCGAATCATACGGACTTCTCCTCTTGAGAACCACCAGGACTGTTGCAGGACTGTTGCGGGCCTCCGTTGCTTTTTCATCGTGCCATAGACAGACTCTTCTATAAGCTTTTATTTTCATCAAGATTTTAAAATGTGTGAGTTAGCCTATAAGGTATTATATATCATTGTCATTCTTGAAAAAAGCACGTTTTAGTGGATTCTTCTCTCTCTCTTCTGCCCACCCTCTGCTTCTTCTGCTTCCCTCTTGTAACTTCTCCATCAGCCTTTTTTCCCCACTCTCATCTCATGTGTCTGTTTGTCCATTTTTGTCCTTCCTCAGCATTTATGGTTACCTTTTCTTAGACTTACTTCTAGTTTTTTAGGCTCTTCACACATTCGTACTTACATATATACACATACATTATGAGCTAGGATCCTCCGACAGGGAAGAACATGAATATTTATCTTTCTGAGTTTGAATAATCTTCCCTAATATTATACTTTCTCTGTATGCATTAATTTTCCTGGAAAATTCATGATTTCACTTTCCTTTACAGCTGAGTAAAATCCTATTATAGGTATGTGGCACACTTTTACTATCCGTTCATCTGTTACTGGACATCTACAGTGTTTCCATTTTCTCGTTGTAATGAATATATTGTCAGCAAGCATGAATGTGCATGTCTTTCTGTGGGATGATGTGTAGGCCTCTGGGCATACGACCGGGATGGGTGTACTGTTAAGTTTTTGAAGAAGCTTCCATACTACACCCCACAAACAGTGAATAAGGAATCCTCCCTCTCTACATCCTCTTCAGTATTTCTCAGATATATTTTTATGGTAGACAATTTGGTTGGGGTGAGATGGTATTTGAAAGTAATTTTATTTTGTATTTCCTTGTCAAGTAGTGATGTTGAATACTTAAAAAAAAACAAAAACATTTGATGGTCAGTTTTGTTTCTTTTCAGAACTGTCTCTTCCTTTCATTAGTACTGTTGTTGATTAGCAGATTTTTTTTTTTTTTTTTACTGAAAGGCTAAGGTATCTGAAGGACTTACTAATGAATTAACTTACTACAGAAGAAAAAAAGCAGAGAAAAATCTGTTAATTTAAACTAAAAGAAGAAAGAATTTCAAGAGAGAAAGAAAGCAGATAGATATACGTGAGTAGGAAATAAAAAAGTAAATATGTTCATTATTTTAACAATTATTTTGTAAGAGTACTCTACATATTGTATTTATGAAAGATCTGGGGACAATGGCTTGAAAAAATAATTTGCTTTTTCAAATATTAAAAACAGATAATATAAACGGTTCCTCAATTACAATGGAATGTACTGTAGTAGAGATTTTAGCTCATTTCTTTTTTGTAATGTTTTGTTCTTGGTTGCTAGAAAGTGGTAATAGTTCAGATGTATTACATAATACATTCGTGTGTTGTGGCCTCAACTGATATGTGATAAAGTTTAGTTTCTTACACTATAAATGTTATATCTTTGGTATCTTTGATTCAGTATTAGCAGAAAGACAGGTTTCTCTTAAGTATTCAAAACATGCATATAAGAAGAAAGAAAATGCTTTGTCTTCTTGAAATTCAGTCTAAGAGAAAATTATTTTAGGTAAGAAACAAACAAACAAATTTCTGATGTATCTTAGTTTTTCTATAGAAAACCCCAATCCACTTTTCTTGATTAAAATCTATTCATTTTCACCCTAGTCTGATAGCTCCTGCCTGTAATATCAGCACTTGCAAGAGAGCCAGTGCTAGACTAAGTAACACTCTGTTTCAAACCCCCTCATCTACATAGTTTATAAAATTTGGAAAAGAAAAAAAATTTAAAGTAAAAGTTACTCATAGAATATGATCAGGTAAATGCAATTGAGGCGAAACCATTACAACCTGAGTCCTATCCCATGAACCCATGTAAAACAGCTAAATGTCTCGGAAGGCATCTGTTATCCCAGTCTGCCTACTGGGAGATGAGAGGCAGAGACTAGCCAGCAAGTGTATGGAGGATAACTAACTCCCTAAAGATGTCCTCTGACATCCAAAAGCACACTGTGGTAGACACCTGTGCACACATACATACAAACACATACAAACACATACACACCTTTTAATAATCTGTTTTTAATGTCTTTACTTTAAGCCTTCAAGTTTAGTGCTACTTTCTCATAATGTTCTTACATTATTTCAGTTTGAATGAACTATAATTAAGACTACGCTTAAAAAGTCTAACTTTACTGTTTTTTTTTTTTTTTGGAGGTGGTATTTTTGTTTGTTATGCAGATAAAATGTCATATAAAAAGTCATGTATACTTATGGCCTCCTGGGGTGGCGGAAACATCTCCTGCAAATTTGGAAGTGTATAGTTGAACTTTGCTTTCTAGAGTTCCGGAGAAGTCTTCAGCCAAAGCCCCTTGCCCTCTAAAGGTGACAGGGAAGGACAGCCCTCTCTCTCTTCTGAGGCACCTTCTTTATAGCACCAGGCATATTGCTTACAGATGCTTCACTTCAATCCGTCTTTATGTGACTTTTTCAATGCGTATTTTTTTTTTAATTTACTTTTCTCAGATCATGTTTATTTTCTCATCTATTTTTCTTCCTTTCATAAAGACACAAATCATATCAGAGGAAAGCTAGCTCTGATAACTTTATTTTAATCTGACTACATCTGTTAAGACCGTCTCCAAGCAATGTTACATTCTATTGTATTGGAATTAATACTTCCCACATACAGTGGAGGTATGCTACCCAACCCAGAATAGATGTATATAAAAAGGCACATGCATTTTAATGAGCTCTCAAAATTTCACAACCGTAATCTGGTACAGACCTATTGTACTTAGATAAGGTAATTAAAATTTATGGAGCTTTAATTAAAAAGGGAGACAAAATAGCAAATAATACAACAGTTGTTTGAAAAACCCTCAAGTAATCATCTTATTTTATATTTACTTAAAATTAAATATTTGTGTATATCTCAACCAAATGTGACAAAATAAAATATAATAAGATGAAATAAAAACTGTATGTAATGTCTGGCTCTAAGTCTCTGCATTTGTTCTTTTCTGCTGCACGAAGAAGCTTCTCTCATGACGACTGCTTGGTTTTACTTATTCAGTCTCCCTTTTTTAATAGCCTTACAGAAGCTTTTCAGTTTCATGAGGTCCCATTTATTAATTGTTGATCTTAGTGCTTGAGCTGCTAATGTTCTGTTCAGAAAATTATCACATGTGCCAATGCATTCAAGGTTAATCCCCACTCTTTTGTGTTGAAGTCTTTGATCCACCTGGACTTGAGTTTTGTGCAAGGTGATAAGTATGGATCTGTTTGTGCCTTCTACAACTAGACATCTGGTTAGACCAGCACCAATTGTCAGAGATGTTGTCTTTTTTCATGTGTCTTTCCAGCTTTTTTTTTTTTTATCAAAAATCAGGTGTTCATATGTGTAAAAATTTATGTATAGGTCTTCAACTGAGTTCCATTAATCAACGTGTCCGTTTTTATGCCAGCATCATGCAAGTTTTGTTGCTATAGCTCTGGAGTACAACTTGAAATCAGGAATGGAGAGATCTTTAGCAGGTCTTTTATTCTTCAGGATTGTTTTTAGCTATTCTGGATTTTTTGTTCTTCCATATGAGGTTGAAAATTGTCCTTTAATGTCTTTGAAGAGCTGTGTTGGAATTTTGATGGGGTTTGCACTGAATCTGTAGATTGTTTTCGGTAGAATGGCCATTTTCACCATGTTAATCCTACTCATTATGAATATGGGAGGTTTATCCATCTTCTGGTATCTTCTTCAATTTCTTTAAGACTCAAAGTTTTTGTCATACAAGTCTTTCACATGCTTGATTGAGTCACCTCAAGATATTTTATATTATTTGAGGCTATTGTAAAAAGTGTTATTGCCCTGATTTCTCTCTCAGCAATTTTTTTGTTTTGTTTTGTTTTGTTTTCAATGGGGGAGGGCTATTGACTTTCTTTTTCTTTTTAAAAGTGAATCTTGTATCCAGCCACTTTACTGAACGTGTTGGAATTTTTAGGGTCACTTATGTATACTATCATATCATCTGTGAATAGCAATACTTACGCCTTTCCAATTTGTATCCTCTTGATCTTCTTCAGTTGTATGATAACTCTAGCTATGAGGTTAAGTAGTATATTGAATATATATATAGAGAGTGAACAACCTTGTCCTTTTCCTGATTTTAATGGAATTGCTTTGAGTTTCTCTTCATTTAACTTGATGTTGGCTGTAGACCTACTATAAATTGACTTCGTTATGTTTAAGAATGTGTACTTTATTCTAGTCTCTCCAGAACTTTTATCATGAAGGCCTTTTATGCATCTAATAAGGTAATCATGTGGGTTTATTCTTTCAGTTAGTTTATATGGTGGACTATATTTATTGATTTTTTTCATATATGGAACTATTTCTTCACCGCTGGGATGAAGCCTCCTTGATCATAGTGGATGATCTTTTTGTTGTGTTATTGGATTTGGTTTGAGAGTATTTTATTGAGTATTTTTGCATCTGTTTATAAGGAAGATTGGTCTATAATCTCTTTTTTGGCGTCTTTATGTGGTTTATGTATTAGGATAACTGTGGCCTCAAAAAAATTGAGCAATATTCCTTCTATTTTATTTACAATAGCTCTTCTTTGAATGTCAGGTAGGATTCTGCACTAAAAGTATCTGGCCCTGTTTTTTTGTTTGTTTGTTTGTGTTTGTGTGTGTGTGTTTGTTTTTTGTTTGGGAGACATTAAATAACTGCTTTTATTTCACTAGGAGTTATAGGTATGTTTTAATTATTTATCTGATCTTGATTTAACTTTGGTAAGTAGTACCTATGAATAAAATTATCCATTTCTTTTATATTGTCCAATTTGGTGGAGAACAGGTTTTTAAAGTATGCCCATATGATTCTCTAGACGAGTTGGAGAGGAAAGTGAGATCACAGCGGGTTTCTTGCTCCAGAGCTGTGTACCCAACTGGGTGGGGTTGGATCTCGAGAGTAGGACAGGTGTGGGTCTCCAGCCTCCTTGTTGTCCTGGATGCAGCAGTCCTTGGGCTAGCAGGTGGTGCCTGCAGGGGTTCAGGGCTGGAGTAAAGTGATGTTTGGGCAAGGATAGACTGTGGGATGTGAGCAGGCGGAAGGAAGGCTGCAGGTGGTGTTCTGTTCCAGGGGCCGACTCTGGGCTGACAGAGAGAAAAGAGAAGGTCTGCAGGCCACCTACCTGTTTTCTGGCAGGTGTGGCCTGTGGATTAGCAAGGAGTGCCTGATGGAGTTGAGGGCTGGGATAAAGTGGAGGCAGGGAGGCTAGAGGGATGGATTGTGGGATACACAGGAAATGTGAAGAGGGGAGGATGGCTGCAGCTGGTGCAGCTGGTCCTGCTGCAGCTCTGGAGACAAGCCTTGGGGATTGGATTTGGAGGGGAGGAGGAATTGGTCAGGATATTCAGTTAGCTTCCCTGATCCCCTCTTCTGCTTAGCCGGTGTTTTTCCATTGAATGGTTGCTGTTTTTGGAAGCTGGGATAACAGGATGACTTGGGGAAAGAATCAGTGGAGAAGATCTTTGTCATACTTTGGGGGTGGGAAAGGGAGACCACAGCAGGTTTCCTACTCAAGATCTGGTGATGAAACTGGGGAGACTGGATATCAGGAGTAGTAGGAGATGTCTGGGCCTACTTGTCGCCTTAGGGAGAACAAATAACACTAAGGTTCTTTAATAAGCCCTCAAATAATCATATAATTTTACATTTACATTTATATATAACACACACACACATATCTTAAGTAACGTTATGCCATTTGAGCTGACAGAGTTCCCTACAGGAGTCATGGACTACCCAACAATAGGCCCATATCAGGTTTGAGAAATCTCCTTTTGAGCCGTTGGTGGTCGTCCAAGGGACACCCAAATCATGTAGATGATTGTTGCTGCCCTTAGTGGCCTCTAAGAGGTGAAAGGTAAGTACCTGAAGACAATACACACATAGGACAAAGGGTTTGGAGGCTTCAAGTCGGATCAAATCTGAAAGCCTCATTTCTGCTGTCTTGCTTCCATGGTAACAGGAAATACTCTCTGAGCTGCCAAGGGAGAGAGGCAATCAATAGTCCCATCCAGCTGTGATACCTACGAATTACAGCAGGGACCAACATGGCAAGATAATCTCTAAAGGTCCAGTAAAGTCACTCAGATCTTGGTGGCAACCAACAGCTATATAGTTGGATTCAAGGCCCTCTCAAGAAGTGAGAAATCCTACCTGATAATTGAATCCTAGACAACTGCGTGGAGCTAGTGAAGTCACAGATCTCAGAAGAGAACATGCTACCTGTTCTTTATTAGACCAGCAAAACTCCTAACTGTACTCTAAAAACTATTTTTATACCCACAGAGAAGAGTAGCTTTCAGCTCTCATCAAAGAAATTTCTCTTTACAGCAAATGGAGACAATTGCCAGAAATCACTGTGGTGGCTTGAATGACAATGGCCCCCACAGGCTCATACATTGGAAAAATTCGGAGGTGAGGTTATTGGTATAATGTTCTTGTGGAATGTATACCGTTTATCCTTCTTCATTCAAATGCCAATATCTCTACCCCACTATCTGGTTTCAATCCAGATTGCATTGTGATGTTTATTCTAAGCATCACCTGTCTGAAGTTTATGTAAACATGCCACCATTTGTTCTCCGTATTTTCAATAAAGCAACCAGCCAATAGGAGAGAATAGGGTGGGACATCCTGGTCCAGAGGGGATGAGAAGGAAGCGAGTGGAAGGAGTAGAACAGCATAGATCTGCAGGACAGGTCTTGGAACCAGACCTAAGTATTATGTTGGAAATTCTGAGGAAACTATGCAGGCTTGGAGGTTTAGGATGGAGTAACTATTGCCCAGCATTGTGCTCTAGGGTTAATTAAATAAATCCTAGTCTCTGTGTGGTGATTTGGGTATACAGCTGGTTTAGGAATAACTGCTGTTTGACTAAAAGGTAAATCAATGATAAATATTAATAACCCACAACATAAGGTCTTGTTGGGGAAGGTATATTTCCAAGGGTGGGCTTTAAGGTTTTTAAACACTTACACTTTCCCAGCCTTTCTCTTTCCTCCTCCTACTCAAAGATCAATGGTGAGCTCTCAGCTGCTGCTCTAGCACCATTTCTGTTTGCATGCTGCCATGCTCTGCACCACGATGGTCATAGACTCTAACTAACCATCTGAAAGTATAAGCCCAAATTAGACATTCTCTTTTATAAGTTGCCTTGGTCATAATGTCTTATCCCAAGAATAGAAAAGTAACTGTGACAGAAGTTGGTACCAGACGCTGGACTATTGCTGTATCAGGCCGGGCAATGCTGAGTTTTTGAGGTATGTGGAAAACTTTGGATAGAAAAGGAATTGAGTGTTGTTAAGTGTAGCTTACTGGTCACCCTCATAGAAATGTGGAACACCATACAGCTGAGAGCCACGCGGACTATGGAGGCCTGTCTCTAGCAGTTTCATAGAGAAACAATATTAGCAACTGACTAGAGAATATTTTTGTGATATTTTGACCAAGAATCTGGCTGCCTTTTAATTTTAAATGTAATGTGGTTTTACTTGACAAGAGAAACAGACATGAATGTTTCATTTAAAAATATCTAATGTTTGTCATTGTTGACTTTATTTAATGTTAAGATTTCACATGTGTCTTACTGGTTGGTTTTAACTCCACAGCAGTAAAAAAAATTGTAAAGACCTTAACTCAGTAGTGATTGTATTCTATTGGGGGGAGACAAGAAATAATACTAGACACATCAACAAGTGTCCTTAAAAAATGAGAAGGAATAGGGGAGAGGAGAAAGGATTAGGAAGGTGAGTGTGAAAATTGAAATTTACATAGGAATGTAACAATGGGTCTCACTAAAGAGAGAATTAACCCAGTGGACCCCAGTGAGGAAAGGTGAAAGGTTCCAGAACCTGGGAAGAAGCAAAGTAAAGACTTCGGTATGCTAATGTTTCAGATTTGTTTAGGAGCAACAGGAAGGTATGCCAGGGTGGAAAAGTGATAAACGGGTAAAGGCAAGAGGCTGCTGCACCACGTGCTGGGTTGTGGCTGAGCTTCAGCATACATAGGGACTTAAGCTCTTGGAAAGGACTTTGACTTCAATTCAAACCCCTTCATGGGAAAGAGATATTTTTCAGAGTGGATATGAAATTTAAATGCAAAACACACAAAACTGCATGAATAAGAAATCTTATTTGTTGGGGACTAAAACAAATGTGGTTTACTTTGAACATGCTATAAACAAGAAAAAGATATAAAGGAGGCATTTCATATTACTATTGCCACAATTTCTTTTTCTTTTTACTTCTATAGAGATTGTTACACTGAAGACTGTGGGAAATATTGAAATATATAATTCCATTATGTGGTTCAATTCTGAACAGGCATTACAATAAACTAGACCTATTGAGTGGGACAGCTGCATTAATATCAACTTTCAACCTACAATAATTTTGAGTATTTATTGTACATCTTTGTTGGCTGTATTTAATACACTTGAATGCATTTTATTTTGCTGTATGAACAATAGGGATTTTCTACATAGACTATCAAATGCTTTTGTGCAAAAATAAATACTCCTGGAGAAAAAGCATTGTACATGGAAGGAACATAATATGTTTGCTTTAATATTAAACAATTATCATTTCTTCGTTCTTGTATGTCTCTACATTACGTTTTCTTCCTAGCTGTGTAGGAGAGGGAGGTGTGAGCACCTTGGTGAGGGTTGGTCTGGTGCTTTGCATATTTAGATGCTGAATTCTGGGCCCTGAGATCTGCTAGCAGTCTGGATGGGGGCATTGTCGCATTCAATGATCAATATTGTGTAAACTTTGCTCCTCCCCCCAATCTCTGATTGGTTAATAAAGTTTCTGGCAGTCAATTACTGTGCAGAGGACATAGGAAGGCAGGACTTCCATTGACAGTCTTGGGGTCTCAAGCAGGGATCACAAGAGAGGAGGAAGAGGACAAGAAAGAAGAAGAAGAAGAGGAGGAGGAGGAGGAGGAGGAGGAGGAGGAGGAGGAGGAGAAGAAGAAGAAGAAGAAGAAGAAGAAGAAGAAGAAGAAGAAGAAG
>NW_026592118.1:38182370-38355297 GCF_907164565.1 Psammomys obesus | reverse complement strand
AGAAGAAGAAGAAGAAGAAGAAGAAGAAGAAGAAGAAGAAGAAGAAGAAGAAGAAGAAGAAGAAGAAGAAGAAGAAGAAGAAGAAGAAGAAAGACAGAGAGAAATGGAGCGAGAGAGAACTTGGACAGAAGGACTGACTTTAGGGTGGAACAGCCCAGGCAAGACTAATATGGCAAGCAATTCAGGGCGTGTGGCTGGGAAGTAGCCAGACTAGCATAAAGGGTTAGAATACATTGTATCTACCCAGTTATTGAGCCGAAAGCTTTGTAATAAATCTAGTAGGTCTCTGTCTTGTTTATTTGGGAATTGGAAAGAAAAGGCCTCCAAATTATAGCATATCATTTCAAAACCAGGAGTCTGGGTCACTGTTCAGTTGGTGGGAAGAGTCATGGTGACCTTGGCAAATCATACAAGAAAGCATTTAATTGGGTGGGGGTTTGCTCTCAGTTTCAGGGGCCAAGTCTGTGACCGTCACAGTGGGACGTGGCAGGCGTGGTGCTGTGGCAGAAGGTAAATGCCGACCCACAAGTTGTAGGCAGAGGTAACAGGAATGGGCCTCGGAGGAGCTTTTGAAACCTCAAAGCCCACCCACGATGACACTCCCCCCCAACAGGATCACACCCACTGGGGATCAAGCGTTCAAATACAGCCTATGGGGGACACTATTACCACACCTCTTCAAGTGCGGCTGGTGGACTGTGCTGCAGAGGAACTGGCAAGGAGCTGCTGAGATGGAGCACATTCAAACCCAGGAAATCTCGAACTTGAGCTTTAAATCTCATCCTGAGAATGAAAGGTGTGCGACAAAGCTCTCTCCTTATATCTGTGCCCACCTCGGGAGCACGTGACACAATCCTCAGCTGACTGAAGCTGCTTGGTCATATAAGCTTGTCACCCGTTGCTTTCTCCTAGGCCAATAGAGCGCTGCCAGCGTCCTAGTCCCTTCCCTGAGGTGCCAAGAGATACAGTCATCCTCAAATCTCCTCCCCGCTGTCCAAGGTTTATAAGTCTCCGTTTCTCATGAAATGAAGTGGCAAGCGCCATCTACTTCACTAAGAATGTCCGAGACTGGCTGTTTATTCAGAGCTGTAACACTGGAGGAAAGAAGGGATCTCCTTCTCCCTGAATTCATCGCTGGATCCCCGGACTTGGCTGCCAGTTAGGCAGTCATCTTAGAACCACTGGAGCTTGCCTCACCTGGCCGCTGCAAGCTTCTGCCAGCACTCTAGAGTCAGGGTGGGCCCCTTGCTGCCGTTTGACCCTGTATCACAGCCCTAAGGTCAGGCTCACTGCTGTTCCTGAAGCTGCCTGACTCATCCCAGTGAGGTTAGGCCCTCATTGCTCCGTGGCTCGGGCTCTGGAGCCCTGAGCTCCCAGCTGCCTCCTGGCAGCCCAGCTAAAAGGGCAATAGCTTATTGAAAAGAGAAATCTCCTTTTTTCTCACCCCCAGATGAACTGGAAGATCTTGTGACTAGCACCTCATTCTGTACTTCACCATTTTCTGCCCAGAGACTGGGCAGCCCAGCAGGAGCGGAACCACAAGTTACTTCTTAAATTGGAAGAAACATCAGAACATTGTATGGAGGGAGGCAATACTATAGAACTTAACGTTTTAAAAATCATCTTTGTATGGCAGATTGATTGACACCACTGTTAGTTCACGTTACACATTTGGTATTTGTGTTTCCCGTATTTATTCCTTAAATTAACCTGGTTATTAGAATATTAAGTGAATTCAGGCGAAGCTCTAATGTGAACTGAGATTGGGCTCAATTTCTAATATTTTTCTTCATAGAAAGATTCCAATACTTCACACTTGTTTTTCAATTTTGAGCACATAAGCCTTTTGAACTTCAGAGTTGTGTCAAACAGAAATAGAGCTATAATTCAGATTAAATTCTGTTACCTTAAAATTTAGCCTAATCTAATACCCTGAGCGTATAATATTACAATTTTATGTCTTTTACTTGAAAATAATGAGTGAAAGTAAATGCCTACAGAAATAGTTTCCATTGCATTTTTTCAAATTGTATTGTTTCAAATAATTGGTTTCTAATTTCTTTTCTTTCTTTTTTAATTTTTATTATTAGTTACATTTTATTAACTCTGTATCCCAACTGTATCCTGCTCCCTCATTCCCTCTCAATCCCACCCTCCCTCCCTCATCTCCTCCCTGCCCCTTTCCAAGTCAAATGATTGGGGAGGACCTCCTCCCCTTTCATCTGACCCTGTTTTATCAGGTATCTTCAGGATTGGCTGCAAAGTCCTTCTCTGTGGCCTACCAGGACTGCTCCTCCCTTGGGAGGTGGGGAGGTCAAAGAGCCTACCACTGAGTTCCTGTCAGAAATAGTCCCTGTTCCCCTTATTATGGGAAACCAATTGGTTACTGAGCTACCACAGGCTACATCCAAGCAGAGGGTCTAGGTTATATCTATACATGGTCCTTGGTGGAGTGTCAGTATCAGAAAAGACCCCTGTGCCCAGATATATTTGGTCCTTGTGGAGCTCCTATCCTTTCCATGTCATACTAACTCCCCCTTCTTTCATATGATTCCCTGCCCTCTGCCAAAGGTTTGGTTATGAGTCTTAGTATCTGCCTTGATACACTGCTAGGTAGAGTCTTTCAGAGCCTCTGCAGTAGGCTCCTGTCCTGTTACTTGTTGACTACAACTTTTCAAAATTCTAATCTTCTTCAGTTAATCTTCAGATTCACGGAACATATAGCCACATAAATTTGTGTCTAATGCTTAGTTGACTTAGAATAAGGGGAAACGATTCATGTCACAATTTAATGACAAAATATAATATTCTATAAGCTACGCAGTAGACATAGATAAGCTCATCAGAGCTTATTAGTCACACTGTGTGCAGGGGCATGCTGTGTAAGATGTAAGACTGACTATGCTCCCAGGGGTGTCTCTATGGTAGAGACACCTGCCAGTGGCAGGTGAGTGTTCATCTTTATCTTTCTTGCTCCTTATCTACTAGAAGCTACATTCTCCTCTCCAAATCCTTGTGGTCTTACACTGTATAAGAGCTGCTCAACCCCATCAGTTCTAATGCTTGGTGACATTTATGCTTGATGCTTCTGTTACACCCTGTACTTTTAAAAAGAAAGCTCGCTCAGGTAGGACCCTCGCTTGCTGTGTTAGTATCTGTGAGCCAGGTTCTCTGAGTGTATGTTCTAGATGTTGGCTTGGTGTTTTAGGGGGGACTCCTAACAGGGGGAACAGGTGTATCTCTGACTCTCTTGCTTGCTCTTGGACCTCTTTTTCTCCTATTTAGTTGGCTTGTCCAGTCTCGACATGAGGGCTTCAGCGTTGTCTTACTGCATCTTGTTTTGTCCCTCTGACTGCTACCTCTTGGCAGCCTGACCTTTTCCTGAAGAGGAAACGAAAGGAAAGTGGATCTTGGGGGAGAGAAGAGGTGGGGAGAGGCAGCTGGGAGGAGTCTAGGGGGAGAAACTGGTGGGAATGTATTATATGAGAGAAGGATCTATTTTCAATTAGAAAAAAAAAAGAAAGCTGAGCCACTCATTATTTCATTTGTAAAAATGTGATCATCCCTCTTATTACTATTTCTAGTTGTTCCCCAGAATCCTTAAAATACAAATTGATTGTTTTAAGACGCATGCATTTGAAGCCTGCTTTTCAGCAGACACAAAGAGCAATCCTCCAGAGATGTGCACTTGTACTGGGATAGGATCGCTGTAAATTGATGGTTTCTCTCACCATCCAGTCCCTTGTATGAGCAGAATGACACTACGTCTGTCATCATATTGTACTTACTTCCTAACAATGCCCTGAAGATACAGGGACAGTAACATATTTACAAACAGGCTGGGCAAGAATCAGCCACCTCAGGCTTTTGTGCATCCCCCAAACACATCAGCTAAGAAATTCAATCTCATCTCTCTGGACTTGGGATTTTTTTTTTTTTTTTCTTAAAGGAGAAATTTTGCTGAAGAGATTTCCCTTTTAAGGCACGTGACTTATCAAGCAGGAAAAGTTCATACTGTGGGTCAAGCCAAGGATATGAACTGCCTGTCCACCACAGGGGCTTCCAACATGGAGGACAGCCTGCAGCTTGCTTCTTGTCCTCCTTGGTGTTTGCACACAAATAAGCCCGTTTTTGCATATGTGCTGAAAAGGGACTTCATTTCTCATGCATGCAGGAAACACAGGCAAGTCAAGTCACAGCTATTCTTATGCAGATACGTTAGTGCCTTTGAATTCATTCTTGACTTACCACTTTAAAAACAGTGGTGATCTTTAGCTTATATGAAAAAAAATTAGTAAGTTCTAGTGTATTTCTAGCTAGCTATTTGATATGAGCAAAAAATTTTTTTTAAATTGTGACTTATTTTGCTTTAAAGGATGCAACGGAATTGAGGCAACATCAGTACTGGGCATTGACGTGAAAGGCCCTGAATTCTTCTTTCAAGAATAAACCAAACTACTCTGCTATAGGACAACTGAGAAAGGCCATTCAAGGCCCTTTACATACCAGATAGCTCTTAACCAATGGATACTAGGTTTTTGTTGTTGTTGTGATAAAATACCCTAAAAAACAAAAGCAAAAAGAAACTTAAGGGAGTAAAAGTTTTTGGAAATTTTGGGTTGTTTGATGGCTTTGTGCTTTTTTTGTGTTTGTTTACAGTCCTAGGGGAAGAGAACCCACCTCAGAGGGGATGGCATGGTAACATGGTATCAGTAGCAGGGAATGGCTGACCACATCTCATCTGTACTCAGAAAGGTACAAGCAGAAGGTGGAACCAGGTTACCAGAGTGTCAAACCCTCAACCCGGTTAGGTCTCTGGTACAGTTCTTCTTACAGAAAGGCTCCACCCCTTAAAGGTTCCATAACCTTCCCAAACAGTGCCATGTTACTGCTGCTTTAGTCAATGGCGTGCTACTCAAACTCTTTAAACTTAATGGCTTCTGTTTCCAGTTTGCTGAAGTGGACTTTTTATTTATTTATATTTCTGAGGAAAACATCACCATTAATGGCTCTACCCGGTAAAAGAGATTATGATGGCAGAAACAGCATAAACTTTGCATAAGTTATTTTTGGTCCATAGAATAATCTTTTCATAGGAGAAATGTCAACTAGCAATATATTTCCATTATTGCAGTGCCATGCCATCACATAGGATATTTTAACCATTCGCAAGACATTAAGAGCCAGGGTGCCAATTAATAGCGGTATTCCATCCTCAGGCACTAAGGGTCAGGGTTAGTTCTTCTACTAGCCAAATACAAACCTACACATCAAATGCCACAAAGTTTTCTCTCAGAATGCTTTAATTATCTCTCATAAATGTTGATTTACTTATTTACAATTTCTTAGAATTCCATTTTATTCCTTTACATTGTTTTCAAGTGTATGCTTTCGTGTGTCTTCCTTATGGTTGCTCCAGTACATGGTTGCTCTAGTATGTTACATATATTACGGTGTACATGTAATATCTGTATATGCTCCAGAAAATGTATTTACAGAGTGCCATATATTTATACATCACCTAATCACATTCTACTGGTGACATCGTTTGGGCAACAATGAGGTGTAGAACCGTATGTCATTTACCTTTTTAAATGTAAAATGAGGTTCTAAACCTCAGTAAATCACCACCAGTAGAATATGGTAAATGAAAGGAAATATTTTTATTGACTCTGTTTAAATTTCTTACTGTGTTCCTCACCAGTAAGTTCTGCTTTTTAATGTTTCTTGTATCCTGCTTTAATGTTGGAGGATAGTTCTACCTATATAGAACTATGAACTAACAGAACCCTTAGATTAAACGTGTGAACTGCTGCACATAGTATTCTAAATTTGCTTATACCCTTTTTCCATGTTGAGTCTTGTCAGGGTAGGAATTGAGGAAAAGAAGCAGATAATTTAAGATAAAGATTGGTTAAAGAGCTACACATCGGAAAGCAAAGAGTAGGTGATGGCAAACAGCATGCTAAAAATAAAAATGAGATGATCCTGATCTCCAAGATTACAGAATAATGTATTTCTATGAAACGTTAATAAAAATATCCAGAGGGCTAATTTCTTTCAAAAACAACATTGCAATATAATTTAATATTACCATTTAGAGTCTAATTAATGACACTACCATCCTCATTATCTTCATTCCTGTTCACTTTGGGGATTTATATTGGCTCTTAATACTTCCTGTAGAGTGTCTGGAGGTGAAATTTAAGCCAGACAATTTGCTTCCTTTTGACAGATTTTATAATATGATTGATGAGGGCAGAAGATGAGCCTATATTTCAAAACGAGTTTTGCTTTCTGTTTTGTTTTGTTTTGTTCTGTTTTGTTTTGTTTTTGCATTATCTGTGTATTTCATATATCAATGCCAGTAGCTCTCAAACTGCAGGTCAAGACTCCAGAGGGATAGGCTACAACATAATTTAAGCAGCTTCATCGATGGATACTATTTAGGGGTATACACTGTAGATTACCACAGGTATGTGAGAGATCTCTTCTTCCTGAACTCTGCACATTTTTCCCTTGTTAATCTGAAAATGTAGTAAACAACATCTGAATCACTTAAAAGCAAACATCTGTGTTTCACAAAAATCTATGACTTATGTCTAATAAAAAGATATCTAAAGTGATTTGCCTTGAATTTAATCACAGAAAGATGACCAAATTCTAGGAAAAGTGATTGAAATATGGGATAGGGATTGCTTACTGTGATAATTAAAATTCATGGTTATTTGAGAGGAAAAAGAGAAATTAAAAATAGACAACAATAATCATTGAGCGCAAGCGTTTGGGTCTCTTGAGTAGTTTGTACAAGGATAGCCAGACTCTCCAGGCTCTCCTTTACATTTCATCTAGGAGGCTCACTTGTACTGCCGTGAGCCGTGCTTCCATTCTCTTGTATCCTTTCTTCATGTTTTTAATTTTAAAAGAAGTTTCTATCACAGGGTCTCACTATGTACACCTGACTGGCCTCGAATTCACTGTGTGGATGAGGCCGTCTTGAACTCATAGAGATCCACCTGTCTCTGCTTCCTGAGTGCTGGAATTAAAGGTGTGTGCCACCACAGCTGGCTCTACCATTCTTCATTTTTTTTTTTTTAAGACTTTTGTTTATTTATTTATTTATTATTTCTGAAGTATTCTGCCTGCATGCCGGAAGAGGGCACCAGATCTCATTATAGATGGTTGTGAGCCACCGTGTGGTTGCATGGGAATTGAACTCAGGACCTTTGGAAGAACAGCCAGTGCTCTTAACCTCTGAGCCATCTCTCCAGCCCACCATTCTTCATTTTATCCATGGAAAATGTCGTGTTTTTGTAGACCTTTGACATTTTGTATTACATCATCATCATCATCACTGTCATTATATTTTTTTACATTTAATAAATTTTAATTAAAATAGAATTACATCACATTCTGCCTTCCCCTAAAGTACCCTCCCTCAAACCTCATCCTGTTCCCCAGAAAGCAGTAACAGTAGACATGCTAACATGAAGGACAGTTTCACAAGGTCACACATGATTGATTGACCTTGTTTTCCTTTCTTGCCTAGTCTGGAAAATCAGAAGGATTAGAGCGAAATAGAGACATTATCCCAACTTTAGTCATTTGTCCCATGTATACCTGTAACATTTACTATGTCCTTAAATTGTGATTATATACACAAGAAACACACACACACACGTGCACACCCAAGCATCCCCAGACTATGACAAATATAATACTAGGATAAACACTTTTTTGTAGTCATCCAGTTGTATGCTTGGTGGTTGCTTTTTAAATGAAGGTGTTGCATTTCTTTGTGAAGTCTGTTCTTCGCAATAATGAACTTGGACACTGAGGACAGTGCCAACCCTGGGCAGATGGTCTTTGCTTATTTAAGGAAGTTGGCTGACGACAAGCAGGGGAGGAGGCCAGGAAGCAGCATTCCTCTGTGCTCTCTTCTTGCACTCCTGTGTCTTGGTTCCTGCTTGAGTTCTTGCCCTGTCTTCCCTCAATGCTGGATTGCAAACCCTTTCTGTCTTCTGCTAGATGCTTTTGGTCAGTGTTTGATCCCAGCAATAGAGGAACAAAGTAGACCATTAACTAAATATCTTTGTAAGTTGAGGAAGAGATGTAGCAGAGTTCATAGATTTCTTTCATGGGGCAATTTTGAGGTTCCCCAGGAGAGAATTATAATTTAACCCTTCATAAATATTCCCTTTGTAATATTACAAATATGTCTAGAACTATAGTGAAGCAAACTAGTTACAGTATAATTTCAATATCAAGCTACATTCAATGAAAGAGATTTCGCTGAATATATCTCCATCAAGCATATGTGAAATTGCTTATAAAGAAGGGGCTATGTATACTAAATGAATCTTAAGTTAGATCTTAAGTTAATATATAATTTTTCATAACTTCTACTGTGTTTGTTCATTCATAATTGTCTGTGTGTATTAAGTACATCCTGATTAAGTACAGTCTGTAACCACTTGTCCTCTCTGATCTCCCTACAACTCCTATTAACTGATTCTCCTTCAAGTAACCTTCTCACATTCATGACATTTTTGTTGTTTTGTTTCTCTTTTAGGGCTGCTGAGGTTAATCACCATCATCTGTGTGACTGTGGGCTTGAATCTATCTATTGGAGCTTAGCGGTCACCTTAATGGGAATACAACTGTGGTGATGGGTGCCCCTCCTCTAGAATCCATCAGTAGCCAATCGTACAGCAGGGAAGAGTAGGGCTCTATTAGCTTCTCCATGATCTGTGACTATTTATAGGCCCAGCTTCTGTAGGTGCATTGCCTGGCAGGTAGGTATTGTAGATAGAAGGTTTACAGCTTGGTACCCTTTCTTCCCTAGAAGTCTGACGTAGAGGAATTTTAATGCAGAACATTGCTGCTCTGGCAAGAGATCACATCCAAAGATCTTCTAGGTCTGTGTGATCTGGCTGGAATACAAACACACCTTTAACGCAGGAGACAGAAGCAAGCAGATCTGAGTTCAAGGCCAGTCTGGTGTGGAACGAGTTTTAGATAAAAAACAAAAACAAAAATGAAAATCTTAGGTCCTGGCTTGATGATACATGCCCTTAATCTCAAACAATGAAGGTAAAGTTAGTTTGTAGAAGGAGGCACCCTTCTACAAACTGAGCTGGAAGCTGCCTTTCTGCTGGCCAGCTACCATAGTGGCAGAATGTTTGAAAGTGATGACTAATTGAGTGGCCAAAAAGGTGATAAATCAGAGAAAGACTTGACAGAATAGGGTGCAACCAACTCTCATGAGAAGAGAGAAGAAAGGGGAACCACTTAAGGGGCAGTATAGAAAGAGAGAGAGAGCAGTTTTATAACAGTAATAGAGAGACAGGTTGCTGAGAAAGAAATCAGCTGAAGACTGAATGAGAATGACTCTCCAGAGAATGAGAAGGAGCCAGGAGATTAAAGCAGACTGCCAAGAAGAGCAATTCAGAGGCTGAAAGAAAATCAAGATTGAATAAGTCACCTGGGATAGGAGTTTGCACCAGAATAGCTGAATTGAACCAGCCAGCCCAGAGCTCAGAAAGACAAAATAGGGTGAACTTATTAAGCAATAAGTGTCAGAAGCTGAAAACAATCTAGGCCTAGGTGAGAAGCTAGCAGCTTCCAGGACTAAACTGAGATTAGCAGACAGATGCAGTAATCCTCTAAGAGAACAAATTAAGCAGGTAAATAAAAGTTCCTTTTATACTCTGGTGCCATCATGACTGGAGCACTCCCCTTATAGGACAGCAGGGTTCATGGGCCAGTAAAGGGTGAAGGAAGAAACCATTCTGGAGACACTTTTAGGAAACAGCATCTGCTTTATCGGAAGTGGGCACGAATTTACATAGTGGAAGTCTATCACCTGTGATTGGTTAGCACATTACCTCTAGTTGGACAGTGAGCGCTCACACCACCAGTGTCCTTATGCAGAAGAAGCACATTAAAGAAGACACAAAGACTGAAGACTCATTCTCAGGCTAGCTACTGCTACTCACACTGCTTCAGGCTTCAATGTTTGACTTGGGGAATACTCAGGAGCATGTTGTGCCTTGCTTCCTGCTTAGAATCTCAGTATGCCAAGTAGGCTGGCTGCTCGGTCATGCCTACACTTTCTCCTATAGCCTGTATAGCACATTGGCTGGCCAGCAGAAAGGCAGCTTCCAGCTCAGTTTAAGCTTGATTTCCTTGCAACCAGGATAGTCTTCAAGAAATAGGCTCTTTCAGAGGCCTTCTGTGGTAGGGCCCTGTCTTGTTTCCTTTTTTTTTTTTTTTTTTTTTCTTCTTCCAATGTCCATCCCGTTTGTCTTTCTGAGTGAGGCCTCTGAAAGACTCCACCCAGCAGGGCATGAAAGCAGATGCTGAGACTCATAACCAAACTTTGGGCAGAGTTCAGGGAATCATCTGAAAGAAGGGGGAGAGAGTAAGACCTGGAGAGGACCGGAGCTCCACAAGGAGAGCAACAGAACCAAAAAGTCTGGGCACAGGGGTCTTTTCTGAGACTGATACTCCAACTTACGACCATTCATGGAGATAACCTAGAACCCCTGCTCAGATGTAGCACATGGCAGCTCAGTCTCCAAATGGGTACCCTAGTAAGGGGAACAGGGACTGTCTCTGACATGAACTTCGTGGCTGGCTCTTTGATCACCTCCTCTTCAGTGGGGAGCAGCCTTACCAGGCCACAGAGGAGGATATTGTAGCCAGTCCTGATGAGACCCGATAAGCTAGGGTCAGATGGAAGGGGAGAAGATGTCCCCCATCAGTGGACTTGGGGAGGGGCATGGGAGGAGATAAGGGAGGGAGGATGAGGTTGGGAGGGAATGAGGGAGAAGGCTACAGCTGGGATACAAAATGAATAAACTGTAATTAATATAAAAAATAAAAAATTAACAAAAAAAGAAATAGGCTCTTATCAACTGCCTATTGTGCCTAGTTCTGCCGGACAACCAAGAGAAGCAAAAGCCTGTGTTGCTTGGGAGTAGGGTCTCTGGGGCCATCCTGATCAGCAATTCATGAGGATGTATCTTAAACCTGGCCCTGGGGTTTTGTTTAGTGACCGTTGGCTTTCTGGAGTGGCATTATCCAGACACAGAGTATTAATCTTCTGTTTCCTTTCAGTTACAGCTTTTAATTGGATTACAGAGAAGAAAAATTTTGAAGGCTTTCCCACATATTCTTAGTTTGGTTAACCTTCACTCCTCCATCATTTTCCCCCACACCCACACACTGATCTGTATTTAAACTTGCCACCCTAAATTCCCCCCTCTCTGTTTTCACGCCAGCCATTTCCATGTTCCTCCTTAACACAGGTCCCACACCAAAGCCTCTTTTCTAGTTTCCTCACTTCTTAAAGCATTCCGTGTTCAACACACAAATTCCAAATTTGAAGTTGGGATTTGCATACGAGAGAGGCCTGTCCCTCTCTGAGCTTGGGTTACGTTGCTCAGCATCAGGTTTTCTAGTTTCATCCATTTACTTACAAGTTTTATAATTTCACTTCTCTCACAGGTGCATAAAATTTTATTGTATACATGTACCTCATTTTAGTTGTTCATTCGTCATTTGTTCAACATACAGACCGATTGCAGTCCCTAATTGCTGTGACTAGAGCAGCAATGCACGTGGCTGGACAAGTGTCCCTGAGGTGAGATGCGGTCTTGCCAGTACATCCCCTGGAGTTACACAGCTGAGTCAAATGCTAGCTCTGTATCTAGCTTTCTGAGGAAGCAAAAACTGATTTCCATGGTAACCGTATCAGTCACACTCCTAGCAAGAGTGTTGTTTTAATTCGTGTCTCATAATGGATAATTATCTTGGACATTTAAAACAATTTTTGAAATTATTTTTTTTTTCTGACATTCTAATATCCCCCCACCTTCTTTCATTCCTCCAAGTCCTCATATATATTCCTCCGGCTCTCTTTCAAATTCATGGCCTTCTTTTCATTAATTGTTATTAAGTACATATGTGTGTGAACAAGGGTACACAAGCCTGAGAGATGTCTGTGTGGGGAGGAAGGAGGTAACGCAGACATGCAGTGGTGCTCAGTGGAGGTCGGAAGACAGTTTGCAAATGCAAGTTATTTACCTCTGTTCTCAGGGTCTCAGGGATCAATCTCAGGCCATCAGGTCTGGCAGGAAGTACCTTTTGTACAGAACCATCTCAGAGCCTAGGCTCATTTTGGATTTGGCTGTTTACTTGATGTTTGGTTTTGTTAGTTCTTTGTGAATTCTACAAATTAATCATCTGTCAGAGGTGGAGCTAGCAAAGATTTTCTCTCATCCTCTGGGTTCTTTCTCCATTGTACTGACAGTTTTTCTTTTGCTATGCGGAAGCTTTTTAGTTTTACAACAATCTCTCTTTCTCTCTTTCACACCAATTCTCTCCGTCTCTGTCTTTCTTTCTGTTTGTATCTGTGAGTGTCCTTCTTTGAAAGCTAGTTAAAAATGTTCTAAGAAACCACGATTACTTTGAAACAATTTGCTAGTGAAATTAGTTCCTGTTTGTTTTTGTAAGTCATGTGATGTACCCAGACACCTCTTTAAAGATCTATTTTATTTAAACATATTTTTTCATATAATGTATTTACAGTATATTCTTTTCCCTCCACCTCTTCAAAGATCATCCCCAACCTCCTTACCTACCTGATTTCATGTTATGTTCTTTCTATCTCTTTCAACAAAACCAAGTAAGAAAGACAGAAAACAAAAGTGAACAGTGAAACAAACAAAAATCCCCAATAAGACAAGAACTACCAAAGCAGAACAAAGAGAAACCATACAAAATATGGTTTGTTTGTGTTAGTAAACTAATCTTGGGCATGAGACCTGCCCTGGAGTGTGGTTGGTAGACCTCACGCTCCACTGGAGAAAAATAACCTTCCTTTCCTAAAAGGTATCAATTGCAAAAGATGTCTTGGTTAGGGGTGTCTGCTTTCTTTTCTCAGTGCTGGGATTTTGTCTGGTATGAACCTGTGCAGACCTTGTGTGTGCTGTCTCAGTCTCTGTGAGTTCATGGGTGTATCAGTCTCATCGTACCTGGAAGATGCCATTACCCTGGTGTCATCTACTGCCTCAGACTCTTAGAATCTTTTTGTCTTCTCTTCTACATAGATCCCCGAGCTTTGGGAGGCAGGGTTTGGTAAAGACCTTCCATTTAGGGCTGAGTGATCCAAACTCTCTTATCTCTGTACACTGTTTAGTTGTGGGTCTCTGTGTAAATTCCCACCTATTGCAATAAAAAACTTCTCTTATGAGAGTTGAATGGTGCTCTGACATATGTGTATAGCCATATGATATTAGGAGTCATCTTATTTTATGTTCTTTTAGCATAATAATAATAGTTGTTTACTAAGGCTTTTGAACCGTGCATTTTCAGTTTTTTGGACACTTCAAAAGTGTCAGGTAAGGGTTCCCTCTCGTGGAATGGGGCTTAATTCCAATCAAAAGCTAGTTGGTCACTCCATAATTTTTGTTCCACTGTTGTACTAGAATGGATTTCAGGCATAGGTTGCAGGGCTTGTAACTGGGTGATAACAATTATTTGTTTTCTCCTCTGATATAAACCCTCAATGAAATCTGCATTTCTGCATATATAAATTGTGCCCTAGCCACTCACTGTAGAGTTAAATCTGTTTATCTTTAAAACAGAGAAACATTTCTGCTTTTAGGAAACCATAGGTTAACAATTATTAGGAAGTTTCTTTTTGACAGATCTCTTCTGTTATTTGTAAACCATGAGACACTCCTTAAGCTCATCTGGCCACACCACATCCCTTCCTTCACCTGCAGAATACCTTTCATATCAAACAGTTTATAAGATTAAATTTATCTTTGAAAACTGAGAGAAGTAGCTCTCTCTCTCTCTCTCATGAGTGTGCATATGTGGTGTGTGTGTGTGTGTGTGTGTGTGTGTGTGTGTGTGTGTGTTGAGGATCAGATCCCAGAGCCTCCAAAATTCCACACAAGAAACTTCCATACCTCTGAGCTCTGCTCTCAGCCCAATTTCTTCTTTTATCACAACATAAATTAATTTTAAGATAGACTTTTAATTTTTCTTCTATAGTCATTCCAAACCCAACCCTAAAATCTGATGGTATTTTTGCTACATAAATGGTGAATGTCAATTACATATAATTTATAGTTATATATTATATATAATAGAACTCTATTATATAATAAAATATATTTAATGTGTTCTAGCATAGATTGGATATATATAAGAAGATATAATAACTATTATAAATTTAGGAAACATGTTTTCAGTTCTAAAATTGACCATAGCCTATGGTAATAATACAGTTTTGCTGCTACAAATCTGAATGTTGGATATAAGCCTGAGGTTCATAGAATTTTATGTATGTTAGTTCATGAATTGCAGTATGGAATGGGAACCAAATTTCCCTAGGCAGTTAAAAGCACATTATGAGAAAATCAGCATATGGAAGAGAATTTTGTGTTACTCTTTTTTGCTAAGATTCACACCTAACCATCAGCTTATGAAGATACATCAGCAATAGTCCTGGGTATATAAAAACTAGGTTTACAACATTGGATTTACTCTTAACTGACTGCCTACTGTGGATTGCTCATAAGAAAACAGCCTCTTCATGGTTAAAAGTCTGCCCCTTAAATATGTCATAATAAATTTTTGATAAGCAATAAAATGATTCCATTTTAGTAACATTATGTATAACTGATCATTTTAGAGTATGTAACAAACACAGTGTTTCTCTCTAACCAAAGATTAAGCTTTTTTTTTAATGAAATGATAAGCATGGTAGTTTAAATTAATCTAGCATTGCCTCTTTTTGAAAAATAATGAGTAACTGGTAGATTTGGGAAAATAAGTATTCTCCTTTAAAATATTTTCAGTCTTCACAGAAAATTAAATAATAGTAAAATTATTTTACTATTATTAGATGCTCAGTTTCTGTCTTAAGAAAACTTACTTTTTTATGCTGAAGAATTCATTGGGTTATGTCTTACCACCATCTATACTTCCATTTCCGGGGGAACCAATGCCTTCTTCTGACCTCTGCACCAGGCACACACATGGTACATATATGTTTGTTCAGGCAAAAAATATTCTTACACATAAAAAAACCAAAAAAAAAAAAACCCAAAACCTTAAAACTAGTTATTTTAAATAGAGGATGTGAGTCAAAACAAAATATATCTGTGTTTCTCATGACATTATCCCTGGGTATACTGATTTCTATCACTCGAGTAAGCACGCCCTCAAGTCCATTCTCCAACCTTTGAGAGTCAAATGACCTCCAGGGAGGTTAGTATAGCAGGCAAGAGGTTGTTTGTTTGTTTGTTTGCTTTTTACTATTCCTCATTCCTATTTTCTCTCTTTTCTTCCTTCCTTCCTTCCTTCTTAAAAAATAGGCTTCTATTAAGAGAACTTGTCTCCTAGAGCCAAGCTTAAAAAGAAAGAAAAAGACTGTTCTTTTTGAGAAGTGTTATCCTACCTGCTGTGATACCCATTCAAATAGTTCTTGGACTGAAACAAGTTGATTTGAAGACAATTTACTTGGGGGTTTCTTTGAAAGAAGGACAGGATGCTTAATAGGATCTGAAGTTTATCTGAACGTTACTCCCTGAGTTTTTACTCAATACATGAGTAGCGTTAGCACTTGCTATATGTTATACTCAAAATGTACAATGAATTTGTTGATTATTATTGGGGCGGATTGAAATTAGAAAGCTCTAATTAGCCTCATTCAGTTGCTTATTTTTCTTTCTAGCATATTTCAGTAAACATTGAGATAGAAGCCACGAGAGATTTTGGCATGTGGTTAGGATGAAAGGACAAAGATGATGGCAGAGGAGGACATTGTTGAGCATTTGAAATGTTGTGCAATGACAGCGGAGTTGGCTAGAGATCCTGAAAACAAGATGGTGCCACTACTTATTAAGGTCTCATCCTGGGGGCTGGAGAGGTGGCTCAGAGGTTAAGAGCACTTACTGCCCTTGCAGTAGACCTGGGTTGGGTTCTCGGAATCCACGTGGTGTGTCGCAATCATCTGTAATTGAGTTCCAGGGATTCCCAGCTGCCTCTGACCTCCACGGGCACTGAATGCTCATGCTACCCGTACATGCACTCAGGCAGACACACAGAGTTAAATAAATGAATATTTTAAAGAAGACGTTAGCAACTGTAAGACCAGCAGAGCACTCAACAAGAGGATGACTAGTCAAAATGATGGAAGCTTGTTATCTATACTTAAGAGTGGAGTTACACGTGACATAGATGCTCAGTCTTTATTTAGTGCTATTTATTTTCTTCCTATGCTAAGGATAAAGAAAGCTTGTATGGGCTACAATTTAATGCATTTGAACTGTAAAAATAGAAACTGTAATATGTAATAAGAAGACATTTCTTTTTTTAAAAAAAACATGATTTCTATGTTAGATAAGAAAGGAGAAATAGTTACAGCATGCCAACAAAGAAAAATAATAGAAGAAAGTGACTTTTAGATGACTAAGAAGTATTATTTTCCCCTTAATGTTCATTTTAGAGTCTTCTTCGCTGTATAATTATAGTACTTATATCTTTACAATTCACTGATTAAGCACAGTTGTAGCTTGGGCATATGAAATACCAAACTACTGTAAAAGAACTGGAATCATTATTAGCCAGTTTGATATTCTGTATATATTAAGTAACCTAAGGTGTTAAATTATACCTAATAAAATTACTTTTACTTTCTTTTTATGGAAAACTTACTTAAAGGTAGTATAAAAATTCCTCTATTATAAAAGCAAATAAAATATATGTTATTGTAGAATAGCTATGAGAAAATTCCTTTTTGTCATTTATTATAAAAGAAATAATAACGACTTCTATAATTATAGATGATTTTAGGTGATAGGATAGACTATTAAAAACTAAGCACACCAGCCTTGCCAGGTTACGGAGGAAGAGTATACAGTCAGTCCTGATGAGACCTGATAGGCTAGGGTCAGATAGTAGGGGAGGAGGACCTTCCTCCTCCCCTAGGACTAGGGGAGAGGCATAGGAGGAGAAGAGGGAGGGAAGGGGGACTGGGAGGAGATGAGGGAGGGGGCTACAGCCAGGATACAAAGTGAATAAATTGTAATAATTAATAAATCAAAAAACTAAGCACATTATTTATAATGAATTACAATACCTATGATGATTCAGTTGGATCTTGGTTAAATAAATGTTAAGCTTTGTTGAATATTACTTGAATTAAATTGCTACCTTTATTTTTCCTTTCCTACATAATGATGTGGTCATTCTTGTTTTAATGACAAAATGGAACAAGTACTAGATAAATATCTATGAAGAGATGTTTGTTGCAATCACTTGTTTACAGTATCTTAGAATTTATGTATGACTTTTAAGGGATAGAAATTAATTAAAGGACCAAATTTATCTGGGCACAGGGGTCTTTTATGAGACTGTTTCTCCAAACAAGGACCATGTATGGATGCAACCTAGAACCTCTGCTCAGATGTAGCCCTTGGTAGCTCAGTATCCAAGTGGATACCCTAATAAGGGGAACAGGGACTGTTGCTGACATGAACTCAATGGTGGGCTCTTTGAACTCCTCCTCCCTCCCCCCAACCCCTAAGGGAGGAGCAGCCCTGCTAGGCCACAGAGGAGGACTTTGCAGCCAGTCCTGAAGATACCTTATAAACCAGTATTAGATGAAAGGGGAGGAGGTCCTCCCCTATCAGTGGACTTGGAAAGGGGCAGGGAGGAGATGCGGGAAGGAGGGTAGGATTGGGAGGGAAAGGGGGAGTGGGATATAGCAGGGATACAAAGTTAACAAACTGTAACTAATATTAAAAAAATAAAAATAAAAAAAAAGAAATTAAAATTTGTGCAAAACAAATGTATTACAACTCAACTGGGATGTTCCAAAGAAATTAATGCTTCTGAAAGCTTAGAATTCAGTAAGCTTGTAACTTTAACTTTATAAAAAGTGAAGGTGGGGTCTGGATGCTTCAGGCAAGAGTAATTATGCCTGGGAATATAAAAGAAAGTTTTCTTGCTAAATAGTAAGACTGGTTAAGTGATAAGAGAATTATGGTGAGGGAAGTTAGAGTTCTCGGTAGGACATCATTATATAGACACTTTTATGCTAAATTGAGGACTTAGAAGTTGTTGTTTTTTAATTTATTATTTTTATTCTTTATTTTTTGTATAGCCAAAGAGGTCATTGAAGCAATAGTAATTTTTTAAAAGAAAGGTACTTCTTTATCTATTCCTCAACTGAGGGGCATCTCAGTTGTTTCCAGCTTCTGGCTATTAAAATAAAGCTGCTACAAACATGGTTGAGCAAATGTCCTTGTTGTGTACTTGAGCATCTTTTGGATACATGCCTAGGAGTGGTATAGCTGGATCTTGAGGAAGCACAATTGCTAATTGTCTGAGAAAGTGCCAGATTGATTCCCAAAGTGGTTGTACCAGTTTACATTCCCACCAGCAGTGGAAGAGGGTTCCCCTTTATCCATATCCTCTCCAATATGTGTTGTCACTTGAGTTTTTGATCTTAGCCATTCTGATGGGTATATGGTGAAATCTCAGGGTTGTGTTGATTTGTATTTCCCTGATGGCTAACGACACTGAGCATTTCTTTAAGTGATTCTCTGCCATTAGATATTCCTCTATCAAGAATTCTATGTTTAGCTCTGTACCCCATTTTTAAATTGGATTGCTTGACTTGTTGCTGTTTAACTTCTTGAATTCTTTATATATTCTGGATATTAGCCCTCTGTCAGATATAGGGTTGGTGAAGATCCTTTAGAAGGGGTAGGGAGAGTGGGACTGGGACAGGAGAAGGGAGGGAGCTACAGGAGGGACACAAAGTGAATAAATTGTAATTAATAAAAATAACAAAAGAAAGGTCTTTCTGGTTGAAATATGCATGAAGAAGCATGCAAATGAAACTTCAAATGTTTCAGAGAAATGGGATTTCCAGTCATCTCATATCAGAAGAATAAGACTTTGTTTTTTTCATTTTACAAGCTTCTACATGATGCTTCTAAAACATTCATTTACATGCATAATTCTATTTAAATGCTTTTATTGATAACTGGGCTAGCTTTTCAGACCTCAGATATTAAGGTGTGTATTATACGTACAACTGTATATCCTATACCCTCTTTCTTGTATTAGTTGTTCCAACATACAGCCTGATTCAGACGATGGACAAGCAAACTGCATGCACCTTGAAACTGCATCAATGAGCATTTTAAAATTGAGGTTGGACTTTTTTTTTAGGGTGAAAATCTGCTTCCTTAAAGAGGCAGAGAAAGCACCCAGCTGACCATCTTTCTTAGCTCAGGTCCCAATGGAAAAAACCCAAAAGGCTCACTGGCTCAGCAGAGAGCCCAGGAAGAAAAAGCTAAAAAATCCTAAGGACAAAAGCTTGCTAGCTAAAAGCCCAAAAGGCCAAAAAAGCCAGAGAGCTAGAGAGCTGGAGAGCTAAAGCCTCAGCTAAAGCCAAAGAACTAATACCCTTCCATTCAAAGTTCCTTCTGGTCTTTAATCCCTGTCAGCTAGTTTCTTGCTCTATCTCTTGACCTAGGGCTAACTTTATTATTATTATTATTTTATTTTTTAACAATTTATTCAATTTATATTCTGATTGCAGTCCCTCTCTCATTCCTTCCACATTCCACCTTCTCTCTCTTTTCCCCCATTCTCTTCCCCTAGTCCACAGAAAGGGAGTGCCCTCCTCCCCTACCATCTGACCCTAGCCTATCAAGTCTCATCAGGACTGCTGGTATCTTCTTCCTCTGTGGCCTGGCTAGGCTACCCCACTAGGGGGAAGTGATCAAAGAGCAGGCAACTGAGTTCATGTCAGACACAGCACTTGCTCCCCTTACTAAGACATCCACATGAAGACTGAGTGTCTAAAACCAAGTAATCCAATTTAAAAATGAAGTACAAAGCTAAACAGAGAATTCTCAACAGAGAACTATTGAATAGCTGAGAAATACAGAAATAATCAAAATCCTTAGTCATCAAGGAAATGCAAATAAAAATGATTCTGAGATTCTATCTTACACCAATAAGAATGGCTAAGGTCAAAAACTCAAATGACAACACATGCTGGAGAGGATGAGGAGAAAGGGGAACACTTCTCCATTGCTGGTGGGAATGTAAACTTTACAACTATTTTGGAAATCAATCTGGTGCTTTCTCAGAAAATTAAGAATAACACTACCTCAAGACCTAGCTATACCACTCCTGGGTATATACCGAAAGATGCCCCAACATTTCTATAACTAACATTTTCCACAACTCAACTTTTCTGAGTATAGAATGTGATTTTCTTCCTTCCTTCCTTCCTTCCTTCCTTCCTTCCTTCCTTCCTTCCTTCCTTCCTTCCTTCCTTTCTTTCTTTCTTTCTTTCTTTCTTTCTTTCTTTCTTTTTCTTCCTATAATTTCTACAGCATATACTACACAGCATGAAGTACCCTCTGGAAGGCCTGGTAATTATTAGAATTACAAATCTGGAGTAATAAAAATGAAGTGACTTCAGCTATCATGTTAAGTCATTATTTTTCTTAATAGAATAGAATATGTGCCTTTAAATTACTTATCAACAGAGCCTCCATGTTATTTGTTAAGCAACTAATCATAGTCTCTCACTTTCTATTCCATGGAACACTGACACTGTTCTGAGGTAACTCCCCTACAAAGTTGGTCATTTAAACATACTTATACACACTTGATGCTAACAGTGCTATGTCCTGGGCAAGAACTTGTTCACTCTGATGTAAACTTTTATCCTTCAATTCCTTATTTTCTCTTTTCCTTTTACTATCAAGTGTAACACCATATACTTGGAATAAAGGCTGAATTCTTCATCAAGGTATATAGAGCATACATGAGAATACTTGTCAATTATATCATAAGACTTTCTTGCTGGTCCTATATCTCAGTCCCACTTCAGTTTTCTCTTGGTCTAGACATTTGAAGTAGATGTTCATTTTCTTCATTTTTGTTTTATTATTTCTTAATATCAATTCATAATAAACACTATCTTCACTGAAAGGTCTTCTCTAACTATTCAATGTAAGATTTTACTACTTATAATTGACATTATATAATCTTGTTTCCATGCCCTTTTAGGCTTGGCTATTGATCTATGCCCTTCTGGCTTATATTTGTCATTTCTGGTTTGCTCATATCTTTTTTTTTTCAGTAGAAATGTTTTCCTCAAAAGCAGAGTCCATATATTTGCTCCATCATATTATTTTCTGTAAACACAGACATTTGTCTGAACAGGGACACTCAACACATACTTGCTGAATGGTTTTCTATTGTTTGCTCTTGGTATGCTGATTAAGGTTAATCTTTAATATAAACATTTAAAAGGTTTGGTGATGGAGAGATGGCTTAGCATTTAAGAACACTGGCAGCTGTTCTAGGGGCTCAGGTTCCATTACCAGCAATCACGCAAAGGCTAACAATCATCTGTAATCCCAGTTATAGGGAATCTGATGCTGTCCTCTGACCTCTATAGGTACCAGGTATGTACATGGCGCAAAGATATACATGTAGAAAAGCCAGCCATATGCAAAAAATTGAGGCTAAAAGAATCATTTGAAGGATTTTAGAGCTGCATTATTTCATGACTTTTGTGGGCATAATGGAACCATTAAAAAAAGTCCTGGTGGAGTAAACATATTTCAAGACAGCTCAAAGCCTCTGTAGTTTTGCAAGGTGGTAAGCTTGATAAAGAGGCTGTTTTGTGTCTAGCACAATTTATGTCACAGAAATTGAACTTCAGGAAATAGGACCCAAGGTAAATAATTGGTGTAGAGTTTCTTTACTTTTTATAGGGAATTTATTCCACACTGAATAAAAAAATATAGTTTCAAATGAGAAGCCTAGTTTCAGTTAATCCTGTATGATTAAGAATAAATTTAAACATGTCTCCTTATTATGAGACAAATTTGAAACTGGGAATTATAGAATTCACTTAGATGTGTGGAGAAATCAATGATATTCATTTAATACCTTCTAATGTAATAGTTTGAAATGCAGAATCCTAAGACGAGTAGGTAATTAGGTTGGGTTTTGAAAATGCTGACACGGAGCCTATGGTATGTATTTGCTTCAGGAATCTCTAAACTTGTAACTGAGTGAGCAACACTCAGGAAAGGTGATTAATCTTTCAGAATGAAAGAAAGGATCATCACAGCTATTGTCTTATCTCAGATACATAATTGAATTTTCAAGAGGCCCAAGAACCATTTGCTTTTAAAGGTGAAAAGTAAGAGTGTGAATTTATTACATTTCTTTAGCATCGCTTTTACTTTTTATGAAGTCTTCAAACTATTAATCATGGTGAGATTTCTACAATACTGATCAAAATCTATCCTGAGGCAGGTTGATTAAATAGCTCCTGAGCACACTCCGTTTATGACAAAGTTTTAATGGCTTTTGGCAAAAAAAAGAAAAAGAAAAAGAAAAAGATTGCGAGAATAAAGGATAACTTCCTAAAAGTACACATTCTTTATGCTACCCCCTTTTCATGAATTAAATATTCAAAGCTTACAGCATCACTTTGAGCAAGACAGTGCTTGCATGTCCTTCAATGATAAGGTTTCAAAGTAAGTTCTTCTCCCGGTGAGGACTGAAGGAGAGGAAACTTTCACTCACTCTTCAGCACAGCTCCCAGGACTTAGTATCGCCGTGTAGGATAACTTTGCTTTAATAAATAAACCAGAAAACTTTCTAGCACTTTTTATTCTGTCTATTAAATAAAAATGGTGTTTGTCTGTTTGTTGGAATAATACCCCCAGTCTCGGAATTTTTCAGGATACAGAACAAGTAGGAACAGTTTGGGGAGCGTCCATTACAACCGAGGGCTTTTTAGATGTGAAGGGTAAATCAAAGCCATCACTGAACTGTCTATTTGAGCCAGAAAGATAAGGCCTTATGGTGTTGTTCCCTGTGGATTAGTTGGTTAAGTACCAGGACGTGTCCTTTCTGGGCCTGGCAACTGGGATGCTGGAAGGTGCTTTGGCATGAGCATTTGTTTGTGAGTGGCAGAGAACAGAACAAAATGCTCACAATTAAGGTGCAAGTTACTGTGAAGCAGCAGTGGGAAAGAGGCAGCTGGGGCCATTCTCAATCCCTAACTCAGCTTCATCGGCAATTTTATTTTGGTGAATTCTCCACATAGTTGACCACAGTTATCATCAACTCTTAAGTTAATAACAGTCCGAGTTACCACACTCTAAATTATCAGCAATGAATATTACATAGTCATCAAACAACGGTGTAAAAAAACCCTATATTCAATGATAAACAAAGCATGCCCTAATATTTATTATAAAACAATAGAGAATTGCATACGTAAATGTCTCTAAAGACATACACAGCTTTAAAATATTTACCTAAATATTAATTTGAATTTAGTAAAACTAAATGTTTAACTATCGACATATTTGCATCATATGTATACTGTATTTATTATGCATGTGTACACAAACACATGGAACTAGGAACTGCTACACTAAAGTTTTCACAAGTGTTATCGGTGCAGTAAAGATTAACTAGAACTAACCTTTAAACAGTAACCCTTTGCTACATTTGCAACCACAATTTTAAACTTAAACACCAGAAAACATCAAAATGTGTAAATGAAATCAGAGAGAATAGCTTGGAACCTTGACCTGGAGCTCACTAGTTTTGCACTTCAGAGCCATGTTTTCCGTCTCTGTGCAGTGGAACCAAGTCGCCTCCTTTGTACGGCTTGGAGAAATATCATGTTGGTACTGTATTAAAACCCTCAATGCTTAAAACTAGTTATACTTTGAATAACTTTCCATGGATATTCTGTTTTTCAGACATCATTGAAGAATGGTTCAAAAATTAGAGAAAGTAAAAATTTTAAATAAACTTATTAGAGAAGCCAATGTGTACACTATACACTATTAGAAAATTCATACTGTTTTGCATTTTTAGCATAAAAACAGTAATTCAAGTTAAGGGAAAATCACCATCTGCATTTGTTTTCATTTTTTTTTTCTGTACTTGTGAGATCTTCAGAAAGTATCCTAACTGCATTGACCATCTGTTCCTGCTTTCTGCATGGACTGAGTATGATTCGTTTAAATGTTAAATCCACTAAAAATTGTGAACTCTAAGTTTTAGTGCTGGAAAATGCAAAGTCCACTTATAAACTACAAAATAGTGAGGTGGAGTTTTCTCTATATGACACTTGAAAACATTTATTCAATTTAGGTTATAAGATGAACTGACTTTTTTCATGTCATGGTTTCGTTTATACAGGATTTGTAGTAAAGTTTTTCTCTTTTTAAAAAGTGACAGTAAAATGGAATAATGTTTTATATACCTAAGGCTAATACAAAATTTGAATTCGGTGCAATTTCTCACATGAAGCCTCTCACATAAATGCAGGTTTGTAAATTTCAGCTTCTTTTTTTTAAACTTTTATTAATTACACTTTATTTACTTTGTATTCCCCCATAAACTCCTCCCTCCTCCCCTCCCAATCCCACTTTCTCACCCCCTTTGCTACGCCTGCCCTTCCTCAAGTCCAATTTCAGCTTAAGTGTTCTATAAAATGTGAATGTAAGTTAAATTGAGTTGGATAATAATAATTTGATCTGTATCTCATATATATGTATAAATATATTAATGTTTTTATTTGATGCTTATCATACTCATTGACTATAATCTCTGGATAGAAGATATATGTAGAAAAAGTCCCTAAGTTGAAGGTAATTGAAGTCCACATTTGCTAGCATGGATGGGAAAAGTCAAATAAAGAATATTCAGGCAAATTAAAAATTCTAATAGTAAAATAAGAACCTTAAAAACAAGAAATTGCAAGTCAGGTGCAAATTTTTTTAAGTGACCAGGACAATCATTATGGATGCGTATGTAATGACGACAAATTCAAACTAAAGTTATCTTCTCCTATATTCCTGGGGAGAAATTCAATAACAAGTTCGTAATAGAAAATGAGAGAGAGAGAGAGAGAGAGAGAGAGAGAGAGAGAGAGAAAGAGAGACCTAAAAGGGATAGATACTCAAAATAGCAGATTGATCTTCCCCACTGAAGCTTTCATGCCCAGAATCTACAATTAATTCATTGGTTGCATCATTGCTGCAACAAAACATTTGATACAATTAGCTTAAGGAAGGAAGAATTTATTTCAGGTTCCATGTCAAGGTACAGCTCATTGTGAATGGTGGCATTCACAAACTTGAGGTGCTGATCACGTTGCATCCCCTATGCAGAAGGGGAGAGAGAGAGAGAGAGAGAGAGAGAGAGAGAGAGAGAGAGAGAGAAGGCAATGTTGCTACTTAGCCTTGTTTTTTTTTCTTTTTCATTATTATTATTATTATTATTATTATATTTACAATTTATTCACTTTGTTTTTTTTTCGTATTTTATTTTTTTCTTATCAGTTACATTTTATTAACTATGTACCCCAGCCGTGTCCCGATCCCTCATTCCCTCCCAGTCCCTCCCTCCCTCCCTCCTCTCCACCGTGCCCCTTTCCAAGTCCACTGATAGGGAAGGACCTCCTCCCCATTCATCTGATCCTGTTTTATCAGGTATCTTCAGGACTGGCTGCAAAGCTCTCCTCTGTGGCCTAACAGGACTGCTCCTCCCTTGGGGGGTGGGGAGGCCAAAGAGCCAGCCATTGAGTTCCTGTTAGAAATAGTCCTTGTTCCTCTCACTATGGGAAACCAATTGGTTACTGAGCTACCACAGGCTACATCTGAGCAGAGGTTCTAGGTTACATTCATACATGGTCCTTGGTTGCATGTCAGTCTCAGAAAAGACCCTGTGCCCAGATATCTTTGGTCCTTGTGGAGCTCCTATCCTTTCCTCATCAGACTAACTCCCCTTCTTTCTTATGATTCCCTACACCCTGCCAAAGGTTTGGTCACGAGTCTTTGCTTTGAAAACACCGCTAGTTAGAGTCTTACCAATGCGCTCAGTAGACTCCTGTCAATGTTCAATGCGTATCCCATCTGTCTTTCAAAACGAGGATTGATAATCTTACCCCATGTCCGCTCTCTTGATTATCTTTTTTAGGTGTATAGATTTCATTATGTTTATTATATTTTATAGGTCTATATAAGTGAGTATATACCGTGTTTGTCTTTCTCCTTCTGGGATATTTCACTCAGAATGATCTTTTCTAGATCCCACCATTGGCCTGCAAATTTCATGCTTTCCTCCTTTTTGATTGCTGAGTAGTATTCCATTGTGTAAAAATACCACAATTTCTGTACCCATTCCTCCGTTGATGGACATCTGGGTTGTTTCCAGGTTCTGGCTATTACAAATAAAGCTGCTATAAACATGGTTGAGCAAATATCCCTTTTGTGTACTTGAGCAAACTTTGGGTATATACCTAGCAGTGGTATAGCTGGGTCTTGAGGAAGCACTATTCCTAATTGTCTTAGAAAGCGCCAGATAGATTTCCAGAGTGGTTGTACCAGTTTACATTTCCACCAGCAGTGGAGGAGGGTTCCCCTTTCTCCACAACCTCTCCAGCATGTGTTGTCCCTTGAGTTTTTCATTTTGGCCATTCTGATGGGTGTAAGGTGATATCTCAGGGTCGTTTTGATTTGCATTTCCCTGATGGCTAATGAGGATGAGCATTTCTTTAAGTGTTTCTCTGCCATTCGATATTCCTCTGTCGAGAATTCCCTGTTTAGCTCTGTTCCCATTTTTTAATTGGATTACTTGGTTTGCTGCTTTTCAGCTTCTTTAGTTCTTTGTATATACTCGATATTAGTCCTCTGTCAGATAAAGGGTTAGTGAAGATTCTTTCCCAATCTGTAGGCAGGCGTTTTGTTTTGATGACAGTGTCCTTTGCTTTACAGAAGCTTTTCAGTTTCATGAGGTCCCATTTATTGATTGTTGCTCTTAGAGCCTGTGCTGTTGGTGTTCTGTTCAGGAAGTTGTCTCCTGTGCCAATAAGTTCTAGGCTGTTCCCCACTTTTTCTTCTAACAGATTTAGAGTATCAGGTTTTATGTTGAGGTCTTTGATCCACTTGGACTTTAGTTTTGTGCAGGGTGATAAATATAGATCTATTTTCATTTTTTTGCATGTGGACATCCAGTTGGACCAGCACCATTTGTTGAAGATGCTGTCTTTTTTCCATTGAATGGTTTTGGCTTCTTTGTCAAATATCGAGTATTCATAGGTGTGTGGGTTTATTTCTGGATCTTCTATGCGGTTCCATTGATCCTCCTTTCTGTTTTTATGCCAATACCATGCAGTTTTTATTACTATTGCTCTGTAGTACAACTTGAGATCGAGGATGGAGATACCTCCAGATGATCTGTTGTTGTACAGGATTGTTTTGGAGATTCTGGGTTTTTTGTTTCTCCATATGAAGCTGAGAATCTTTTTTTCAAGGTCTGTAAAGAATTGAGTTGGTATTTTGATGGGAATTGCATTGAATCTGTAGATTGCTTTTGGCAGGACAGCCATTTTCACAATGTTAATCCTACCAATCCATGAGCATGGCAGATCTTTCCATCTTCTGAGATCTTCTTCAATTTCTTTCTTCAGAGACTTGAAGTTTTTCTCAAACAGGTCTTTCACTTGCTTGGTTAGTGTCACCCCAAGGTACTTTATGTGGTTAGTGGCTATTGTGAAGGGTGTTGTTTCCCTAATTTCTTTCTCAGCCCTTTTGTCTTTGGTATACAGGAGGGCTTCTGATTTTTTTGAGTTGATTTTGTATCCTGCCACTTTGCTGAAGGTGTTTATTAACTGGAGGAGTTCTCTGGTTGAATTTTTGGGGTCACTCATATATACTATCATATCATCTGCGAATAGTGACACTTTGACCTCTTCCTTTCCGATTTGTATCCCCTTGATCTCCTTTAGTGGTCTTATTGCTCTGGCTAGGACTTCAAGTACTATGTTGAAGAGGTAGGGAGAGAGTGGGCAGCCTTGTCTTGTCCCTGATTTCAGTGGGATTGATTTAAGTTTATCTCCATTGAGTTTGATGTTGGCTATCGGCTTGCTGTATATTGTCTTTACTATGTTTAGATATGTGCCTTGTATTCCTGATCTCTCCAAGACTTTAAACATGAATGGGTGTTGGACTTTGTCAAATGCTTTTTCAGCATCTAAGGAGATGATCATGTGGTTTTTCTCCTTCAGTTTGTTTATGTGGTGGATTACATTGATGGATTTCCGTATGTTGAACCACCCTTGCATGCCTGGGATGAAGCCTACTTGGTCGTGGTGGATGATATCTTTGATGTGTTCTTGGATTCGGTTTGCAAGTATTTTATTGAGTATTTTTGCGTCAATGTTCATAAGAGAGATAGGTCTGAAGTTCTCTTTTTTTGTTGGGTCTTTGTGTGGTTTAGGTATCAGGGTGACTGTTGCTTCATAGAATGAGTTTGGTAATGTACCTTCTGTTTCTATTTTGTGGAATAGTTTGAGGAGAATTGGTGTGAGCACTTCTTTGAAGGTCTTGTAGAATTCCGCGCTGAAACCATCTGGCCCAGGGCTTTTTTTGGAGGGGAGACTGTGAATGACTGCTTCAATCTCCTTGGGGGATATAGGGCTGTTCAGTCTTTCTACCTGATCTTGACTTAATGTTGGAAGATGGAATCTATCAAGAAAATTGTCCATTTCATTTAGATTTTCAAATTTTGTAGCATATAGGCTTTTGTAGTATGACCTAATGATTGTTTGAATTTCCTCTGTGTCTGTAGTTATGTCACCCTTTTCATCTTTGATTTTGTTGATTTGGATAGATTCTCTCTGCTTTTTAGTTAGTTTGGCTAAGGGTTTGTCTATCTTGTTGATTTTCTCAAAGAACCAGCTTTTTGTTTCATTGATTCTTTGAATAGTTTTATTTGTTTCTAATTGATTGATTTCAGCCCTGAGTTTGATTATTTCCAGCCTTCTGCTCCTCTTGGGTGTATCTGCTTCTTTTTTTTCTAGGGTTTTCAGTTGGGCCATTAAATTGTTTGTATGTGCTGTTACGAATTTCTTCTTGCAGGCACTTAGTGCTATAAATTTTCCCCTGAGCACTGCTTTCAGTGTGTCCCATAAATTTGAGTATGTTGTGCCTTCATTTTCATTGAATTCTAGGAAGTCTTTAATTTCTTTCTTTATTTCTTCCTTAACCCAGCTGTCGTTGAGTAACAGGTTGTTCAGTTTCCATGTACGTGTAGGTAGTTTGTTATTTCTGTTGTTGTTGAGGTCCAGCTTAAGTCCATGGTGGTCAGATAGAATACAAGGGATTATTTCAATCTTTTTGTATCTGTTGAGGCTTTCTTTATGACCAACTATATGGTCTATTTTGGAGAACGTTCCATGTGGTGCTGAAAAGAAGGTATACTCTTTTGAGTTTGGATGAAAAGATAGGTAGACGTCTATTAGATCCATTTGATTTAGGGTCTCTGTAAGTGTTTTTATTTCCCTATTTGTTTTCTGTCTAGTTGATCTGTCCCTTGGTGAGAGTGGAGTGTTGAAGTCTCCCACTATTAGGGTTTTAGGATCAATGTGTGATTTAAGCTTTAATATTGTTTCATTTACGAATGTAGGTGCTCTTGTATTTGGGGCATAGATATTCAAAATTCTGATGTCCTCTTGGTGGATTTTTCCTTTGATGAGAATATAGTGGCCGTCCTTATCTTTTTTGATTAACTGGGGTCAAAAGTCTATTTTATTAGATATTAGGATGGCTACTCCCGCTTGTTTTCTGGAACCATTTGCTTGAAAGACAGTTTTCCAGACCTTTACTCTGAGGTAGTGTTTATCTTTGTTGCATAGGTGTGTTTCTTGGATGCAACAGAATGATGGATCCTGTTTCCGCAACCATTCTATTAGTCTGTGTCTTTTAATTGGGGAGTTGAGTCCGTTGATGTTGATAGAAACTAGTGACAAACAATTGTTACTTACTTTAGATGTGGTGTTGGTGGTGTCACTGAGTTTCATTGCTTGTCTTCTTTTGTTTTTTTTTTTTGTTGTGTAGTTATCTATTTCCTCTGTTTCCTTCGATGTAGTTGTTTTCTTTGGTTTGGAGTTTCCCTTCTAGTAACTTCTGTAGAGCTGGGTTACTATGTAGATATTGTTTAAATTTGGTTTTGTCTTGGAATATCTTGAATTCTCCGTCTATGTTGATTGAAAGTTTTTCTGGGTATAGTAGTCTGGGTTGGAATCTGTGGTCCCTTAAGGACTGTATGATTTCTGTCCAGGCCCTTCTGGCTTTCATAGTTTCTGTTGAGAAATCTGGTGTGATTCTGATAGGTCTACCTTCATATGCTACTTGGCCTTTTTTCCTTGCTGCTTTTAGAATTTTTTCTTTGTTTTGTAGGTTCAGTGTTTTGACTATGATGTGACGTGAAGAATTTCTTTTCTGGTCTAGTCTACTTGGTGTTCTGTAGGCCTCTTGTATGTTTATGGCCATCTCCTTCTTTAAGTTGGGAAAGTTTTCTTCTATAATTTTCTTTAAAATATTTTCCGGACCTTTGAGCCTGATGTCTTCTTTTTCTTCTACTCCTATTATTCTTAGGTTTTGTCTTTTCATGGTGTCCTTGATTTCTTGGATGTTTTGTGTTTGGAACTTTTCTGATTTTATTTTTTCTTTGAGAGACGTGTCAATTTCCGCAAGTATATCTTCGGCTCCTGAGATTCTTTCTTCCATTTCTTGTATTCTGTTGGTGATGCTTACCTTTGTAGTGCCTGATCTTTTCTCTATGTTCTCCAGCTCCTGGTTTTTCTCTATTTGTGTTTTCTTTATTGATTCTAATTCTGTTTTCATGTCTTGCACCATTTTCTTCATCTGTTTGAATGTGGACTCCTGCTTTTCAATGATAGCTTCTATTTTTTTTTGTCCGTTTCCTCTCTATGTATCACTAATTGTGCCTCTACTTCTTTAGGTATAATTGCCTGTATTTCTATGAGAGCTTTGTTTATTTCTTCTTTATTTGCCTTCATTTGTGTGGACATTTCTTTGAGAGCTTTGTGCATTTCTTCTCTGTTTGCCTCAATTTTCGTGGTCATTTCTCTGAGAGCACGATTTGTTTCCTCTTGGTTAGTCTCGATTTCTTTGGTTATTTCTCTGAGGGCTTTGTTCATTTCATCTCTATGGGCCTCTAGTAGCTGGAGAAACATAGTTTTGAGGTAGTTTTCTTGTATATCTAGTGAATTGAAGTGTCCATTGTTTTGTGGGGTTGCTGGTGAGGTCATTGTGTCCTGATTTTTGTTGGGAGTGTTCTTATGTCTGCCTCTAGCCATCTGGTTATTTATAATCCTCACTGGTTGTTCCTCGAGATTGTAGTTTGGGCTATGATTCTCTCTTTCTGTTTTCTGGACTGTTTTTTTCAGGAAGATGAGAGAGGTTCACTGCTTTGGGAGTGTGCACTTTGTTTTCAGTTTTGCCTAAGTAAAGAATGTGATGCTGGCGCTATTCGCGTGCGCTTTTAGCGGGCGCAGTGTGCATGCGCGGATTCTCTGACTATTGCAGTGGCCTGCAAGCCACTATTACGCAGTTCTGACTGAGATCCAGGGATTGTCTGCCTGGATTACCCGGTGGACCCACAAGACAGAGGCTTCACTGTTGGGGTCGCTATCCCAAGAATCCCTCTGATGCCCACACTAGGAGTGTGGGTGCCAGGGATCTCGTCTGGTTGCTTCTGTGGAGAGGCCCTGGGTCTGGGGCAATCTCTCCTTAGAAGGCTCACTCACTCTCTTGCAGGACCGGTTGGAATGCACAGAGGTTCCCCTTGCTCACTACTCTGTTTTGGTCCTGCTGCGGAAGTGCACGGGTAGGCTATCAGTCAGCTCTGTGACACTGTGGCCGCAGAACTCGGTGTCCACCTTTCCTGTGTGCTGCCTCTTTGCCCTTTCCCTCTGCCAGGAGGGGTTATGTTGACTGGTCCCTGGGTGGCGCGGGAAAGAGTTAGGGTGAGTGTACTCAATCCCAGATCCCGGGCCCAGATCTCTCTGCCAGAAGCAGCCTAGTGGTAGAATCTATGTTTGCTGATCCCAAGAGAGTACCGGGTAGGGTTGAGTGTCTTCAGATCCAGAGCTTGGGTTTCTCTGCTAGGGGCCGCTGGAGAGAGGGTGCTGTGTCCTTGGCAGGCTGCCTCTCTGTCCTTCCCCTCTGACCTTCTCCTCTGCTAGGTCAAGCTTATGGAGGTGCTCTCAGGGGAGTGCCAGCAGGGGTTGGGGCTTCTCAGTCGGATCCTGAGCTGGAGGCATTTCTCTGCGGGGGGGGGGGGGGGGGGCCCCGGGGGGAGAACTTGCTGCTAGACCTTATTGCGCTGGACCCAGGATAATCTCAGGATGTGTAGAATGACCACAGTACCAGATCCTGAGCTGTAGTTTGTTTGCTAGGAGCAGCCAGCAGCACTGGAGTTCTGGGACTGTGAATCCGCTGTGCGCCTCTTTATCCTTCCACTCTACTGCGGCAGGATATGGCGGCATTTGGGGGAGTGCCCGAAAGGATTGGGTTTTCTCAGCCCCGATCTCAGGTTGGGGTACAGTTAATGTGGTCTGTGGCAGATTCTGCTGGATGCCTCCTGCCTCCTCTGAAGAGGGAGTAGGGATTTTGAGCTGGGCGCGCAGCTGAGATCCGTGCGCGGCAGGAGCTCAATTGTGATGGCGGCAGGTACCCGCCGAGGTCGGAGAGACCTTCCAGGGAAAGACTGGGTGATCGGTGACCAGTCTGGCAACTTTCCTTCTCCGTTGGGTTTTTTTGCGACTGGGACTCCCAGCGTCAGGCACCCATGTGCCCACCAATCAGCTTGGGAAACTGATCGGCACAAGCAGGCTTGCAGCACCAGCCCGGAGACCCAAAGCCTGCGTTAGCCGGGTTCTCTTCCGGGTTCTGGCTGGGCAGCCGAGAGTGGACCCGACCGATTCCCACGCCGTGGGAGCCTCCCCTCACCTGGGAAACACGATTGATCGCTGTTCTTTTAGGGCCCAGAGTTCAGTCTCCTGGTCGCTGCTCGGAGTGTGTTGTCCTGCTTCTCAGACACGGTGTTCTCCTGGTGCCGCTATCTTGGCTCCCCCAATTTATTCACTTTGTATCCCATCTGTGGCCCCCTCCTTCATCTCCTCCCCATCCCACCCACCCTTTCTCTTCTTCTCCCCCCATGTTCCTTCCCTATTCCACTGTCCTCCCCTACTATCTGACTGACCCTAGCCTATCAGTTCTCATCAGGACTGCCTAGATCCTCTTTCTATGTGACCTAGTAACTCCACCTTGCCAGGAGTTGTTGAACAAAGAGCAGGTAACCAAGTTCATGTGGGTGACTGCCCCTGCTCCCCTTACTAGGGAACCTCCATGGAGACTGAGCTGCCCACAAGTTAAATCTGAGCAGGAGGAGGAGGGGAGTTTAGGTCCTCTCCATGCATGTTCCTTGGTTGATTGATCAGTCTGTGTAGGAACTCTTGCTCAGCCCTGTTTTTATTCAGTCTGAGACCAGAGCCCATGGAATAGGGATGCTCTCTTAGGATTGGTATTCCCTCCTCAATTAGTTCAATCTGTCAAGTGCTGTACCTTCTGAATGATTGGCAGAAAAACTTTTGAAGTCTGTCATCACTCGATGGAAAATGGGGTCCTTAGATATAATGCTGAGCACCTTGATTTAGCAAAACACTATAATTCCATCCAGCTTTTTCTTTTAATCAGGCACATAATTACCTCAGGAGCTCACACTAAATCTTTAAAGTTTGTATTTTGTCTAGCAAAACATTTTCATTACTTTCTTTGGACATTAAAGAAAACTTGGCAACATGTAATTCTTGGCTGGATTTTCATTTATCTATTGTTTACTTTTCTAATAAATGTGCAATATTTCTGTTAATTTACTAAGGATTAAACCTGGACCATCCTTAAAACTAGTACAAAAGCACCTGTTAACTCTTCCTGCCTGAAACAGACCTGATAGACTATTTTTGAGGAATGAATGAGATGTAATTGGAATGTTCATTAGACTTAACGGCACATGGTACTTACTAAGTATCAACAATGATGCCCGTTGATACTGATGAACATGTGAGGTGGATATTTGAGTTTCTATAAATGTATGTTCCATTTAGGGTATGATATCTGTAGCTATAGCCAGTGGCTTACTGTGACTACTGAACATCCATAGATGCATAGCATTCCTTAGCCACATTGTTAGAAGCAATTTTCTTGATTTTAGTTAAGAACTAAGGATTTTTAACTTTACCTCTTCATGTTTATAATGTTAAAGGTATGCTTACATAAACAAATGGTGGACTGATATTGCTATAGATACAAATACAAATATAGAGCTATGACTGGATCTAGATATAAATATACATATTTGTGTACATCTGTGTAGGTGGTGCAAGGTATAGAACTCAGGGCCTTCTTATCTACCACTGAGCTTTATCCTTACCTCTAAAATACATAATTAGGTAGCTGTTAAGAAAAGAAAATTCAGTTAGAGTAGTTAAACCATTTTGTATTTCATAGCATTGGATTTAATTCCAAACTTCTCAGGTAAAGCTACCAAAGACTGTTTTCCTATCTTTAGCAAATGACTAGGAAATTGTCAAATGGCACTGAGAGTTATAAACACAAATGGGCATTCCATGGCATTAATTTATACACACACTTATTATTCAGATGGTGCTAGGAGCCAAGCAGATGGAGAGGTTAAAGCATTTTGTGTTATTGGTCTTTAGGGTACCGCAGAAGCAGAGCAAGGAAGATAAAAAAAAGTTGCATGGTATGCTTTTTCCAGTGCTACTTTTCTCCCACAGTTTTCTCACACCAATAAAATGGAGAGATATTCTGGGGCTTAGAGATATACAGACCCATTGGTTCTATTATTTATAGGGTTTTAAAGCATTTTGGAGAATGTTGTTAGCAAAGATTTGCATTTATTCTTAGCGGTGTGGCTTATCTCTTTCCTTTCTTGTCATTTGTCTTTTCTTCTCTAATATTTTGTTTCCTATTCAGTATGCATTGCAAATTACTTGAATCAGTTCAATTTATAAGTCTTTTGAGAAAGATATAAATAAAAACTAATAAAATACAAAACACTAATCAATCACTCTCTGTACAACGGCCTTTTACTTTTATTAATTCCTAGGTGGAGCATAAGGAAGACCTCTTATCTATCCTACTTTGTGGAGAGCAATGACTCATGAATTTCTAAAGAAGACAAAGACTACTTTAAGTATGCAAGGAGAGATCATCTTTCTAGGTATATATTCCAGGGCAACACTGGCCTCTTCACCGGCACTATTCTTAAATTTCAACTGTTTATTTCCCAGTATAGGTTAGAACTGTACTAGTGAGTTCATTACCTAAGCGGGATGTAATTCTACCAAATGTGAGCTTATTAGTAACATATGCTAAGACCCTTGATTCTTACGATTCTGAGCAAATGAGGAGGTAAAGATCCACCTGAGGGTAGAATAAATGTAACAGAGATGAATTTGCGGTAAATACTTAGGTGCACATTATCTAAGTGACTTTCACAGAAAAATCATGGATCTGGCTGACTAAACACATGTGTCTATAGAGGCCAACGTGAGATTCAGTGTCATCCCAATGCAGGTGAACTGCCACCGGGCAGAAATTCTAGTGGTATTAGGGTTGGAATTGGTCTATACAGCTTCCACTCACTATTTAGATTTCAAGGTTGATAGCAAGAGTTAAGGTAAGATAGAAACATAAGAACGAAGCAAAGGCTGGATTCGGAAAAATCTTTTTTCCAGACTGGAAACCTGTTACTGAAGTCTGAGATGGAGTTAGAATCTCTTGATTACACAAATTAGCTTCTTCCTACAAGAAAGCTGATGTCACTGTGACTGTACATGGGTGGACAGCACTCACTGTGTTCATAACTATGAGATCATTTGTCACTGTAGTAGTTTCCCATAGAATACTAGGTAGAGAAGACTGCAGACAAGGCCACGCAACATTTATTGTACCTTGTTCATTCCTACTATTTCATACAATATCACCTGGGGGCCTTGAAGAGAGTTGTAAAGAGAGTCTTTAGGAAGTTTTTAAAAATTGGGAAATATCAGCACCACTTTTCTAACATCACAGGCAAACTTAGTTTTACTAAGATATTTCAGAATTTGAAATCTAGTCCATGTCTGCCAACTGATGGGTGTCCAGGGTTAATTTTCAAACAGCAAAAATCTGAGTCATCTGAGATGAACACACCCATGGTTTTCTCTTTTTTTCAGTTATTTTTTAATTATTATCCTTTATTACAATTTATTCAATTTGTATCCCAGCTGTGGCCCCCTCCCTCATCTCCTCCCAAATCTACCCTTCCTCCCTCTTCTCCCCCTATGCCTGTCCCCTAGTCCACTGATAGGTGAGGTCTTCCTCCCATTCTATTTGACCCCAGCCTATCAGGTGTCATCAGGACTGGTTGCATTGTCTTCCTCTGTAGCCTGGCAAGACTGCACCCACCAGGGGGAGGTGATCAGAGAGCCTGCTATTGAGTTCATGCCAAAGAAAGTCCCTGTTCCCCTTACTAGGGACCCCACTTGGAGAGAGAGTCTATGGGCTGCATCTGAGCTGGGGTTTTAGATTCATGCAAGGTCCTTGGTTGGGGTATCATTCTCTTCAGGGCTCCCAGGGCTCAGTTTTTATGGATTTGTTGGTCTCCTCATGGAGCTCCTGTCCCATCCAGGTCTTTCTATCTCCCCATTCTTTCCTAAGATTCCCTCCACTCTGCCTAAAGTTTGGCTATGAGTCTCAGCCTCAACTTCCATACCTCAATCAGTAGAGTCTTTCAGAGGCTGTCTATGACAAAATATGCTGAAGAGGATGCGCAGAAAGGGGAACCCTCCTCCATTGTTGGTGGGAATGTAAACTTGTACAGCCACTTTAGAAATCAACCTGACACTTGCTCAGAAAATAAGGATAATGCTACCTCAAGATCCAGCTTCTAGGCATATATCCAAAATGTGCTCAACTATACAAGGACACTTGCTCAACCATGTTCATAGCAGCTCTATATGTAATAGCCAGAAGCTGGAGACAACCTAGATATCCCTCAGCGAGGAATAGATACAGACATTGTGGTACGATTACACAATGGAATACTACTCAGCTATTTAAAACAAGGAAATCATGAAATTTGCTGGCAAATGGTGGGATCTAGAAAAGATCATCTTGAGTGAGGTAACCCAGAAGCAAAAAGACCCACATGGTATATACTCACTTATAAGCAGATATTAGCCACATAATATAGGATAAACATACTAAAATCTATACTCCTAAAGAAGCTAAACAAAAATAAAGATCCTAGGGAAGATGCTCAATTCTTATTCAGAAGGACAAATGCAATAGACATCGGAAGCAGGAGAAGACAGGGAACAGGACACCCATGGTTTCTATCTGTGCCTCCCCCATGTTATAAACCCCACTTCATGATTTTCCTCATACAAGAAAATAGCAAGGTTCTAATTTCAGTAACCTTCAGGCTCCTTTGTCATCCATTCGCAATGCTGCAAGAAAGTGTTATGGGTACTCCCACCTAGAGAAGATGGCATACGAAGTGAATTTAAGATTATGAGCATACAGCCTTGGGAACTGCTTGCCAAAATGTTGGCAATGTCAAATTTTGAGAGCAAAAATTAGATTTTCTGCCAATGGTAAGAATGACTCATACACTGCATTTTCTTAAAACAAAACAAAAATGATCAGACACTTAATGTATCAGGTATTTTCAACTTTAATTCCTCTGTGGTCACTTTATATTAGAAAACTTCTTGTGCACACAATGCTCTTCGATAGAAAATGTCTAAGTTCTAAAACTTGGCTGCATAATTACCGGGGATTATCTTTATTCTGAACGTATACCTGTGAATATCTGTGTAGGCAGTTGTACAGACACCAGTGTGAACCGCATGTGGAGACAGGAAGCTGGCTGTGGATATTGTTTCTATCGCTGTCCACTATACTTTTCTGAGCTAGTGCTTCTTACTGAACACAGGGCTCACTTATCATCCAGCGAGCACAGAATGTGCCAGCAATGGGCTCTAGATGTACAATACCATGCCTAGCTTGTATGTGGTCACTGGGGATCCAAATCCAGATCCTCATACAAGGTCAGGATTCAGTCTACCCACTGAGCAATCTCCTCATCCCCATGGGTTGTTTTGAATTAATATATAATATGAAATAATTAACTTTGATTCTTACAATAAACTTAACTGTATTATTGCCACCCAAGACACACGTAAATATTCTACTCATCTAAGTATTGGTAGTGTTATGAATAACTATATTCAGGTATAGTTAAAGTTATAAATGCTGTAGTTTATGTAAAATTAAAAAAATTAAATTGTGAGGTAAAACGATGCTATGTTTTAATTCCCATTTTTAATAGAATTTTTTTATTAATAGAGTTTTAAAATGCAATTCATTGGCGGGAGCCATAAGGGCTGTGGAATTTTCCCCACCATCAGAGTGAACTGATGGGGTCCTTCACCAGCTCCAAGGCTTCTTTTTCAATCTTCAAGGACAGAAGAGAAAGAAAAAAAAAAAGCCTAAGGACAGACCAAGGAGACTCTGAGACTATTTATAGAATAACCTTGTGTTAGAGAAAAATTAGCTCTTGGGAAGGAACGACTAAAGCTGTGAGTGTGGTTAATTGAGACGGTGTTGATGTGACGTACAAGGCGACACCTCTAAATCAAGGAAAAGCCTTGTAATTCTGAGAATGTCAGGGACACATGCAAAAATCAACAGTGTGCTAAACTGAAATGATTCCTTAGTGTCACCGCACTTGTAATTGTTCTTTTGGGGTGTGATACCTTGGAACTATTTTTTTCTAAATCGACTTCCTTGCTGGAATATTAAAATATTACAAACTGAACATCACTTGTGTATCTTGAGTATGATTTGCACATTTGTCTTATTTCTATTATTTTAAACATTGGTAAATAGTATAGATAACAATGATCTTAAAAATTCCATTCTTGTGGGCCATAAGTCCTGTCTGATTTGGAAGGGGAAGGTATTTTGTTCCTTTTTGTTTGGAAGCGATTTTATGGAGCTGTGAATTTTTTTTTCTAAACACTTTGATTATCTAACCCTGCCCAAAAGATCCCCACACCCCATTGTTCATTATAATGTTTTCTTTCCATTTTATTCCTGAAGATGCCAAGACAACCTCCTGGTGGGTTACCTTGGCAACCTCTTGTGTCACGTTTTAGATAGTCCCAGGGCTGCAGTTTTATTTCAATTTGCATGCACTCAGTAAGCTAACTGTAAATTAAGAAGATCTAGTCTAAAATCAATATTCTTTGTGTGTCCAGAATAAAACACAGATAATTAAAATGACATCAGTACAATCTACTTACGTCTGGTATTACATAATGAGAATTTGGTTACTCTTACTGATAGCTTTAGTATTTTTCACGTGCTGATTCTGAAATGCCAGATGTTAAAATATAGATGATGGAACACCATTCAGTTCATCTCATTTGGTGAAACATATTGCTTCATCATCTCTTAGAGCCAAACATCCAAGGCTGTCTCTAAGACTTCTGACATGCCAACTGATACAACTATCGAGCAATTTAGAGTTATTTAGTTACATCAAGCTACAAATTTCAAATTTCACCCAACCCAACATTGCAAACATATCTGAATGCTTCAGAGGCAGAGACTTATGCCTTCTAGATGTATCTTTTTTAAATGCTACTGGCATGACTCTTTTGTGTAAGCTTAGAATACTTTAATGCTTATTTTCTGGACAACAGTTTAGAATTTTTATTAATGTTCACAGACTGATTCCCTGTGGTTTTATTTAAGGCAAGAGATCTAGAAAGCCTGTACGGTGAGCAGAACTGTTCCTCAAGCTAATAGCAACACTGGAAAGAAAAGTGAGCTTCTTGGAGGCTCCAGTTATTAGGGACTAGAGTGAGGCTGACGGATTTGTTTTCTCTTCAGGAAAATGGCTAATATGGATGTTCCAGGCTGTGAAATGGTTTCTGGTTCTCTGTAGATTTTAGGTTTTCTGTGAGGACTTATAGAATTCAGAGGAGGACACTGGGTGCATATTAGTGACTTCTGATTGGCCCAAATTCACTGTTCCTTTGAAATTAATGCCTTCTTCTTTCTAAGAAAGGGTCCCTGAAGAGGTTTTTTTTTTTTTCATATAGGGTTTCTCTGTGTAACAAGCCCTGGCTGTCCTGGACTCACTTTGTAGACCAGGCTGGTCTCAAACTCACAGAGATCCACCTGCTTCTGCCTCCCAAGTTCTGGGATTAAAGGCCTGTGCCCCTGAACTTTAACATATACAGGAAAATGAAGTTGGTATTTTAATTTCTAGTTTCTTATACATTTACTATAACAAGACATAGATCAGCATTCAGAGAAACTGGTCATGAGTTTTCACAAACTTTGCCTTTTCGGGACACTAATGGTTGTTTCTTCTTGCTTCACTAGTTTTCTTGTTTCCATGGCAAAGGTGTTTTCCCTCTTTTCTTTCATCATTCCTGGGGAAAGAAAGAAAGAAAGAAAGAAAGAAAGAAAGAAAGAAAGAAAGGAAGGAAGGAAGGAAGGAAGGAAGGAAGGAAGGAAGGAAGGAAGGAAGGAAAGAAAAACTAAGGAAGTAGATATGAAAGTGTTTGGAATTTGAAAAGTGAAAGCTACAGAAAGTATTACAGCTTGTAAAAGGAAGTCACTGGAAGGGAAAGAGCCTTTTTCAGAATATCTGTTGCAGAAATTACTCTCAGGGTTGTAATCAGAGTGCCTCTCATGGAGCTGGTCCTGTAGCCTCTGTCCAATGCCTCTACTAAGCTACTTAACCACTGTTCTACATGCACAGAATACTGTGGAAGGGCTACCCCAAACCAATTGTGTGGGTACATTTAACATAATTGTTTTGCACAGCTTTTTCTCCACTATTAGATAACTAAGGACAGCATTGACTTTTACCATGAAGTAACTTGTTACATAATTTAATTCAATAACATCTTTTAATTAAACTGACTTTATGTAAGGTGGTTCCTAACCCTGAGTAACATAGTACATTGAATTTTATTTTCTATTTTTGTCAGATTTAATCCTGTACTTGCAGTTTGGATGATCAAGTTAATCCTACTGATAAATGTCTTCATTTCCTCATATATGTGCAATTTATCCCATATGGTCCCTGAAGTGCATTAATTCATATATTAGTCAGAAAAAGAAAATAGAACATAAAATGTTAGCAAACAAATTATCATGCGTGTCACTGCTTTCAGATGGAGAAACATAGGTAAAAAGCATAACTCCATAGAAAGCGTTTCATTTCTCTTTCACTTAAAGGAGACTGGAAGCCATTTATAATGAAATTAAGCAGGTCATTCTGGGTAGCCAGACAGACCACTTGGATCAGTGATGTTAAGAAGTGAAGCAGCGATGATGCTGGCACAGGAGAACTGACAGCGTCTGGTGATGTCTGGATTTGTAACGGCAGAGCGTGAGCTACAGACGCCTAGCCAAACAGGCCAAGGTATGCCCAGGCAAAATGTGCACGCTGTAGACTGCCTGACAGTTTCTCGGTCCTAGTTATCCTGGAGTGGAACATAGGAAACCTGACCTTAGGTTCAGTGGGTAACAGAGTTCTACTTATTGCATATCATGGACTGAAAAGAATATATATATATATATATATATATATATACATATATATATACATATATATATGTGTATATATATATATGTGTATATATATATATACATATATATATGTGTGTATATATATGTGTGTATATATATATATGTATATATATACATATATATATATATATCAGAAAGGTGTGTTGAAATAAGGGTAAAGAAAACCAGGGCTTTGACACCCATTTTTGTGGTGTTATGTTGTTCAGATTTGCTTCACCTTTGTCATATGAGAAGGTTATAAAAAATGTCCCAAATATATAAAAATGTCCCAAGTGACTTTGAATAAATTAGTTGTTATTTGTATCAATTAAATAATGTTAGATGACTCACCACAACATTGTTATAAGTAACTAAGGATGAATGGTCAGGAAAGAAAAGATAGATGGGTAGACGAACCAAAGATAGATGACAGAACAGAATGTAGGTGAGAGAGGAGAGAGAGAGAGAGGAGACAAAATGACTATGCTGGATTGGTTACAGTAATAAAATGGTGTCTCATTCTGTATAGGTGGAGGGTACTAGGAGAGATGACTGGAATTTGGGGAGTGATGTGCAGTTCAAGCTCTCTGGAATCTATGAGGATGACCCTAAGGAAGAATCCTAGTAACAGGGGCTATGGAACATGAACTGGCCATCTTCTGTACCCAGGCAAGGATTCCAGTGGAGGAACTGGGACACCAACCCAGCCACAAAACCGTGACCTACAGTTTGTACTGCTTGCAGCATGTGCTGCAGTAACGGCGCTACCGACCTTGAGGAGGTGGCTAGCCAGTGACTGTTCCAACTTGAAGTTCACACTTGACACTGACCAGGAACTGGAGGCTGGATTTCCCCTAGAGACCTACGATTGAGCCAAACATCACTGCTCCTCTACCCCACCCTAAAACGTCAGTGAAATGATTCCTAATGATACTCTGCTAGTCTCATAAATTGATGCCTAGCCAAATCTTCATCAGAGAGGCTTCATCCATCAACTAAAGGGAACAGTTGTAAAGACTTAGAACCAAATGTTAGGCAGACTTTGGGAAACCCAGGGAAAAAGGGAGGAGGATTGTAGGGCCCAGAAGGGTCAGGATACCACAAGAATATGGCTCACAGAACCAACTAAGCAGGGCTCGTAGGGGCTCACAGAGATGAAGTGACAATCATGGTGCCTGCATGGGTCTGAACTTGGTCAACACACACACACGCTGTGGTTCTGTAGCTTGGTGTTTGTTTGGGACTTCTAATAGTAAGGAAGGGTGTCTCCCACTCTTTTGCCTGCTCTTGGGACCTTATTCTCCTACTTGATTGCTTTATACAGCCTTGATATGGGTTTGTGCTTGGTCTAATTGTAACTTTTTAAGCGGTGTTCAATTGATATCCCTGGGAGACCCAAAGAGAGATGCAAGAGGAATGGATGTAGGGGAGAAGGAAGGGGGGGCATGGTGATGGGGAACTGGCAGGAGTGGAGAAAGGAGAAACTGTGTTTGGATGTAATGTAGGAGAGATGAATAAAATAAACAAACAAAACACCCAAGTTACCAAAAGGTCTTGGAAATGGATGAAGCATATTGACAGAGGATTAAACCCTGGTGGGAAGGTGCAAATGCATCAGTCTTACTAACACCCTCCTAAAAGACACCGTCCGCTCCAATAGTTTGGCACAGGACATCGGGTACAAGTTCGAGAGTGACTATTACTTGCTGTGAGGCACTCTGAAGGACTCAGGAATCTGGAGCATGCAGGGCAGGGATACAGAGGAATCCAGAATTACAACAGCTGTACTTCTGTGGGTCAGAGGCAGGACCAGGCCGGTGGCTGCAGGAATCTCCAATGAGGAGCCTGCAAGAATCAAGCTTTTAGCTCGGAGCACCTGCCCGAGCTCTGTGCCTCACATAGCCTTGATTCTTTATGTCTTGTCACCATGGACTACAGGCTCACTGGCTCATGTCTTGTCACCATGGGCTCCAGTGTCTCCAGTCCTTCCCTTGCTGCTGAATACATCGAGTTGCATTTTAAATATTATTCAACTAAAATACTTTTGTTTGTAAACATGAGGTCTGTACGTGAATAAATTAAACATGTTAAATTGATAGTAGCAGACCCAGCACCTTAGAAACGAATAACTTCAGTTTGGGGGGAGATGGGAGTCAGGACACTGATTGCATTAATAAGTCCTCACTCAATCTTAATCTCTTTCACGTGTCTCCGAGACCCTCTTGGATACCTTCATGTAATCTGGACACTAGTCAGACACCTAAATGCATTTCCAGCCTGAAGATCTTCCCTGTCTTGATTATAAAACATACTAAGGACAGAGTCTTGATTTCATTGAAACTTACCATGAATGATCATTATTCCAAAAAAAAAAAAAACTTTGCTAGCTTATTGCATATTTAAATTTTTTTATCATTTGATAGACCTTAGTTAAAAATGTTTGCTGTATTTTTGTATAATTTTTTTGTAATATATCATTTAAATATTTTAGAAGTGGCTAAAATTTTTAATTTTCTTTGTTTAATAATATCTGAAATCCAAAAGTGGTTTTAAAGACAAAAAGCATTGCTGACTTTTAAAAATAAGTGATATTAGTCATTTTGTACTAAAATTTAGGTCAGTGTTATTTAGTATTTCTTTTTTTTTATTAATTACATTTTATTCACTTTGTATCACAGCTGTAGCCCCCTCTCCCAGTCCCTCCCAATCCTACCCTCCCTTCTTCATCTCCTCCCATGCCCCTCTCCAAGTCCACTGATGGGGGTTCCTCCTCCCCTTCCATCTGACCCTAGCCTATCAGGTTTCATCAGGACTGGCTGCATTGTACTCCTCTGTGGCCTGGCAAGGCTGCTCCCCTATCCAGGGAGAAGGTCAAAGAGTCAGCCACTGAGTTCATGTCAGAGACAGCCCCTGTTCCCATTACTATGGAACCCACTTGGACACTGAACTGCCATGAGCTACATCTGTTCAGGGGTTCTAAGTTACCTCTATGCATGGTCCTTGGTTGGAATATCAATCTCAGAAAAGACCCCTGTGGCCAGAGATTTTTGTTCTGTTGCTCACCTTGTGGAGCTCCTGTCCCCTCCAGGTCTTTCTTTCTTTCTTTTTTTTTTTTAATTTTATTTTTCTTTTTAGTTACGTTTTTTTAACTCTGTGTCCCCGCTGTATCCCGCTCCCTCATTCCCTCCCCAACCCCACACTCCCTCCTTGGTCTCCTCCCTGCCCCTTTCCAAGTCCACTGATAGGGAAGGACCTCCTCCCCTTTTTAGTATTTCTTAAATGTATAGTCTGAGCTAATTTTATTACAATCTGTTCCTTGAGTATTATTTTTCTTTTTCTTTCTTTTTTTTTTTTTTTGAGGCAGTTCTGCAACTTTATTTGATATTTAATTCAGTGGGTTAGTTCTCATTCACACTGACTGTAGATTTTTGAACGTGGTAGCACGTAAATTACCGATGTGTAGAGATTGTTTGGTGAAATCCTCATCCTCGTTACGTTTTCTGGACAAATGTATTCAGATGAGATATGCAACATTCCATATTCCTTTGGCTCAAGTAGTTTTATTGAGCCTGGTATTTATGTGAACATCCAGAGTCCTTATCTCCTTAATGGCAAATTTCCGAATTCCCCTGAGTGCCCGAGGAGCACGGTTCTTGAAGCCCACTCTGTGGATTCACTTGTGAATGTTAATGGTGTATTCTCGGGTCACCACCTTGTGGATGGCAGAATGGCCCTTCTTCTCGCCACCCTGCTTTTCGGGAGCCATTCTGCCAGGCCCAAGCTGGAAAGGACAGATTTCCTTGGGTATTTTCAAGATTATAAATCTTAAACTTCTTAATTTTCTCCCCCACTCTCTCTCTCTTTTCTCCATGTCTCTATGTGTGGTATCTGAGATGTGTGTTTGGATGTTTACACAGGTGTAAGCTCACACAAGTGTGCTAGTGTGTATTCATCTACACGTGTGAGGGTCTGAAGCTGATTCTGGGAACCTTCCCTGAAGACTCTTCCACCTACTCCTGCAGACAGGGTTTCCAGAGCTGACAGACTAAGACAGCGTCACTAGCCACCTTGCTGTGTGTATCCACAGTCTCTGCCCGGTGAGGCAGGAATTACAGGCGGCTCACTGCACCCTTCCAACTTTTTTTTTTCTGTTATAGATTTATTTTTATTTTTATTATTAGCTACATTTTATTAACTCTGTATCCCAGCTGTATCCCGCTCACTCATTCCCTCCCAATCCTACCCTCCCTCCCTCATCTCCTCCCTGCCCCTTTCTAAGTCCACTGATTGGGGGGACCTTCTCCCCTTTCATCTGGCCCTGTTTTATCAGGTATCTTCAGGACTGGCTGCAAAGTTCTCCTCTGTGGCCTAGCAGGACTGCTCCTCCCTTGGGGGTTGGGGAGGTCAAAGAGCCTGCCACTGAGTTCCTGTCAGAAATAGTCCCTGTTCCCCTTACTAGGGAAAACCAATTGGTTACTGAGCTACCATGGGCTACATCTGAGCAGAGGTTCTAGTTTATATCCATAAATGGTCCTTGGTCCCTTCCAGCTTTTGTGTAGATGCGATGCCAAGGATCTTACACAGCAAGAGCTTTATCCACTGAGCAATCTCCCAGCCCTGCTTATAACTCTTTCTAAGACACTATAAAAGGATATTTGGATGGTAGACTTTCAGCTACAAAAAGCAAGAAAGTAATTTGTGACAGTACATTCCTCAGTGAGATCTATATTAACCATGTGGGCTTAGAACGAAGAGAGTGAAAATACACTTTTCAATTCTTAGCTTATTTACTACTCAGAGGAAATAGAGGAGTCACTAAAGGCTTGCTAAGGACGCTGAGACTTTTAGATATGGTTTCTTTGGTTCAGCTTCCACAATCCACAAAAAAGGAGGAAGGGCTATTTTATAAAAGGGAGGGATATTTTATCCCAGTGAAGTTGGAGACATTTCAGGTGTCCATGCATTTTTTCCTGGCAGTGTTCTTTGGAATTACGTAGATTAATGTTTGCAATATATGATAAGAATAGAGACTGAGATTTCTCTGCTTGCACACAGAAGGCTGGAATGCTGCATTGAGAGTGAGCTAAAATTACATGCATTCTGGGGGAAATGTGTACCGTCCGTTGATGGTTTCCAAGAGTTTGGCTTCGGAGGTATGGTGGAGACCTTGGCTGTTAAGGGATGAGAGAAATAAGAGAAAGGCATCTGGCAGAGAGAAGAAATTGCAGAGCAAGTTCAGAGTTCATGGGGTGAATTGTTGGGAAACTGGCACATATATTCTCTGTCTCCTAAGGCAGAGGCTGTCTTTCCATCACTGAGAGAATACTGGCCTCACTTGAGTTTGTCATCTGCTTCTCTCTTACCTTCTCCTCCCTGGGCATCTGAACCTTTACTGTACCATGCAAGGAAGTTGAAGAAAAAGAAGAAAATTGCATCAGAACTTAAGGCTTCTCAGCATAAGTAGACTCAAGGAGGGAGAGAGAATGTTTTATTTTTGTCTAAGCTTGAAGATTTGTTTTGGTATTAAGTGGACATTTATACTAGTGAAATAATTTTTGTGATGAAACCCTGCTATTCTACAAACGTTTGTGATTTTGTTCAGGACAGGGAAGGAACTGGAGCAGAAGCATTTCCGTAAATAAGCAGAGTAAGGAATCTAACTTCATTGTGACCTAATTATATTGCAATAATGCCTTTGATTCAAAACATTAGCATACCCCCTGAGTAAATAAAGAATATATTAGCTGTTAGTATTAGTGTCATTCATTGCCTTTTGCTCACTTCATACCTCCTTGTGCCAACCATACTTAGGAACTCATGGGCCCTTACATTAATTTAATTGCTAAAATAATTTGGTTGCGGCAATAGAAATGGAAAACTCTGAATTTGACTATAAAAAATGATCACTGAAAAGCATAAGCTTACCTAATTTCTTGGTTCTAACTATTGCTGCACAATAAAAGGGAAAATGGTACAGCTTTCGGAATTATCTTTTTTCACCTTGCTCGGGATCAATCACAAAATTAACAAATTTTCTTTTTTTTTAAATTTTTTATTAATTACACTTTATTCATTTTGTATCCCCCCCATAAGCCCCTCCCTCCTCCCCTGCCGATCCCACCCTCCCTCCCCTTTCTACAAATTTTCTTTTACATGGTTACCTCAGATTTATGACTCCTGCTTGAGCATCTGGGTGCTAGGTTTGTAAGGCTGTGCCTCGAGAAAGCCTCTTAAGCCCCCAGCCTGAGAGTAATTTTCAGAGAGATGACACAAATGAGAACGTCTCCTGGCTATTTTTATGAAACAGTTTTAAGGAAAAAAGAAAAGAAGTCTGGAGCTCAAAGTGAAATCTAGCTCTGGAGATAACAACAAAGCTAATACTTCTAGTTGTAGTTTAACAACAGTCAAGTTTCCTAGGAGGTCGTTTCCAGGTCATCCACATTTCTTGATGGGCTACTTATTTTCCTTTACTTGTTTTGTGAAATTAGCAAGGCATGGCAAAAGGTACAAGCAGGTTCTTAACTTGACTGAGTTATGCTAGCAGAATATTATTCTTTCTTTGATAATAATGATGAAAAGTTCAAAACATTATTACAGTAATAGAATCTAATTTAACTCTGGAATCTTGATCTTTATGTAGGGTGAGACATTTTCAGTTATGCTTTACATATATAGTGGCAAAAAATGTTTAAAAGATGTGATATTTACAAATGCTTAAAGTATTTATTTAAGGGTGGCTCAGGCTCCATTCTGTACTTAGACATACATCTGTGTCTGGGTCACCTAATGACCTATTTAAATCCCAAACGTTCAGCATTGTATTCTAATGCATCATATCATGTTAAATATATCTAGATGCATAATGACAAATGTGAGAGGTTTATTTCATAGTGCATTTTTACTGCCGGTTCTAGGAGCTTGTACGGGTGGAATCTCCAGCTACCTTTTACTTAATGGCCCAAGTTTTTTTCTTCAATATTTCAAATGCTTGTCCTATCATTAAATATTACACAGAAGAAAATCCTGTCAAACCTATGGGCTACCTGTCAAACTTGTCTTTCACAGTAATGTCCACTGTCATTTCTGTGTTTGAATTCTGTCACATGGTTGGTTAAATTAAAAGGCATCTTTTTTTTTTTCCCCAATGTAAACAACTTTACATTATATTATAGTAATTGAAATAGTAAGACATAATGAAAAGAATTTTATGATTAGATAAAGTATCTAAGTCTATAGAAACTTTCAAAAGCTATCAGGAAAGTGGAATGATGGTTCCATGCAATACATACCAAAATGTATTGATTTAGAAATTCAGTTCACATGATCGGTTGTCTTAGAAATGGTAAGAATCTTCATGCTCCCGGGCATGTTCTTTCTTAGCTTCAAAGTCAAAGAATCATCTATGTCCTCAATTGTGTTAAAAATCTTTGCAAGGCCTTCTCTAGATGTACCTGACTAGGAAAAACCTAAACAAAAAGAGCAGCTGTGTCTTATCATAGAGTAAAACAATAACAAAGGTCTCTTGCTGGGAGTCTCTTAATATGGAGCAAACAAATGGAGACCAGTTAGCTCAAGAATATTTGCCCATTAAGTCCAACTCAATAAACCAACCCTCTCAATTCAACTTTAACCCAGGAAGTTTTATGCTTTTTAATAAAAGATGCGTAAAATAGAAAGCAGTTTGCTTTTCCAAATGTACAGCCATACATTTTGCTATCATTTCAGAACATTAGATAATAGTCCCAAATAAAATGAAGGGGAGTGTATTTGTGAGCTAAAAATAAAGAATTCAGAATAAGCAATTATCGAGGCTTTTCTCTTTCTGACCAGAAACAGCTGCAGGGTTAGAGGCTCTAAGTCATTTACCATCTCTGAAAGATACTAAATCATCACAAGCAAATCTTCATTTAAAACAAGTCATTTTAAGTTGCCCGAGGCACAGATATCCAGTATACTGTGCTCATCCATATTCATAAAACCAAGAGTTTATTGGAAAGGTTATCACTGTTTGAAAAGGATGTTTATGAATGGGCCCAACTTACAGCTGTAACACATGTTAATAATAAGCATGAGACAGCTTTAAGTTGGTGTTGAAAATCTTTAAAATGTTATTGGTGTTTGCGGTTTCAAAATGTTATGAGAAAATATTATGCTCCGATACAAAAATATAACATTCTTTTATGGATAGAAACTCATTTAGAAACTCTTTATAAGTCATCATCTCGATGAAGCAGTGATATTTAAGTATGCCTGTAATAAGTACAGATGGCCTGGGAGCTCTGAGTCAGGTAAGTTATTGTATGTGTATTTTAAACTATGCTCTGCTAAGAAAGTGTAAGGCCTTGTTTGGGAGTGTGTTACAATGTTTAAGCTCTGAATATGAAAGAGCAGAAGAAGCAGTGGAACTCAGTAAGAAAATGACACCATGAAGTGTATTTCTGAGGGAAGTTGCTTCACTGCTTTCTCAAAGACAGGGAGCAACTGGGAAGAAGCATTCCTGCTGCTGCTTGGAATCCGCAAGAGACTGGGGAGATAAAGATTCTGACCCCATGGAGAAGGGTAAAACACAAATTAAAGCTATGAGATTAAATATACATGAGAGTGATGTGCAGGTGTCTCTTCCTTAAAGAGGAAATTGCTGTAATAATATAATCACTTAAAAGTCGGGGTTCAATATGATTCTCTGTGCCAGGATATGAAGGATGAAAAGAACAATGTAGTGGGAGTTTTGGTTTCTTTAAAAAACACTCAGTTATGTTATGTCAACACGTTTTTGTTTTAATCCCAAGTGTGGGGTACGGAGCTGCTTTAGATTGTCCACAGCAGCAGAGTGTTTGCCTCGTGTGGGCTCTGGGAAGGGCGTGATGTTTGCCAGTTGTGGATTGTTTAATTCTGAGAACTTGCGAGAGGGTATAAATGCCAGAACCTGGTGGTGGTGGTGATGATGGTGATGATGGTGATGATGGTGATGATGGTGATGATGGTGATGGTGATGGTGATGGTGATGGTGATGGTGATGGTGATGGTGATGGTGATGGTTTGTCCTGCTGCTGTATTTGCTATCGCTGGTTTGGTGGCCTGCTGGGCTGCTGGATCTGGACTTGCCCCCAAGGAACCCAGCAATCCTAAACAGCAGGAAGTACCCAAAAGCAAACTGTGCCCCCTCTTCCCACTTACCTTCTTTTTCTCTTACTTGGTGTTGGCGTTGGAGTGTTGGAAGAGATTTGGGAGGCAGAGTTAGAAGAACCCAAATAAAATAGATAAAAAGTAAACCAACAATTAGTTTGAGCGCAGACAAACATCGTGATCCTTATGTCTTATATTTTGGAGAAACTTCTCTTTTTTTGTATCTGCACTGTTTTAAATAAGATTTATCAAACAATAAAATAAAAATTCTTGGTTACTCTTTTGGTTCCCTTCCTTTCCTTATTTACTTATTTAGTCAGTTTTTGGTGTTTAGAGACAGGGTTTTTCTGTGTGGCCTTGGCTGTCCTAGACTCACTTTGTAGACGAGGCTATCCTCGAACTCACAGAACCTGCCTCTGTCTCCCCAAGTGCTGGGAGTACCATTGTACCTGGCTGACTTTCCTTATTTTTTTAAAAATTATTTTTGGTTTGACTTCTATTTTGTCAAATATTTTGTCAAATATTAGTATAGGTTGTTACTCCTACTAGCTTCTCTGCTCCATTGGCTTGAAATGCCTTTTCCAACCTTTTATTCTAAGCTGATGCCTATCACTGATGGTGAGCATGGTTTTTTGGAGGCATCAGAGAGGTGAACCCTGTTTTATAATCTCTTCTGTGCATTTGTATCCTCTTGTTGGGGAATTGAGACTGTTAATAGTGAGAGTTATCATTGTATGTTTATTAATTCCTGTTAATTTTTGTTGTGGTGGTGTTGTTTTCTTGGAACTCTTTTGGTTGACTCTTCTGGTTTTAAATATCCCTTGTGCTCTCTTGGATATGTTTAATCTTCTTTTCAGAGTGAAGTATTTCTTCTAGAATTCTCTGTAAAGCTTGTTTTCAGCATTTCTGGTCAGACTTCCCTCTGTGTGGGTACCAGGCAATGGTGAGTGATGGGCAGGTGGAAGAAAATTGGGAACTCTCCTTGCTTCTTACTTAAATCTACACCCGCATGCCTTATACTATGCTGTCAGAAACTATTACGGTCCATTTTTGCCCTTTTGCTTTTGCTCGTGTTAATTCTGCTTAGGATATTAATGATTCTTTGTCTGCTTCCATTCTGTTTGGTTATTTTTGAAACAAGATTTTACGCAGCTTAGACTAGTTCTAAACTCTGAACCTAGTCAAGATTTTTATTTATCTCCTGATCTTCCTCAGTGTTAGGGCTGTAGGTATGTTCAACCAAACTGACTCTCCCCAATTTTTCTAAGCATTTCTGAAGTTACAGTCTTAAGTTCTCCCTCCTTAATAATATTTAAAACGTTTTACAGCAGGTGCAATTATCTACATCAGTCAACACAGAAAAATGGTAAGCTCCAGGAGTCCCTCATCTCCCTGAGGATTCATAATTAGCTACTATCAGAGGGGATTTCAAAACACTGTGAAGTAGAAATTTCAGGTTTCCTTGAAGACTGTTTTATTGTGTGATGTTTTGCTGCAAGCTGGGCACATGATGTTTTGCTGTGAGCTTTCATGTGTGAGGGGCATGATTTTGGCCAGCCAAGAGCATCCCTGGGTGGACTCTGAGGAGAGGAGACATATAGAGGCCCACACAAAGTGAGGCATCACTTTTTGTATCAAATCACTTCGTGATCTTCATGCTTTGATACCTGACTTCAGAGAGGAAAAACAATCCAGAGAACAAAGTCTTGCGGCTTTCACTGACTTTATGTTCTTGCTTGGTGTTGGCTTTTAGGTTGGACATATGGTGTCCTGATGACTGAGTTTGGTAATCCCCTAAAGATCCATCGACCATAGTCTCCTACCTAAGGTCGGGGTTAGAAGGGAGGTAAAGGTGTTTAAGAACCCTAAATAAAATAGGTTTGGTTACAGGAACTCCACAAGGAGAGCAACAGAACAAGAAAATTTGAACACAGGGAACTTCCCAGAGACTCATACTCCAACCAAGGACTATTCGTGGAGATAACCTAGAACCCTGACAATGCAGCCACTTCTGATGAGAACTGATAGACTAAGATCACAAAGGAGAGGAGGACCTCCCCTATCATTGGACTTGCGGAGGGGCATGCATGCAGAAAGGGGGTAAGGGTGGGACCGGGAGGGGAGGAGGGGGGGCTTATGGGGGGATACAAAATGAATAAAGTGTAATTAATAAAAGTTAAATAAAAAATTTAAAAAAAAACCTAAGCCTGTAACATTATACCCCTCTCTGGGAATCTATAAGAAAACTGATAATCACTATCGCAACACTGCTGCAATCTCTCTCTCTCACACACAGAAGAGACACAAAGATAGGAAAATAGATGGGCCTGCTTGAGATGAGGAGAAGATTAGCATGAATGGGAGAAGGAAAGGAGAGGAAAATGGAGACTGGGTAAGGAGAGAAATCGGTCAAAGTATTTTTTTTTTAATGTATGTATGAAAATGTCACAGTGCTAACTAATCGCTATTCATCATTAATACGGCTAATAGAAATCATAAATATGAAAATAAGCAAAAGACTGAATGATAACAAAAATAAACTATTATTAATATGAAAATGACTTTTTAGTTACCTTTGCTCCTACTTCCTTATAGTAACATAAGCAGAAGGACATTTCTTGTCATACTGCATCTGTGTTAACATTTGGTATTGTCAGTATTTTGGATTTTACTTCTTCTCAAGACTACACAGTGGTATCTAGCTGTTGTTTTAATTGGTAAAACCCTAATTTAAAAACATGCTGAGTGTCTCTTCATGGTTATTTGCCATCTGTGTGTTTTCTTTGATGATGTCTACATTCAGATTTTTGCCTACATTTTGATTATGTGGTTATCTTATTGTTGAGTCTTAAGCATCTGTGTTGGTTGGTACCTTTAAGATATATGTTTTACAAACATTCCCCAAGGTTTGTATCTCTTCTTTTCATCTTCTTAACTTTTTTTTTATGAGCCTCACTTTTAGAGCAAAGAATTTCATTGTTTTCAAACTTAATTCAAAATACCTTTAGTGTTTCCAGATCTTGGCATTTTATTCTAAATAAGAAAATTCATCTTTTAATATGCCTTAGAGAAATTTATTTCATTAAAAATATAATATAAATTTAACATATTTAACCTGAACCAAGTTGTTTTGACTGTTTAGACCTGTTGTTAGATTATTTTCATTAGAATAATAACTGTGAATTTATTTACAATTGAACCATATCTTAATAGCTTGAACTTTCATATAATGCTTATTAAATTTAAATAATTTTTTTTTTCATTTTGCATTTTTTTAAATTTTTTATTAATTACACTTTATTCATTTTGTATCCTCCCATAAGCCCCTCCCTCCTCCCTTCCCAATCCCACCCTTCCTCCCCTTTCTGCATGCATGCCCCTCCCCAAGTCCACTGATAGGGGAGGTTCACCTCTCCTTTGTGATCTTAGTCTATCAGTTCTCATCAAAAATGGCTGCATTGTCCTCTACTGTGGCCTGGTAAGGCTGCTCCCCCCTCAGGGGGAGGTGATCAACGAGCAGGCCAATCGGATTATGTCAGAGGCAGTCCCTCTTCCCGTTACTATGTAACCCACTTGGACACTGAACTGCCATGGGCTACATCTGTGCAGGGGTTCTAGGTTATCTCCACGAATAGTCCTTGGTTGGAGTATGAGTCTCTGGGAAGTTCCCTGTGTTCAAATTATCTTGTTCTGTTGCTCTGCTTGTGGAGTCCCATCCCCTCCAGCTCTTACTATTTCCCACTTCTTACATAAAATTCCATTCACTCTGCTCATCAGTTGTCCATCAGGCTCAGCATCTGCTTTGACAGTCTATACTGCAGAGGCTTTCAGAGGCCCTCTGTGGCAGGTTCCAAGGTTGTTTCCTGATTTCTTCTGGCTTTCAGAGGCCCTCTGTAGCAGGTTCCTAGGTTGTTTCCTGTTTTGTTTTTCTTCTGATGTCCATCCTCTTTGCCTTTCAGGATGGGGAGTGAACATTTTAGTTAGGGTCCTCTCTTTTGCTTAGTTTGTTTAGATGTACAGATTTTAGTGGGTTTATTCTATGTTGTATGTTTATATGAGTGAGTATATACCATGCGTGTCTTTTTGCTTCTGGGACAACTCACTCAGGTCCTTTCCAGGTCCCACCATTTACCTGCAAATTTCATGATTTCCTTATTTTTCATTGCTGAGTAATACTCCATTGTATAGATGTACCACAATGTGAATGTATTCTTAGTGATACTTTAAAATTTAATGTATGACACTGTGGGTTTATCAGATTTCACAAAGCTATACAACAAAAAGATCAAACAATTGCAATAATCAAAGAAAAACAGTGTTGGGGAGTAGCTCAGTGGTGAAGTTGTGCTTAGATGAGGCCCCTGATTGCATATTCAGGGCCATAGTCAATCAATCAATCAATCAATGAATAAGTGTAAATGGTACTGCTGACAGCTTTTGACTTCCTGAGCAATTTCTTTTTTATGAGAAAAAGCCCATATGGGTTAGCATATACATTAACACAGATAGGTGAACACTGTTTTGACTCCTAGCCTGTATTTTCCTTACACTATTGAGTTGGGATTGGTGCCCTACTTTCCCTCAACTCATGCTTAATTGTCGGAATTTACACTATTCTATGCAGTGCTATTTTAGCCTGAGTCACTCTTAGAGAGAGTTCTTCCAAAATCGACTCATTAAAGGCAGCCATTCTTTGAATCTTAATCAAGGATTCATAGTTTGTATTCATCTGGTTCACAACTCTGTAGATCGCCATTCTTTGTTGAATTATTTATATAAAAGTGAATACATTTCGACTGTTGTTTAATTGGCAGTATCTAATAATATCTCCTATTTTTGAGTTGCCTTGTGGACATAGGGACATGGTTCTGAATTCATTTAGAATTTTGGAAGTCTGGCCTAGATAATTCTATTTCTGGAAAATTACTGACATTCCAGAATATTCTTTCAAAATCTCTTCTTAAAATTATGTCAGTCCTTTTCTTTTAACTTCAGTTCAATATCTGAAATCTCTTTATTCTTACTTTAAATTGTTGGCTTTCTAATAAGTGATGACTAGACAATCTGAAAGAAGTGGATACAGGAGACGAATACATGAATTGTGGTAAATGTACTGTGACTTCAGCTACAGATAACTGAACTCCTGGTAGGAAAGATGTAGATAATCTGAATACCTTTTGCCATTCTTCATTTGAGCTATATCAGGAAGGTTTTTGTCAACTCTATGAATTAATCTTCTTTATCTATGAAAAGCAAATAACAATATCCTATATTTGATGTCTGGAACAATATAACATGTCTGATTTAGTAATAGTAAAATAACAGTACCTAATAAAATGAAAACCAAGTCCTAATTTGTACTATATCAGGCTGAATATTTTCTTATAAGGAAGAAATTAGATTCAACAACTTCTGTTCCATAACCAACATTTTCTTTTCAGAGTGTTTTGCCTACTTGCTTAAGAAATTTAAAAATAAAAAAAATAAAATAAAAGCATGATCAAAGATGGAACTTTTGAGTTTAAAGTGAGAGGATATTTTGTTTCTTGGGATAGTCTATCATGTAGCCTCTGACTTTCTAGGCTTTACACGAAGCGTTGGTAGCACACAGGAAGGGTTTCAGGAATGTCCTTTGTGGGTGTGGTATTTAATTATACATCTTAGAAGAAGTGTCCTGAGTAAGCAGCTCATCCCTCAGCCTGACAGGGCTAATGTTGAGGACAGCAAAGGAGACAGATGTCATGCTTTGGTCTAGGGAAGGGCACTGTTATGCCTTCCCATGCTTATGGCAGGGTCCTTGGCTGGAGAGAGTCCCTGACATGATGAGGGCTCTGTGCAGCTCCAGCATGTGTTTGTGGTTGTCGTTTTTTACTGGTTTAAATCATCTTTTGTTTCTTTCTTGGAGCAGAATGATCTGAATGTTGTTCATGACCCAGTGTCCTCTCTGCTTTCCTAGCTGCATGCTCTCATCTTGCTTTGTTCTTCTATTTTTATAACTCAAATAATGGGGACCACAGCGAGATTGTGTTCACAGGGACTGTCAGTGATAGAATACAATTTTCTAGTCATCTCCCCATGAGCTCCTGCAGGCCTCCAGCCATCCTTCAATCTGCACATGCTCAACATGTTCAGAGAACAAAAGTGCATAGCACAATAGAGAGAATTTTCGAAGTCTCTAATATGACTATGGGATGGTTATTTCTTTTATATTACTGTAACTTTAACATGGCAGATGATTTAATTCAAATGTGCCTTTTTTAGTATATTGTATTCTTCTTAACTCTTAACCTCCATGTAATCAATAATGTTGTACACTTTCAAAATAACTGACCCTCAAATCCAATATTGGTCATATTTCCAAAGTGTTCAATATTAACCTCTCAGACAGATCAGTCTTACATTGAACAAAACAAGTTCATTATATGCATATGAGTTTAAGTGACACAGCATAAACTGAGCTCATTTTTAAATGAGTGGAAGGGTATGGTCTTTTTTATTAACTGATATTGGAAATATTTAGGTTAATTTTTTATTTTATTTTCAGTATTAAAAATTATTCCACTAGCAAAACCGTCTGCCACCTGCTTATTAATTCAATCATATACTGTGTCTAGAATGATGTATGGTACATAGAAGGGCTCATTAAATATGTTGTTTCTTCTTCTGGTGTTTCAATTCAAAATGAAGATATTAATATTTCATCAACTCTACCTCATATATGCCTCTCTCAGAGAGAGAAAGAGAGAGTCAGAGAGAGAGAGAGAGAGAGAGAGAGAGAGAATTTGATTCTGGAATCAAAGACCAAAAGCTGCTTTATGATATGTGAGATTTATTTTTGGAGTGAAGTGGGGGGATGGAGGTTACAAGCTGGCCAGCAGTGATTTTTGCAAGAGCATTTGCTACTCAAGAAGTCAGTCTTGATTCTGTTTTTCTCATACTGTTGTCTTGGATCCTGCATTTATCTTCTCCTTCCACATATGTGTGCATATACACATACAGAAAAAACTTATCACAGTATATAGCCAGCTCCATTCAAAACCAAACTCATTTATACTAAAGCATGTAAGGATGGCCCCATATCTATGAGTATATGTGGACACCACAAATATGACTCAGTAGCTTATTTATTTATTTATTTTTTTATTAAAGAGGCAACATTGGAAAGGGAAAGAGAATGGATCTGAAAAGAACTAACGGGAGGTGTGTGTGTTTGGGAGTAAACATGATCAAAATAAGCCTGGATGCCTCTAAGACATTCTTAGAGAATTAATAAAACTACTATATTTTAAAAAACATAAGTGAGCCTTGATATGAGTAAGATTATCTCATATTTATTTATGGAGAAATTAATATATTGAATTGCATGGGATTGCTCATATTTAATCATGTTAGACCTTCACTAACACTTTGATCTTATTGAAGATATCTGGTCATTTCTCTGCTGGGCCTCAGCCTCTCCTTTTAAATTGATATATGAGGCAATGTAATTCTAGTTAGTCAGAAGTTGCTTTTTAGTCCCCTTTGTTATGTCCTTGATTTTGCCTTCCTAAACTTCATTGCTTTCTTTCATATGGAAGTATTCCTCTCGTGTGGGATTAAAGATATCTATAAACTAAGATTTTTCTTTAATATATACTTAAAATAACAATAACCAGAAAGAGCTTGAATTATAATAATTTGCTTATTAACTCTTTTTATACCTGCAAAAATAAATAACTAAATTACTTGAAATAAATAATTACTAACTTCCATGATGTTCCTTAGAGTGGGAAAGATTAACAAAGGAAAAAGATGGTGATTTATTAGCAGGTAATCTGGTGAAATGTGTGATATCAAGATACTTAGTAGATCCTATAAGGAGACAATAAATCAGCCCAGGTTTTGGCTCCCATGTGCTTACATAGAGGAGCAAGGCTGAATGACATAGATTGAACAGTGGAAGCCAGTTAGTATTTGTAACCTCTTGAAGGTGATGGAGAATGTTGGCTTCCAAACTACTACCAGACCAATACTTGCTTGTAACACACACAAAACAAGTATCGCTAGAAGCATGACATAATGAATACTTCAAAAGTTATTCCGTATGTGTGTGTTCCTGAGTGTATTTATGGAAACAGAATTTGTTTCCTCTGCAAAAACATGTGATTAACCACTTAGCCATCTCTCCGACCCCCAAAAGTACTCTTTATTTGATTCAGTGGGATGAAATTATATACATTCAGTAGACATTATCAGAACAAACATAACAGGGGACTACGAAATGATTATGCAATTCATACAAATTGGCATGACCAGCAAAGCTTTCAGGACTTACCTGATGGGGGTGGCAGGGATGGAGAAATGAAAGATAGACACATCACAAAGCTGAGGAGGCTGAATGGACCACACCTTCTGATGGAGACACACCAAGAGCAGGAGGGCAAATTTGGTTCACTTATTATATACTGCAGGAAGAAGGAGGTGAGCTAGCTTACCTAGAGGATTCTCTGCAGGGGAGGGATCTGAGCTTGCAGGAGGAGGAAGCTGTGTTTGATAGTTTCTACATATGTTGGTTTTAGCTGAACGGTTTTGGAACATCCATCCTTGGTCCAAACCTGACTCAAGTAAGGCTTTGCCATTCCCGTGGTACTGAGGCTTTGCGATCCTTGACATATGTTTAATAATATTTCCTGTGCTCTCCAGAGTGTGTTACATGCCAGCAGCAATACACTGAGGGTGATACAGGTATGATTTTATTACACTCAGAACGTTTTTGCAGTGACTCTGTAATTAGATAAACAGTTCTGAAGGAAGTAAAGATTTCTCGACACATACATTCATGTTTCAAATAGTCTGTGTGTACACTGATATTTGCTGAATTAATGAGCTTGGTTCTTTTGTATGAATCAGAACTAGGCTGGTTGATGGGAACTTTACCCACAAGAAATAGTGTTCTGCCTTGTTCTGAGATTGTATGACGCTTACTAGAGTAATCAGTATCACAATATTAATGACAATGAAAACAGAAGTTTTAAATCTGTTGCGGTGGGTTTATAATATATATTTTACAGTTTTATCTTGGAGTTATTCTATACTTTCAAAACCCCCATTTGTAAGGCTCAGAGAACATTGCAGAAAAGGAGGCAGAAGGATTAGAAGAACCAGAGGACAGGAGTCTGCTCTGAGACAATTATCCCTAAAAATGACAGGGAAGCTACACCCATGATTTCTCAACAATCCAGCTGCCTAAAACAAGACCTGTACAATGACAATATCCTCAGACATGATAGGAAGAAGTGTGTGAAGGTAGTCCTCAGGCTTCCACACAGAGACAAAGAACCACAGGCGGGAGAGGGAGAACCATCTTTCCAATTGGTTATCAAATACAAAGTGGTCAGCCTTGAAATCACAGACACAAGCAACACTATGCATTCAACAGGCTATAGTTATAAATATTTATACACACATAGGAATTAAAAGAAAAAGAGACTAAGAAATTTGAGAGGGAGTGAGCAAGGGCATGGGAGGGGTTGGAGAAAGAAAAGGGACATGAGGAAGTTAATTCGATTTTGGGTTTTGTTTTTGTTTGTTTGTTTGTTTTTGTTTTTTGAAACTGCTTCCTTTTACGAAATCCCGGCTATCCTCAAACTCAGAGAGATTCTCCTGCCTCTGTCCCATGGATGCATGAGGTTTAAATCACTTGACCTGACTAATTATATTTTAAATAAACTTTGAAAATGTAAAAAAAAAAAAAAAAAACAATCATTTCCAATCTTTTGTTAGTAGCCACTTTCAACAATATACTCTTTAGAGATCAAGATAAATTATCTTTGGATTTAAACAGTTAACTACATATCTATAAATTCTGGTGTAGAAAATATTTTTCTGGAACCATTATCCATAAGACTTTGTCAACTTGAAATATATTTGTGGGAAGCTTTTGAAAGTACAATGTCAAGACAACCAGTTTCAGATTAATTACTGTGAACATTATAGAACTGATGATCACACTAATCAATAGAAACTCTGTCCTTTTACATCTACGTTTCTTTCAGTGTATATATATATATATATATATACATACATATATATATATATGTATATATATATATTATCTACTCTGAAAAAGTAACATATCCCTCATTTTTATGGAGATAACTTTAAAAAACTAAAAATAAGAGCCAAACTACCAAGTCTAGATGTTCAACTTTTAGCTCAATATAGTTGATGTTATTCAGTTCTTATCACTGGGTAAAACTGGGTCCTTTTCACACATGAGATATTTATTGTGAAAATCTCTCCCCTAGTATAAACACCTTACTTCAGAACACAACTTTAGTTTTTAATGATCTTTTCTCATGGCTTTACATGAGAAAGGAAAATCAAACTCATTATATGTGTGAATTATTAACTCACATTATCATAGTTAATAAGCACAGTTTATTTAGCCATCCCATTTTTCCAGTTTTAACCCAGCAACATTATTTTTCAAAGATATAGACGATGTATGATTTACTTTCTTCTCTATCTTAAGCTGTGCAGCATTCAGGGTCGTTTTAAATCTGTCCTTGTGTTTTCCAATTACTCCCTCACATGGGCCAGAAAACGGTTCTATGGAAACTCAAACTTCAAATATTTTCTAGCACAAGTTATGCATTTGAGTCTTGAGGTGACGTCAGTGTTCACTGTGAGATTCTGCATTCACAACAGGCCGGTAAATGGTTCATATAAGCCCTGGGGAGGGGCTTACGCTGAAGCTCATCAGCCTGCAGCTTGGTGCAAAGAGCTGTCTCTCTGGGGCACCAGAATCATCCTTACTGATGTGAAGCAGAAGGGACAATACGCCCTTATAACCATTCTTACTGAGGTCTTCTCTGTTCATTCCTGTTTAAATTAGAAATAGCTCTACACGTTACTGGGATTCACTCACGCACAGTTTTCTAAGGCCTGTTTTAGGACCTGCTAAGGATCACCTAACATCAGAATGGGAATGTAAATGTGCTCACTAAGTTCCATTTTATTGATTCCTGGAGGTTTGTAGGCTCTTGTTCCCATAGAAAAAAAGGGGCATCCTTGACTAAATGCCAAACTCTGATGGAGAATTGTTCACCGAAGAACATTACGTTTGGTCTTCAGAATTTCTGAAACGGCTGAAGTAGGATGGTTCACAGCTGGGAATAGAGGCAGCCACGTTCGGTTCAGGAGGCAGGAAGACTGTTGTGGCTCTTGAATTCTAATAGCCTGCTTTCCAACGCTGCACGTGTGCTGTAACTTTAATGGGAGAGGGTGGCTCTCCAAACGTCTCTGGAAATCAGCCTTAACACTGTTATAATCGGCTGAAGGCCTTAGAATTGTTAAAGTACCACATAAAAGGACTCTAAAAATTACAAATTTGCAAATTTTAACATAGGTTACACAAGGATTAAGGGTTACTGTTTGGAATATCTGTAAAACTACCTAATCATTTCTTTCTAATTAGAATGTTATTCACTGTCTTCAGTACTAGTAAGTGCAACTAGATAATAGATTGTTTACGTAAATACAAGTAAATAGACTTTGAGACTGTTTCCAGAAGCCTCTGACCAGCCATTTCATTTTCTTCCAGTTTGCTTTCAGATCAGCTGTATACTTTACACCATTTTCCACTTTCAAAATTATTCTCCATAAATCCACGTTGTAGCCCATGGCTGCATTCGTAATGTTCAGCAGGCTGAGGTGGAAGATGGGAGAGTTTAAAGTCGAAGAGGCTGCACAGCAAGATCCTTGCTTGAAGGAAGACATTGGTGAAGCACAGATTTATGCCCCAAGTTTTCTAACTAGGGGTTCCTAGGGGTTACCTAACATTGAAGTGGGAATATAAACCTGCTCCCTAACCCCCATTTATCACTCCATGCCAGCATATACGTGCACTTACATATATATATATATATGTCTATCTATACATATATGTGTATATATGGATACAGACACGTATACAGACACGAATGCATGTAAGTACACGCATGTATACGCATGAATACATGTACACGTATATACATGTGCACAATATACATGCATGTATCACATATGAACATATGCGTGTGTATGCACACATATGTATATGCACACAAATATGTTTATGTGTATAAGATATAGATATATATATGTATATATGTGAAGTGCAATATAGTAAATTACAATGTCTTAAACCCTGGTTACCAAAGCAGCGGGGAGAGGGAAGGGGGGTAGTCAGAGCAGTACATATACAGACAGACAAGAGGAAAATAAATATTCATATAAATATCTATTGTTTATAAAAATAAATAAATAATATATTTAAGATAGAAAATAAATGTATATAGTCATTATATATATTCATATACACTCCCGTATCCATATAAATGTATGTACTTCTACTCACCCATACATATCTACACAGTTTTCTAGTTATTTTTTTATTAAGACAGAATAACAATTTTTTTCACTGTGCTACTGATGCTATGAATTTATTTTCACAGTCTTTATATCTATTAATAGGAACAAAAGAAAATGTCAATGTTAATGAATTTTTAGTTTAAGAATTTATTTTATCATTTTTAATTCTAGAATTATTATTAATTCTAATTAAAGTAAAACTACAGTGTTATGACCATATAAAATCTGTTAGTAATTTTCATTATTATTCTTTAATAACTAAGGACTATTTATGGAGATAACCTAGAAGCCCTGCACAGCTGTACCCCATGGCAGTTCAGTGTCCAAGTGGGTTACACAGTAATGGGAAGAGGGACTGCCTGTGACATAATCTGATTGGCCTGCTCGTTGATCACCTCCCCCTGAGGGGGGAGCAGCCTTACCAGGCCACAGTAGAGGACAATGCAGCCACTTCTGATGAGAACTGATAGACTAAGATCAGAAAGAAGGAGAGGAGGACCTCCTCTATCAGTGGACTTGGGGAGTGGCGTGCATGCAGAAAGGGGAGGGAGGGTGGGATCGGGAGGGGAGGAGGGAGGGGCTTATGGGGGGATACAAAATGAATAAAGTGTAAGTAATAAAAAATTTAAAAAAATAACTAATGTCTTAGGATAACATTAAAAGCCTTGCTTACTTTTCAGCACATTCCCCTATTTTGTTCTCAAAGGATATGTTCCAAATATTCAGAAGGGTTGCGCTGTGAGCGTTAGATTTATGTCCTCTCTTGTCTGACTACGCATGGACTGTTCTGACCACTTCCCTTGGCCCCTCTGGCTGCTTTCAAACTAGGCTTTAAGATGCTGTGATTTACCACATACACTCTATCATGCCTTTTTTGAACTTGGGTTACACAGGGAACTGCACACTTGAGAAAGATCACATTTCCCCTCTCTGTTGTCAGTGGCATGCAGTGGATGTTTGCCTAGTTAGTGAATAACTGAATAAATTTGCAGTCTGAAGCCATTGCTCATTCCCAGTGGATCTGGGTGTCCACTCTTAACTGAGAAGCTAAGTCTCTAACCACTAGCAAATCCTTCTGTGTGCTTTACAGTGAGGTCGATTATTGATGGAGTTGAGTAAAATTACTCTTTTTTTTTCCTTTTTTTTTTCTCTTTTTCTCATGAAAATTACTACTCCTACTTTCCACAGAAACAGGATATGGGGATATGCAAACAGGAAAGTGCTCAGAAACATTTTTTTTAGGGGAAAAAAAAGCCCCTGATGGTCTCCTAATTTGATATTTTGACTTCTAAGAGAGCTACGATTGCTATAGAGTCACCGTGAAATGATGCCCCCAATCACAGCATTATCTTTTTTTTTTAAGTAAAGAAAACATGCAAACACTTTTTCTTTGACTGAAATTCACATCAAACTTTATAGCCACAGACTCGGAAATTAAGAAATGCTCAAAATAGGCGAGAACTTTTTTTGGAGTGGCTCATTTGTTCTTAAAGTTGACCATAAATGTTACAGCACCATACAACAAAGCAAGGCCTCCAAAGTGGACTCTTACAGAGTGCATTTGCTGTTTCTGAAGGTTATTGAAATCAATGGAAAGGCTGATTTTGAATATCAGTCTATCCACCTTTCTATCTATCTTTCTTTCTCTTCTCTCTTCTTTTTCTTATTTATTTATTTACTTATTTGAGGCAGGGTTTCTCTGTGTACCCTTAGCTGTTCTGCATTTGCTTTGTAGACCAGGCTGCAAGGCTGGTATCAAACTCACAGAGATCTGCCTGCCTCTATCTCTGAGAGTGCTGGGATTACAGGCTTGGGCCAATGCACCTGGCTCTTTTTTTTCTCTCTCTTTCTTTTTTCTTTTCTTTTCTTTTCTTTTCTTTTCTTTTCTTTTCTTTTCTTTTCTCTCTCTCTCTCTTTTTGTTTCATTGAAAGAAAGCTTCTATTTGCTTTTGAAAAATATGCCAGTCCTGAAGAGACCTGATAAGCTAGGGTCAGATGGAAGGGGAGGAGGATCTCCTCTATCAGTGGACTTGGAGAGGGGCAGGGAGGAGATGAGGCAGGGAGGGTGGGATTGGGAGGGAAGTAAGGAGAGGGATACAGGGGATACAAAGTGAATAAACTGTAATTAATATAAAAATAAAAATTAAATTAAATTTTAGTACTTTTGTTTGATGTGTTATCTCAGCAAGGAGTGTGTCTCTCTGTAAATGGTGCAAACTAAATACTATTGCTATAAGAAGAAGCACAGCGTACTATGTGACTCTTGCAACCCCATGTTTGTCACAAGCCAATGGAAACAGAGCTGCAGAATAAAGGAGGTGTTTGCTTTTCATGTCTGGCTTTTCTCTGTAGGAGTGAAGCAGGGAGAGGGCCAGGAGAGAGGAGGCAAAGTGGAAGGAAAACAAGGGAGCTAGCTGCAGCTGTTCAAGCGGGGAGGTCCAGTCACAACTCCACTACAGCCTAAAGGTCCATCTGGCAGGATCCCAGTGGGGTAATGACTCTCCAAAGAACTATATTCAGCTTCACTAAACCCTTGTGATAACAAAGTGTTGGAAAGTTCATCTCTAAAGCTCCAGAATAATTCGTTTTTTAAATTTCTGATAGATTATTTTCTTCTCTAAAAGCCTCCAATCTTAAATTATTTCACATTTTCTTCCAGCCAAAAGCCATTTGCCAATTTTAAGAAACAGTTTAGTTGTAAAAGTCTGAGGATTTAATCCCATTGAAAAAGCAAGCAGCTGATTTCATGGATTCCATTTCGGTATAGAATAAGCACTTACATTTTTATGTCAGTAACATCATAAATTATTAGGAATGCTATCTAATTCCAAAATGACTGAATCCAAAAATATATAATGCCAACTAGACAAGGTGTTGCTAATAAAGATTGAAATCACAATGTATTTTTCAGTTTCTTTTTTTTTCAAACAAAACTGACTAATATTTTGTTTTATATGTATATGTTTTGTTTTTTTGTTTTTTCTGGCTTGAGTGTCTGTGTACCACATACATTCAGTACCCACAGTGGCCAGAGGAGGAAAGCAGTTATCTAAAGTTACAGATGGTTAGCTGCCATGCGGGTTGCTGGTAAACAAACCCTGGTTTTCTGGCACAGCAAAAACTGGCCCACCTCTCAGGCCCTCAAGTCTGAACTTGTAGTCTTTGCTTCATCTGCCAATCTACTTTGTTCATTATACATTCAATTCAAATGGTGCAATATTCATATTTTTTTCTCAGTCCAACTGGTGACACACCAGTGGCTGAGCTCAGGGGGGCCATGCCTCTTAGTTATGTTGGGAATGAATTCTATTACAAAGCAATTTTGAGTTCTTAACAGAACTACAGGAAGTTTCTCCCTATTGCACTTTTGTCTTCCTTTCATCTTGGAAAGAAGTCGCTCCCTATTGCACTTTTGTCTTCCTTTCATCTTGGAAAGAGTGGCTACTGTGTTTATAAGTGCATTCTTCATCTCTGCTCTGTCCATTGTCCATCTAGTCCACTCTTCACACTCTGTTACTTTTTCTTAATGTTGTGGAGTTTGCTTAAATCTAACATAACTCAAACTCAAACACAAGGTCAATGCAGATGACAAAATTTACTGTAATCAAGCCGCTGCTGATTGATCAGGAACACAGAATAGACTTGGGATATTAACTGAATTGCTGAAGGGACATTGTGCAGCATGTTTAAGGAATGAAACTATGAAGTGAGGGGATGGGGTAGGCAGTAGCATTATCCAATTATATTTTGACATAAAGAGTTAAGCAAGGAGCTTTCCATCAATCAAGATAGGAGTAGGTTCTTGGGCCGGAGAACATGAACTTAGTTGACCCTTTTAAGGAAGTTTTCTTTGAAATGGCTGGACTCAGACAACTTCTCTTTACAAGTTGTTCCTGAGATGTCTGGACTCAGAAAACTGCTTCCTTACAACAGAAGCTGTTCAACTATTGGGAAGTTCCCAGCTCTCCTAGGGCCTGGGAACTTGAACTTAGTTTTTCCCTATGATTAAATAGAATCTGAAAACAAAATGGTAGTACTTAGAGTACATTTCTTTTGCTTGTTTCCAACATTAGCATTTTGTATTCCTGACCCCTTCTTGTCTCAGTCTTCCTATCCTCCTAACTTAATTTGTTTTTCTCCTGTAATAAGTAAAGATCATACAGTGTGAAGGTTATTCTCTTTTCTAATTTCAAGTGTAAAGCACATTATTATTACCTGTATGCAAAGTGTTGTTTGCCAAATCCCTATATCCACTACTCAAATAACTGATGCTTCAAACATGGACATGAACTTTCCATTTTTCTCTTTACTCAGTCCCTGACAGCCCTGTGTGGTAGTTTTTCTTATATAAATTTAACTATGTTACTCACCTCATCGGGTGGCTCTTGGAGTGTTTGCCTTTGGCTTATTTCATAAGGAGAGCACGCAACTGATTCTAGTATCTTGTGTGTGTGAGTGTGTTTGATTTTGTCCTTTCCCTCCAATGCCTTTCCTGACTCACCCCCTCAAGCTGATAGCACTTTTGTTATTGCTACATACATTAAGCATGGAGAAATATATAAACAAAACCCACTGAGTCAATTTTTATTGCTTGTATGTTTATGTTTCAAGGATAACCAATTGGGGGCTCATTCCTGGGCGGGGCTAATTCTCACCCTCTCTCAGCAGACGTTAGTTGCTTATAATACATTGTCTAGATATGATACCTCATGCGACGTTAGCATGTTTACTGATTCTGTTTTTTTATTACATTTTATTTATTCTTCTCTCATACAATGCATCCCAACAACAGCCTCCCTAGATATTCATAGTCCCCTCTGCCATTATCCCCTCTTCCCCATATCCTCCATTTCTCTTCACAAAAGATCAGGCCTCCCAAGAGTATCATCCAAATGTGATACAACAAGTCACAGTAAAACAAAGCACAAACTTTCATATCAAGACTGGATGAGACAACCCAGTAGGAACAAAAGGTACCCAAGAGCAGACCAAAAGGCAGAGATACCCCCCACTGCCACTGTTAGGAATCCTGTAAGAACACCGAGATCCACATCCACACACATGTAGAGGGCCTAGCACAGACCCCTTCAGGCTATGTGATTGCGCGTCAGTCTGTGAACCCCTACCAGCTCTGCTGAGTTGATTCTGTGGGCTGTGTTCTCATGGTGTCCTCAAACCCTCCGCATCTTAAAATGCTTCCTCCCCTTTTCCGTTGGGTTCCCTAAACGCCACCTAATGTTCAGGTACGGGTCTCTGCATCTGCTCCCATTAGCTGACTAGGCTAGACATGGATCAACAACTATAGAAGAATATCATCAGGAATCATTTCCGTTTACTTTTTTTTTTTTTCCAGTCGTGTTTGGTCCTACCTTAGGTCTCTGGGCCATCCAGCTTCCGGTTCCTGGCCATGCAGGCAGTGTTGGAATGGGCTCCCTCTCCTGGCAGTGTCTTTGGTCTCAAGTTGTGTATTGATGCTGTTATTGATCACATCTTGTTATGCATCTGTTCCTAACAGAGGCCGTCACACAGCAGACTTCCGGGCATTCTGACTCTTACAATCTTTCACCTCCCTTCACAATGTTCCCTGAGTCATAGATACAGTAGCTCTGCTGTGGATTAGCTGTACATAGTCGTTATTATGTCAAGGCATATTTCTTTTTTTTTTTATTTTTCATATTTTTCTTTAATAGTTCACAGCATATAGTTTCTTTTTTTTTTTTTTCTTTTTAGTTACATTTTGTTAACTCTGTGTCCCAGCTGTATCCCGCTCCCTCATTCCCTCCCCAACCCCACACTCCCTCCCTGGTCTCCTCCCTGCCCCTTTCCAAGTCCCCTGATAGGGGAGGACCTCCTCCCCTTTCATCTGACCCTGTTTTATCAGGTATCTTCAGGGCTGGCTGCAAAGTCCTCCTCTGTGGCCTAACAGACTGCTCCTCCCCTGGGGTGGGGGTCAAACAGCCTGCCCTTGAGATCCTATTAGAAATAGTCCGTGTTCCCCTTACTTTGGAAAACTACTTGGTTACTGAGCTACCACAGGCCACATCCGAGCAGAAGTTCTAGGTTATATCCATAGATGGTCCTTGGTTGAGTGTCAGTCTCAGAAAAGACCCTGTGCCCAGATATATTTGGTCCTTGTGGAGCTCCTATCCTTTCCATATCATACTAACTTCCCTTCTTTCATATGATTCCCTGCACTCTGCCGAGGGTTTGGTTATGAGTCTTAGTGTCTGCTTTGAAACACTGCTAGGTAGAGTCTTTCAGATGCCTTTTGTGATAGACTCCTGTCATAAGTTCAATGCACATCCCATTTGTCTTCAAAATGTTTGTTTCTTTGTGGTTTCTCGTGACGAATATTCTTTCTTCCAATCTATTTTCATGGATTGTAGAATTTTCGTCTACACTTACAATAATTTCTTCTCCTCAGTTTCCCTGTTTCAAGATTGGCATCTAGTGCCGTGATTTTTAAAATAAACCTCTAGTTCAGATGACCTTATCTCTCTTGAAAATCTTTTGGAGAAAGACAATGGATCTCATCTTCCCCTGTTCCTTCTCTCCTACTGTGTAGTTAAATTAAGATACGCACAGCTCCAGCTCCAATGCTGCTACTGAGAATCTCTCCCAGGACTTGCTCTGGCTGTGTGACAGAATTTTGTTTGTTTGTTTATATGGAGGGTCCTTAAATTTCCCCTTGGGTTTTGAAAACTAAACAAGAATATTAAAAGCATATTATTAAACTCAGTTATTTTTGGTTTTTTACTTCCCCTTTGTTGAACACATTTAAGATGCATAAATATGTTTTTATTATAATGGTAAAAATATTACTATTGTCAAGCAAATTAAAATATTAATATCCTCACAATATTTGGTGGGAAGGTGAAGGTTAAATGCAGTGTCTTGGGAGATTTCCAATATTCAGTAAAACATTATTAATTATAGCCATACATTAGTGTAGTCTGTCTACGCTACAACTTTGTACCTTTTTATCAATATTGCCTTATGTTATTTTAATAACCACCTGTCATTTTGTGCATGTGCATCTTGACATTTTGGCATTCTATTTATCAAGTGCAGAGCGCAAAGTAGTGTTAGTCCTCAGGTCAGTGTCAGTTAAGTGAATTTTTAACTATTTCCCTGGCATTATGGCTGCATTGGGAGTTGTGTATTTGAATCTGGCTTATTTTACAAACTTTGTTTCATTGCATAGTTTATCCTAGTTAGTCTAGTTGGTACAAATTATTTGGGCTTGTGCTAGGCTCTTGTGTAAACACAAAGGCTTGTTCGCATAACTAGTCCTTATCCGGTATACATAGAAACTTACAGTAATATAAAAGTCTGTGGCTCACTGTGCTTATACTGTTCATACAAACAATATGCTTTATGCCAGGCTCCTGCATTTCTATGTGAGCATAGGGTTCTGCTGTAGGTTAGGCAGAATGCCCACTTTGACCAGTCCCCAGAGGAAATCTGGAACACTAAAGCTATAATGAGCTTCCCTGGTAGATGACACTCTATGTAGGATGGAAAATCATGCCCTGGATGATTCCTTAGAGAGAAGACTCTCAGGCTCCTGCACCTGGTTGATTCTGATTTTCATTCTATACACCTTGAACCTTTGCTGAGTTTGCTTTGTTTCTTTTCACTGCAATAAATCATAGCCTCAATGAAGCTGTACATTGAGCTCTCCTTCTGAGTTGCTGAATCTGGGGTGGTCTTGGGGATTGCTGACAGAGCTGTTCATCAAACAAATTGAAGACACCGTGGAAGGCAGACTTGTTGGCTTAGGCGAGTCAAGGGACTTAGAGAGAAGGGTAAGAGAGGTAGACACTAAATATTCAAATAGATAATTACAATATAATTTGATAGTGACAGAGCTGTGCAAAGTGCTGACTATGAAATAGAAATTGTTCTAGGGTGAAAAACTGGTTTTGAACTAGAGAAGTACTTCACCACTAAATAAAGGTTTGCAATATAAGTTTAGCATAGAGCATAAACATGTAATTAAGAGGATAACAACATTATATAATTATATAATCACCACAGAAACAGTTATACCAATCATACAATCTTACAATCCTTAATAAGTTCCAAACTTGCTTCAGTCCTTTTCTACATTTTAGTTTGTTTAATTTATTTGAATCTCGGTCTTGTAAAGTAGATGATGTGGTTCCGAGATTTTTAAAAGTAAGACAACTTGGACAGAGAGAGATCGCATATATTATACAGATTCACATAGCTGCTGTATGGCCGACTTTAATAGTAGGACTTATTCTAAGCTTTTGTGTGTGTGTGTATCTGTTTTGTTTTTGACAAGGTTTCTCTGTGTATCCGTGGCTGACATAGAACTAGAACTTACTTTGTAGACAAGGCTGGTCCTGAACTCAGAGATCCACTTGCCTCTGCCTTTGGAGCTGGGGTAAAGGTTTGAGCCGCCATACCCAGCTCTTTGCTAGCTTCTTAAAGAAGAATAGGAAATACTTTTGTTGGATATTTGTATTGATTGTTTTTCTAACGCTAGTGACCCAAGCCAGGGTCTTGTAACCTGAGGCAAGTACTACACCAAGAGCTATAACCTTCCCCTGTTTATGCTTTTTAAATTCCAAATCTGATGATAAATGGATTTTGATAGTATACACATATTAAAGAAGTCTTTTAAAATGAAGATACACTTTTATTATATGTTTAGGAGAATAAGACTTGTAAACACAAAGCAATAAAAATCTATACAAAAAATTACAAATACCTAATAGTCTAAATGAGCATCATGGACATTGAAGATTACTTTCTTTGTACAAGCAGTGAGTCAATTAACTTTGTAGAACGTACATCAGTAATAAAATCATGATTGCATATCAATAGATAATTGATTTGCCTATTAAACTGATACTTTCAGCAATGAATACATTGTTTACATATTTTATTTCTGTGTGTTTTTAAATTTATTTGATAAAAAGTGAATAAATACATTATTTATTTTTTTAGGGACATTGTCTGATGCATGTTTAATTGTTTGAGGTTTAAAATACAGTTAGGAGGAGTAAAATTGGCTTCCTTTTAGTTTTTTTATTCAATGACATATCAAGGCTCAGCAATATATACGAAAGTGAAATGTAAGATGGCATAGATAAAGTAGTATCTCTTAGTCCATTTATGTTTTTTTATAGCTCTTTTGAGCTAGCCTTCTGACTACAACATAATCATGAGCAGTGCTCAGCTTTAATGCACCTTGAAATGTAAGATTTTTCAATGATCTGATGCATATATCCAAGAAACTATGATTTCTTTGGTGACTTAAGAAAGACAGCCTAGTGCTGAGCTTAATATTGATGGAAACTAATGAAAATTTCTGATTAATAAGTTTTAGAAAAAGAATGGCATTAGTCACATTTGGACCGATTTTGTTTTGTTTTGTATTTTGTATTTTGTTTTGTTTTGTACGCAAGGTTTCTCTGTGTATCCTTGGCTGTCCTGAACTCACTTTGTATACCAGGCTGGCCTGGAACTCACAGAGATCTGCCTGCCTCTGCCTCCCTTATTGCTAGGATTAGAGGAATGTGCAACCACACTGAGCTAGACAGACTTTAATTGTTGTCAGCTTTAATGATATTTTTAGACTCAGTGTGCAAGCTACATATTTAAGAGATTATCATTTTTAATTTTACTTATGTATGTCTGTGTGTCATATGTCAGCTGCCTGCATAGGACAGAACAGATTATCAGGGCATGAGAACAGAACAGATGGGTTGTAACAGTCGTGATGAGACATTCAGTATGAGTACTGTGTACTAGACTTGGGTCCTCTGGAGGAGCAGCAAGTATTTTTAACCATTGTGACATCTCACTAGCCCCGTTGCATGTTGTTATTGTCTTATTGTTTACAGAATGACAATGAAACTTTTAACTTCCAAGTCTCTAATAAATTTTTCTATTATTTAACTATGTGATTACACTCACTATTTTTGTTTTAACTGTTCTTGTCTGACAACTACAGTATCCATTTCTGCCAAACACTTGTTTCTAGTGTCTTTTGCTGGCTTCGAGACAGTTGGTTTTATTACTTGCTATGCTAATGATTATTTAATGGGACATTATCTATTGAGTATGGAAAACTATGGAGATACTTTGAGTCTGTAAATATTATTTTACTGTTCACAAGATAATTCGTGTTTGCATTCTTCATGTGAAGAGACTGGATAGATTAAATTAGTTCAATTCAATTTGTGATGGAAGCGTCTACAGAAAATTCAATCTTAGTGAAACCTGCTTTGTATTCACCCTGAAATAGGTGCAGCAACTGTGGGTGAGAACATAAAAACAACTAAATACCTATGTATTCGTATCTGATGTGTCATGATTTTTAGAGGAATTGAACTGACATCATTACCCATGGTTCCCAATAAGGATATTTACCAGGATACCTCCTTGAGCTCTTGTGCATCATGATCTCTTCCCTTATGAGAGACTTACTCCTTACCCTAGTCTTCTGGCATTCGTGAATGCAAGAAAGCATTCATAAATGCTTTAAAGTGAAAGTAGCTTTGAATGTTTGGCTCAGTCCTCTCTGCTTGAATCGTGACCTCTCACGTAGAGCCTTTAAAATTCTCCATTGCCTTCAAGTTGGTATAATTTGGATTTTGGAGATTTCTACACTTGTCATCAAGAGCAATAGTCTGCAACAGGTTTTCTTTCCTGAAAAAAGTTCAGTGCAGGGCTGGAGAGATGGCTCAGAGGTTAAGAGCAGTGAGTGTTTTTCCAGAGGACCTGAGTTCAGTTCCCAGAACCCACATGGCAGCTCACAACAGTCTGTAACTCCTCAAACACACATACACATAGCCAAACACCAATGTACATAAAAAAGTTCAATGCATTATTAAAGATGCTAAATGTAAAACCAACACATTTATATGTTGTCCTCTGTAATATGTAGACTTCTTGGTGTCAAATTTTATTATTAAAGAATACTGTACTTAAAAGAATCCTCATGAGAGGAGCAGTCATGGGCCCTTTATACTGAACTATAATTGAATAGACTTAACAGATACTTAGCAGAGAGTGGATGATTCGGCTCAATAGCTTGCTAGAGCTGGATCTTCCAGTAAGCACATCATTGCAGTGTTTGACTTACAACATGCTACTGAAAAGAAAATATGAAATAACTGCCCAGCCTGGACCTCAAGCCACCTCCTTCAACTGGGACCACATTTCAAGAATAATCTGATTCTATTCAGTTTTTATTATTGCAATCATTTTGCTTGCCTCCTGTAATAAATAAGTTGCTAACAGGTAAAATGCTCCAGCATAAGGATAGTTTAAAAGTCATGATGACTAACATAAAGAATGTAAAATTGTGTATGCAATCTTTCCTCTTGACTGTTTAGATGTAAGTTCATGCCTTATAAAGATGTCATACCTTTCCCGTGCTGATGAAAACCCTGTCATTCAGTGAATCAGGGGGAAATGCCCATTTAGTACTCCACATAACTCAACATTGTGAATTACTACAAATGCCCATTAATATGTAATTTCCCCAGAAGCCTGTTTCACATGGCTTTGAAAACAAATGAAAAAGGCACATGAGATGAATTAGATATTTAATCATTTAGTAGCAATTCTAACTTACAGTTTTGACACAGCACTTAAATGAAACAATGAAGTGATTGATTCAGGAAAAGTAGTCAGAAGGAAAATTACACTAGATAAAATATTTAGTTCCTAAATTCCACATGTGAGTTATCATTGCCATAACCCATGAGCATTCATTTAACAATTGATACCTTTTATAGATAGTTTGTGCAACTCGGTTTATAAGAAAAACTTTCTCTACCATTAACACTCAAAACCACAATCATCAATTAATTCATAAGGGTCGTCTACAGGACATCGGAGGAGCTTGACTTGTATCCACGGATATATATGCATATTAGAAAGTGTTACTTTCTAATTACTTCTAACTCTGAAGCTCTTCTGATGCCGAAAAGTCAAGGAGTCCAACATTCATTGCCATGTACTGCATGTAATAGCTGAAACATTGTGCATGAATAATCTGTGTAGGGAACTTCTTGTCTTTGGCACATGATTCCTTCTCTGTTTTTGTTCGTGTTATTTACTCTTTGTAATTTCTTGTGTATTGGTTGTACAAACCCGGGGCCTTGTTCAGGTTGTGCAAGATGCTACAACTAAGCTACATTTCTAGCCATTGGCCTTTCTTTTTAGTGATAGGTCAAAATCAGTATTCTTTTTTAAAAAATTACATGTGTTCTTTGACAGTTACACACACACACACATACATGCACACAGGCACACACACATTTTGATCACATTCCTTACTCTTAACCTCTCTTATTTCCTCTCTGATTCCTGCCAATCCAAACCTCTTACCGATAGGTCTTCTTCCTTTCTTCTGTCTTTTATCTTTTTGTTTAGGGTTTTTGTTTGTTTGTTTGTTTTAGTTTAGTTTAGTTTTTGTCTCATGACACACTGAGTTTAAGCAGTGCATGAATGTGGAGATATTCACTGGAACAGAGCTGGGCCACTGAGTATAACACTGAAGATAATGACTCCCCCTCCTCAGAAAACATCAATAGCCAATAGTGTCCCTGAAAGGTCAGGGTCCCATGACCCCTCTCCCATCCAAGACTGAATGTCTCAAACAGATTCTGTGCATCAGTTAGGTTCATGATTGAGCTTCGTTACACATATCATCCTCTGAGCTCAAAGTTGAAAATTTAAGATTCTATATAATATAATTATTATTTGATCTTGTAATTGCTCATATTCTAAAATGAAATACCATTACTAAGTTTTTTTTTCAGTTTTATTACTGCAAGGTTTAAGAACATGAATGAGTTTGGTTCCTTTGAGCATCAATTAGCCACATATTACATACTGGTATTCATACATATTATGCTTACATACTTACAGAGAGCATTCTGATTGTTAGATTAACAAATGTAGAAATGTAAGCTGGTAACCAAGAATCTATCTATGAAGAAAAATGTGTAATTTAGATGGGCAATAATCATTGCTATCAAAAATATGCCTTTTAAGATATATATATATATATATATATATGTAGATAGATAGATATATGAAATTCCTGGACATCTTATCATTAATAGCCTTACACACAAGAATGATGGGGACATAGGATCACTGGGGAAAGGAGACGTGCTCAAGTGCTGATTTACATCCATTGTTGATTCATTAGGACGCGCTTGCTGTGCCAAGAACAGATCCTTACTACCGCATCTATTACTATTCAATTTTTTTGAAAATGACTTCATTTATGTGACAAATTACCAAGTTAAGTATTCAGTTAAAATCATGTTACAATGTATTGATTGATTTTCTCTTGATTCTTATTTGCCAAGTTAAGTATTCAGTTAAAATTATGTTACAATATATTGATTGATTTTTCTCTTGATTCTTATTTGCATATTACAAATCTAGGGTGTGACGCCTGTAACCAAAGGCCTTTCCAGTCACTTCTCTGTGGAAATGCCCTGAGCATATCAGAGTCAGTTTTCAGGCACCATACTCCCACAATTAAACAGAGCCAATATGGAGGGTGGGGAGCCTGGCAGAATAAAGGAAGCAGGTATTAACCACTTATAAAACAAAACAGAACTGTTTAAATTACATCCGGAGAATAGAAAAGGTGGATGTTGGAGGAAGAAAAACATTTTTTTTCTCTTTCTAAGACTGCTCTCAGAGCAGAGCAAAGTCCACTGAATTTCAACAACCTTTAAGAATTAATCTCTATCCTTGAGGACTGTGTAGGAACTGAACTCGAACCTTTGTGTTTCAGCAAACCCTCTGACGGCTCCTCGGCTGGTTCCATCTGGAGGTGCATTCATAAGGATCTCAGTATTTCCTCTTGAGTATTCCCTGCACTTCCCAGCATATGTACCTGTCCCATTTTTTCCCCTGACTTTGCAGCGTCGTCCTCCTCAGCTTACATGGAAGCCGAAAACCAGCTCATTCATAAATAAACCCTTATCTTTTCAAGGCTGATAAATGTTGAAAAATTTCCTCCTTGAATTTTAAGTTCCGCAGCCTCCCCTTGGCGTGTAGGAGGATTGTATGGGGGAGGATTCTGAAGAAATATATAAAAAATTTCACAGTGATTTTGGTTTTTCCAGTGAAATTAATTTGTGTGCTGATATATGTTAATAGGTATAGCAGAATTCCCCAATAATTTGTATTATTCTGCTGATACAAACTAAAAAGTTAGTATATGTGGTATGTTTATCTTGTCCCTTAGTAACCACGGTACAGCAGGATGTATTTCACTGCAACTTTAGAGAATGCAGTGAATTTTAAAAAGCAGATCATTGTTTTGTTATACATACCAATCTATCTTAATAAATGAGGAAAATAATTGGTAGGAAGTAGCTCTGGGGTTGACTGTCATAGCGATAACATAAATCATGTGAATAAAACATTAATTAAAATCCGAGCAGGTAAACTCCTTCCAGCGGTGTTTTAATGATGGACACTTTCCAAGAGGACTGTAACCTCCTCAGGGCAAAGGATGGAAGTACCTTTCCTGATTCAGTCACAGGACGATGGTGTCTTGTTTTGGTTGTCAAGTGCACAGTTAAGGTGAAAAACATCTAGTTTTTCAGAACAAAAGGAATGTAGTAACTGTACTAAGGATTGGCTTTGGAGAATTAGAGGACTTTGTTATCTTTTGTTTCTGCACATAAAAACTGGGGATTTGGGACAAATGCAGATTTTATAAGTTGAGATCTTTTGAACATTTTTAGACAAAAGACAACATCACTGGCTACTTTTTAAGTTGATATGGAATGAATCAGGGACACCCTTCATCTCTGTTTTAAATAGAAACCTTATGCAAGATACTAATGCTTGTGTTTGTGATAAGCCACTTGGAGATATTTGTCCTTGTGAACATCAAGTATGTAGAAATTGGACCTCCTTTCTTCTATAGAATGCTGAGCAGCTTGTCTGAACTGACTTAGTGCTTCACAAACTCCTCCTCTTCATGGGGACCAAGTAGTTCTCTGACCTTGCCAGCTCAAATGCACAGTCCCCAGAAGGTCTGAGTGCAGGGAATTTGTTGTAGAAAAACACAAATATCATCTTCTGTTGTCCCCAGGGGAATAATTCCTTTAGCTTGCATTTTTCAGTTCTTGCTATGTATCTCAACCCCCAGAGATTGTAATGAAATTGGTAGTGGGCGAAAGTATCTGTCCCAGCTCTTCATGTGACTTGGTGGACAGCACACTTAAGGTCTCAAGAAGACATAAGGTCTCAAGAAGCGACAAGGCATAGAATGTAGGTGGGAGTGTGAGCACTTTTGGAAACCTCCCCCCAAAAGAATCAGCCCTGTTAGTTGGATTTTTGTCAACCCAGGTTATAGGCCTCCTGTGGGTAGTTCACATGGAAGCAGTGGAGATTTCTTTTCTCTCTCTCTTTCTCTTATTTTCTTTTTTAAATTTTATTAATTACAGTTTTTCACTTTATATCCCACCTGTAGTTTTCTCCCTCCTCCCCTCCCAATCCCACTCTCCCTCCCCCTTCTCCACCCATGCCCCTACCCTAGTCCACGGATAGGGGAGACCTTCCTCCCCTTCCTTCTGATCCTAGTCTATCAGGTCTCATCAGGACTGTCTGCATTGTCTTCCTCTGTGACCTGGTAAGGCTGCTCCCCGCTCAGGGGGAGGTGGTCAAAGAGCAGGCCAATCAGTTCATGTCAGAGACAGTCCCTGTTCCCATTACTATGAAACCCACTTGGACACTGAACTGCCATGGGCTACATCTGAGGAGGGGTTCTAGGTTATCTCCATGAATGGTTCTTGGCTGGATGCAGACAAGTAGAGAGAAAAAAAGACAGGACAGTGGAACCGACAGATGCTGAGCATTTAGACAACCTCATGACCCACGTTGGTGAGGTAACATTTAAATTACATTACTAGTTGACCAGAATTTGAAAAGTTGGACTTGAAGGCAAACTGACCTAATTTCAGTGGGGAAGTGAGGACCAAATAGACTCAGTTTACAAATGTGTTTTGAAAATTCGACTCATTTAAAATTAGACACTCTTTATTTAACTGTAGAATTTGTATAATTGGGTCAGATTTCTGCTGAGAAGTAAAACTTGCATTCATTAGTAAATTCACAGGGAAGTAGAGATGCCAGTATGCCAAGGGCCTAATGAAGACACCAATTTGAAAGATGTCCATAGCATGAACTCCTGAAATAAAGCAAGTGCAGTTTTTAATTTTCTGATTGAAATTTGTGGAAATGTAATATAATAGGATTATTTCTCAGTTTTAGCAAAGCTTGGGAGAAGACGGGGGGAAAGGGAAAAATCCAGTGTATCATTGTGGTAGTATGTGTTCACCTTTGGGAGAGTTACAAAGACAATTTTAAATTATATTTTCACTAAAATTACACTTACTTATATTACACAATGATAATGAAATACTTAATTTGGGCTAAACTGAAGTTGATATTTTTGGTATTGACACAGCAAAACACAATCAGAACACAGTCTCTGTCCTTCCAGAACACAGGAAGAGAGATCTGTTGCGAGGGCACACTTCTGTCGAGTAAGTCCATCCGACACGCCTCTCCAGGACCCAAATAACCATATCTCACTTAAAGTTCCTTAGGAGCTAAGGGTTTGCCAGATTCCTTTTCCTGTTCATACTCAAAACTTGTAAATGTTGAAAACAATCCCAAAGCAGTATGCTGGTTTGCGTTCTCTGCAAACATGGTTTCGGTGTGGTGTGGTTACATTTCCTCTTAAGAGCAGTCGATGTGTTTCTTTAGGTTGTTTGGTGCAATTAAGTGAGTATTTTACTGGCAGGCTTCAGAACTGATATTATGTTCTTCTCCTGCTAGCTAGGTATTAGGTAGCACAAGGCATTCAGGTTCCATCATTCTCTTGTGCTCCATAAAGATTGGATTCTTATCTAGGGTGGGGGTTGTCGTAAATCTAACTTTCCTTTGTGGTGACCAAGTGACTAAGAAAATGCACAGTTCCAGGATGCTCTTCAAATCCGGAAAGTAGAAAGTTCCAAGGTTTATCTTCATTTGAAAATTCTAATTTGTCTGTAAGTGTTTAAGGTGAGTTTATTGTTTTGACTGAGTGAAAATAATCTAGTGATTTCTGTGTGTCCCTGCCAATGGCCTTAACCATGGTACAAGTTAAAACCACAGTATGTATATATATATATATATTTATATTGGATAATTTATCTGCTTTGAGCTTGTTTACTCTGTTATGCTGACTGGAGGAATGGAGCCAGCTTTAGCTTCCAAAAAGGGTAGACCTATATAGCAGTTCTCAACTACTGAGAGATTCATGGATATATCATTTTTTTATTTATATATATTTATATACAGTTATTTATTACAATTTATTCACTTTGTGTCCCTGCTACAGCCCTCTCCCTTGTCTCCTCCCAGTCCCACCCACCTTCCCTCTTCTCCCCCTATACGATTTCCCTAGTCCACTGATAGGGGAGAACCTCCTCCCCTCTTTTCTGACCCTAGCCAATCAAGTCTCATCGGGGCTAGCTGCATCATTTTCCTCTGTGTCCTGGTAAGGCTGCAACAACTCCCCCCGCTCAGTGGCAGATGATCAAAGAGCTGGCCACTCAATTCATGTCAGAGACAGTCTTTTGCCCCTTACTAAGGAACCCACTTGGAAACTGAGCAGCCAATGAGCTTCCTTTGAACAGGAGGTCTAGGTCCTCTTCATGCACGGTCTTTAGTTGGAGTTTTGGTCTCTTCAGGCCCCTCAGGGGCCAGATTTTTTTTTTTTTTTTTTTTTTTTTTTTGCTTTGTTGCTCTCCTTGTGGAGTTCCTGTACCCTCCAGGTCTTTCTATCTCCCTCTTCTTCCATAGGATTCTGGCACTCTGCCCATAGTGTGACTATGAGTCTCAGTATCTCCTTCCATACTCTGGTGGGGAAAGTCTTTCAGAGGTCCTCTGTGGAAGGCTCCAGTCCTGTTCTTTTTCTTCTCCTACTTCCAATGTCTACCCTGTTTGCCCTTGTGAATGGGGATTATGCATCTTCCCTAGGGTCTTCACTGTTGTTTAGCTTCTTTGGAACTATAAATTTTAGTATGTTTATCCTATATTATCTGTCTAATATCCACTTATAAGTGAGTATATATCATTTGTGTCTTTATCCTTAGTCATCTGGGAAATACAAATCAAAATGACCCTGAGATTTTAACCTCACACTCATCAGAATGGCTAAGATCAAAAACTCAAGGGATGATGCATGTTGGAGAGGATGTGGAGAAAGAGGAACCTTTTTCCATTGCTGGTGGGAATGTAAACTTGTACAACTACTGAGGAAATCAATCTGGTGCTTTCTCAGACAATTAGGAATAGTGCTTCCTCAAGATCAAGCTATACCACTTCTAGGCATATATCCAAAATATGCTCAAGTATGCAACAAAGACATTTGCTCAACCATGTTTGTAGCAGCTCTATTCGTTAATAGCTAGAATCTGGAAACAACCTAGATGTCCCTCAACAGAGTAATGGATACAGAAAGTGTGGTACATTTTCAAAATGGAATACTATTCAGCAATTAAAAACAAGGAAATCATGAAATTTGCAGGCAAATGGCAGGAACTAGAAAAGATCATCCTGAGTGAAGTAACTAATGGATATATCTATGGGGCTTAAAATAACATAATTTTGTCACATTTTGTGGTTGAGGTTCAGAAGTACTCTTTGGGTGGTTGGAGAGTGCTATCTGTTCTTCTAGAGGACTTGAACTTGGTTCCCAGAACCTATGTTGACTTACAAAGATCTGTAACTCATAGATGCAGAAGATCCAATACTTTGGTGTGCCAAGCAAATGTAAACCTGTATGTACTCTCATGAACATTTACATGCATATAATTAATGACTTTAGAGTACAGTTTTGGTCAATCCGGTCTCAGATAGAGATGTGAACAAGACTGATTTTCTTTTGGAGTTTTCAAGAAGAACTAGATACATCACTTTTCCAGCGTCCAGAGGCTCCTCACCTTTCCTGACTAATATCCCCATTCCTCCACTATCCAAGGCCACAAGTTCATCTAATCATTCTGTTGTTACATCACTCTGTTGTTGTTGTTTTTTAAATCACACTCAAGGACGGTTTTCTTGTCTCATCATCTTTACACTCAATTGCATCTTCCGTACTTCTGGTATTGTGAAATAGAGTAGGAAGCAAACATAAAGGGATGAGGAGAGGGTGAAGGGACCTGAGTCTTTCTACTACAAAACCTCTTAAGGTGACAAGCTCCCCTGGCACCTCAGCATTTCTTTATGGAACTTTCAGTGGCCCATTTTATAAGAGGAATTTGAAATGAAAATTTAAACATAGGAAGCCAAACGGGCATTTTGAAAAATCTAGCTATCTTTAATTACATGTTTTTATTGCAAAGTGATAAAGAAGTATAATTGCACTGGATAAACTTAAATACTTCGATGTATTATTTTGTCTTAAAAATGGTCTGGATATAAAATAGGTTGTTTCTTTTTCTTACTGAGCTCTATTGCAGTACAGTGGCAGATGACTTGAGCATCATTCTACAGCACTGCCTGACAGAGTGAGTGAACTGTTATAAAATTTTCAGTACCGGGGAGAATTCTCACTACACATCAAATTGAAAAAAAAAAAATAGTAGAAGCAAACCCTCTGCCATACATTTTGGTAGTTTTCTTGATATAAAAATAAAACACCTACTCCATTCTCCTTTGAGCAATAGTTTTAAAATATTGCTAACCTCCCTGGCAGAGGTTGCTTAATCTGCAAATTTATCAGTGCGCAAGCCATTATTATTGCTAATAACCCTTACTCACATTACCCGGAGAATTGCCTCTTCTACGTTTCTTCAGCAAATGAAGTTCAGCATAGTAGGCACACCAAAGCCCATTAATGTTCACATTTCATTAGTCCTTACCTCCCTTAAAGTTTTAACTTATATTTTTCCTTTATGTCATTTTCTCCCCAAAGACAATTTTCTTTCACCAAGAAAAACCTATTGAACAATAGCTCATTCAGTTTAATACAGTTCTCTCATGTCACTCTGTTTAAAAGCTAGGTAAACCCATGGTGTGCGTGCTTGTGTGAAGCTGTTCTTAGTCCAGTTGGTCACAATATGAAAAATGCACAAAATCCACTTGTCTCTATCTATATGTTACACGCTGCAGTGTGTAAGTTAAAAATGTCAGTGAGAATCAAAAATGGCTTAGTTGGGCTGTAATGATTTGCTGTGATTAAATCACAATGGAACCTTTCAGCATCATCATCTCCAAAGTGGAATTCATTATAGAAATATTTACTATTCATTCTTCTGCTATTCATTATTTGAAGACTATTTATTTAACTTTGGTATATTACAGTTTTGTTTCATTTTGGCTCCCATTGATGTTTCTGCTAAATTAGGTAAAATTATTTTCAATCCTTCTTTCAAGTTTCCAATAACTTGTTACTATCTTACAAATTTCCAGAGAAGATGATCTTTCTGATAGTGTTAAGTATATGCTCCTTTTTACAGAAAAAAAAAAATACAAAGCAGACTTGCCAATCAAATGATAATGATCTCTTATCCATATCTGGTGATCCAAGTGTCTTTATGTCTGAGAATGCCTAGTGTGTTTGTTTTAAGACAGTTTAAATTTGGCAGCGTTTATTCTAGCCAAGAAATAGTTGAGAATCCAATGGCACTCTTAACTAGGAGAGGTTCGGAGCCTTCCTCCCAATGTCAGCAGGCAGTATACACACAGAAAAAGCAGTGACATAGAGAAACAGCTTAAGTGCTTAGGGCTCAGCATCTGCCTGGTTTGGAAAAGCTATGATGAGGCTTTGCCTCTTAGGTGTGGTCTGATGCATTGGCAGTAGAAGATTACTGAAGCTTGGCAGTTAGGAGCCACTGAGATCCGAGTAACTGTTGGAAGAATATGCTTAGAGGTAGCTTTGTTTGTGTACTAATTTATGTTGCAGTTCGCTGTGTAAGAATGCAAAGTAAAAGGGAATTTAACCCAATTTAATAATCTCAAGCCATAAATAGTCCTTTGCAAACAGCAGCTTGGATTATGAGTTGGGATGTGTGTTGTGAAAGTCAGCAGAATCAGCACTATTTCTCAGCAGATCAGGACAATTGAATCTGTAAACTTGCATGATAGCTCAACAAGGGTTAACAAGATAGATGACTAAAAATATTAATCCCATAACAATTAGCTTTTTAATAATTAAAAAAACAAGTTACACTTTAAAGTTAAATTATTTAGTTATTTACTTTACACCCTGACCACAGCCCCTCCCTCATCTCCTTCTGGTCCCAACCTCCCACCCTTTTCCCTTTTCCTCTCTCCCTTTCTTCTCAGAGAAGGGGAGCCCCACTCCTCCTACCAACCTACCCAGGCACATCAAACTGCATGAGGACTAATGTGCATCCTCTTCCACTGAGACCAAAGTAGCCCAGCTAGGGGAAAGTGATCCAAAAGCAGGCATCAGAGTCCGTATTACAGACAGCCCCTGCTCCGTTTTCTAAGGCGCCCACATGGAGCCTGAGTTGACTACCAGCTACATCTGTGTAGGGGGACTGGGTGCAGTCAATATATGGTCCTTGATTGATGCTTCAGTCTCTGCAAGCTCCTCTGGGCCCTGGTCGGTTGGCCTTCTTGTGGAGTTCCTGTCCCCTCTGTGTTGTTCTTTCTCCACACTTTTCTAACAGACTCCCTTACTTCGCCCAATGTTTGGATGTGACTCTCAGTATCTCTTTAAATCTGCTGCTGGGTGGAGCCTCTCAAGAGCAGCCATGCTGGGCTCCTGTCTGCAAGCTTAGCAGAGTATCATTAAAAGTGTCAGGGGTTGGCTTACTTCTATGGGGTGGGTCTCAGGTTGGGCCAGTCATTGGTTGACTATTCCCTCAGTCTCTGCTTCATGTTCATCCATGCACATCTTGTAGGCAGGGTAAATTCTGAGTCAAAGGTTTTGAGGTTTGGTTGGTAGCTCCCCCCGCCCCCCACTAGGAGTCCTGCCTGGCTAGTAGGCAGCCACTACAATCTCCATGTCTCCCATTTCTAAGATTCTCAGCTAGAGTTACCCAATATTCTCCCAGGAGCCTACCCTGTTGCCTGTCTCCAACTTGTCTCAGAGATGCCCTTTCCCCATTTCTGTTTCCTTTCTCTTTATCTTATCCCTCTTAGCTTCTTACCTCACTCTGACCTCATACGATGTCCACTCTCGTTCCCCTTCCCACACCCTCCTCCACCCAGTTCAGTCACTTCATCCACTTCCACTGTCTCTGCTATTTCCAATTCCAAGTTAGAATCAAGTGTCCTCCCTTGGACCCTCCTTGTTACTTAGCTTCTTTGGGTCTGTGTATTGATGTATGGTTATCCTGTACTATCCGGCTAATATCCGCTTATAAGTGAGTATATACCATGTGTGTATTTCTGGATCTGGTTACCTCACTCAGGATGATCTGTTCTAGTTCCATTCATTTATCTGCAAATTTCATGATTTTCTTCTTTTTAATTGCTGAGTAGCATTCCGTTGGGTAAATGTACCATATTTTCTTTATCCATTCCTTGGTGTAGAGACATAATGATTTTTGGCTATTTTGACTAAAGCAGCTATGAACAACATTGAGCAAATATTCTTGTTGTATGGTAGAGTATCTTTTGGGTATATGCCCAGGAGTGGTATAGCTGGGTCTTGAGGTAGAACTATTCCCATTTTTCTGAGAAAGCACCAGAATTATTTCCAAAGTGGTTGTACAAATTTGCACTCCCACCATCAATGGAGGAGTGTTTCCCTTGCTCTACATCCTTGTCAGCATGTGCTGTCACTTTAGTTTTTGATCTTAGCCATTCTATGGATGTAAGATAGAGTCTCAGAGTCATTTTGATTTGCATTTCACTGATGACTAAGGATGCTGAACGTTTCTTTAAGTGCTTCTCAGCCATTCATTATTCCTTAATTGAGAATTCTGTTTAGCTCTGTATCCCATTTTTTAACTTGATGGTTTGTTTTTTGGTGTTTAATTTGTGTTCTTTATATATTCTTGATATTAGCCCTCTGTTGGATGTAAAGTTGGTGAAGATCTCATTCCGATCTGTAGGCTGGTGTTTTCTTCTATTGACAGTGCCTTTTGCCTAATAGAAGCTTTTCAGTTTCATGAGGTCCCATTTATTAGTACTTGGTATTCTGTTCAAGAAGTTGTCTCCTGGACCAAAATCTTCAAGGCTCTTCCCCATTTTCTCTTCAATTAGAGTTAATGTATCTGGTTTTATGTTGAGGTCTTTGATCTGCTTGTTTTGTGCAGAGTGATAAATATGGATCTGTTTGAGTTTTTCTAGATGTAGACATCCAGTTAGACCAACACCATTTGTTTAAGATGCTTAAAAATCTTAAAGATTCTGACAGTGGTAATCTTAGTATTTCAAGAGAAATAGACACATGAAATTCTTTTCAATGTGCTACCCTACAATGTCTGTTGCTATGAGCACTTTTTATATTGTAGTATAATTAGACCATTATCTCCTTCTTTTTCCTCCCTCCAACTCCTTTTAAATACCCATCCTTACTCTTTCAAATTCATGACCTTTTTTTCATTAATTATTGTCACATACCTAAATGTGTATGTGAATATACCTCTGTATACACAACCTGGTTCAGCCTGTGTAGAGCAATGCTTGTACAAATGTTTCACGGCAACTATCAAATAACTGGATGCTGTGCTCTTCCCTGGAGAAGACTGTTTCTCCTACTCTTAGTTCTCCTACTCTTACTCTGTTTCTCCTACTCCTTAGTTCTTTGTCTTCTTTAGCATGTCCATTGTTGCCTGTTTTGAAGTGGCTTTCTTTAGCTACTTGATATCCTTTGTGGATAGATCCCACTCTGTTGCCAGCTAACCACATTTAGAATGCTATCAAAGTCTGCAAGTGACTGTGATGCACCCAGTCTTCTCTAACCTAGATTCTATTACAAGCTCCTCTTTCTGTAGCAATACTTAAGAATTGACTCTGTTTCAGGTAGTGGATCCCAAGCCACCTGTGCTGGTTGGTTTTTGTCATCTTGACACAAACTAGTCAGCTGAGGAGAAAGAGTCTGAAAAGAAAAATTTCCTTCATCAGATTGGCCGTGGACACATCTTTCTTTATTAGTGATTGATATGGGTAGGCCTAATCCGTTGTGATTGGTGCCACGATGGCCAATGTTGTATAAAAAGGCCAATTGAGAAATCCATGAGGGAAAGCCAATAAGAAACATTTCTTCATAGTACCTGCTTCAGCTCCTTTCTTGAACTTCTGCTCTGGCTGCCTTTGATGATGATATACTATATCTTGTAAAATGAAGTAAACACTTTCTCCCCTCCAACAAGTTGGTTTTGTTAATGGTGTTCATCATAGCAAAAAAAAAAATAATAATAACAACAACAACAATAACAAACTAATATACTTTCTGTTCAACGTTTCATGAATAAACTGAGGTGATGTAGCTATCTGTGTGCTTCCGACAGGATCCATGACTTTCTGCAGGTTTCGGATACACAGTGGATAGTTGTCAAATGGACACGTTGACATCAGCCTATGTCCTCTCTGTTCCTTTCCTTCAGTTTTCCCTTTAATTTATTTTCCTTTTTGCTACTATCCACATAAACATTCAAGATTGCCTGACATCTTGGTTCCAATCATCCCTGCCTTTCCAGTTTTGCCATTGAAGGCATCTTCTGTAAGCTGTCAGCTTGTCTTCCATTCTGAAAAGAAGAGTATTAGGCCTTCCTTATCTTCTGGTTGGGTGGAGGGAATTTAACGATGACCCTCCCCTGTAGAAAGAAGGCATACATGGGCACACAGGCATGTACAAATGCACGCATGCACGAACACACCACAGCTGGCACTGTGATGATTCACAAAATTCAAAGGTCCCCATCTGGTCTTTGTGAGAAAGTCATATTGCTTCTATTAACATAACTTTGACCTTATTTATAGAAAACAAATAACTAATAACTCTAGCCTTATTATAACATGACAGCATCTGCTGTTTTCTGCCCCAGGCTATATTTTTAAATTGTCTTATATTAACAGGCAATGAAAGTCACCATGTCTATTTGCTTCTGCCCAATTTCTAGAGATGGGAATAAAATTAAATTCATCGAATATTCTTACAAAATAATTTTTTCAGTAGTATCCTGGAATTAGTATATGTCTAGCCTATAAGAGTCTAATTTTCTTGATTTTCCTTCTAATAAGCGTGGGTTTTATAGCATATGTCAAATAGAACTGTCTCCAAATACCTTTATGAAATGCTCATTACTTCTACTTTCTCAAATTTCTAAGATAAAACAATCCAATAACCAAAATTATATGTGGTTTATTTATTAATGGGAAGCATATCATAGGATAATAGACAAAGTTAACACAGAACAGCAGTGCTTTGCATTCTTTGCAAATAATATAGGTGGTCTTTGACATTGTTAGATTCTTGAACATTTGGGGTAATTTATTTTAGTTTTGAGAATAATACAATAGTGCACATTGATATTCTATGCAAAAACAAGTACTTTCAAAACGAAATATATTCTTCCATTTTTTTCAAAGTTGCCACCAAATACTAACTTTTCCTGAATTTTTACAAGAACGAACTTTACCTACTCCAATATGACTTTTTAACATATCCTTTGTCTATGTAAATATTCTCATTGTTCTATGTGACATGTATCTGAACCTGTTTTCCATGTCTCTATAAGTTCCCAGTCACATATATTGTATACCTACTGCTTTCTTCCTCTGATATGTCTGAAGCTTGCTATTTCAGTCTTTTTGCATCCCTCACCAATATCTGCTATCAGTTCTTTGTAACTGCCCCTCCTCCCTAACACCTACCCTTCCTCTGTCCCTTTTTCCTTTCTTCTTTGTATTTCCTGGTATTATTATCTTCCATACGGTTTGTCTGTGCCTGGACACTATCACTGAAAAACATCCTATTCTTTACTGATCTTCATCTTCTAAAAGTATCTTCTTTAACTGTTTTTATAATGTTGTCGAGAGTCTTCATCTTTTTTTAAGTGAAATGTTAGGAAGGAGGGGGACTCAATGATTTTTTTTTTTTTTTTTTTTTTGTGGAGATAATAGCAGTTTCATATTATTCCTCCATAGTCCTGAGTCAAGTGCCTGTATCTACTTTATAATCGTATTGATCACCTACAGTGGCTTGTATCAGCCATCATATAAGAAGTCCTAGAGATCCAGGTACTTCCTGAAGATGGGTACTTTATGAAGTAAGTAATGTCTTGTAGTAATGCTTAGTTTGTGACTGCAGGTAATCCCTTGCCTCTTGTCAATTGTAATGGTAGATTATTGCAGTTCTCCGTATTTCTATAGGAGCTAGTACTGACACTGGTTCATATGTTAGCTGCCCCTTGGTCAGTGCTAGAGAGTGAAAAAGCCTAAAAAGTTAATATGTCTAACCAAAAGATGCTTGGGGCTTAAGGCATTGATTTACTTAAAATATTATTATATAAATTATATTAAAACATAATAGGTATCTTCATTATGTGTCATGAACGATTTAGTCTAGAGCATGGAAGTGGTAAAGCATAGGATTGTTATGAAACAATTTTATAGTGATCAAAATCATTATTCGCTTCATATAAGTAAATTAAATGATATCATATATTTCCAATTACTTTATTTAAGAAATTAAGTCAGTCACTGGTGTAGTAAGAATTTTGGTTTCCTTAAAAGCCAAGTTATATTACGCGAATGTTTCTGTTTCAATCCCAGGTGTGGGAAAGGGGGCTGCTTCACATTGTCCACAGCAGTTAACTATGATTGTCTAGTGTTCTAGGAGGGGTGTGGTTTTTCCCAGCTGCGGTTTAGTTCTGGGGACTCTGAAGAGGGCACAAACAGAAAAGCCCCCCAGGGGGACGTCTGTGGCAGCTGTTGATCCCCCTGCTGCTGGTCCCTGCTGCATTTGCTATTGCTGTATTGCTGCTTTGCTGGTTTGCAGCACTGCTGGATATTCTGACAAAGAAGAATGGACTTGCCCCTGGGAACCTGATGCTCCTAATCAGCAGAAAGAAGTCTAAAGAGATCTATGCCCCCTTTCCCTCTAACCTTCTTTCTCTCCTGCCTAATGTTGTGGGGTTGGAAGGAATTAGGATGCAGTAAGGGTTGAAAGTGTGGTAGATATAAGAACCCAATAAAGTACCCCCCAAATTATGCATACACACTAGCATATCTTACATTAATTGAAAATAGTCTGTCGACAGTTGTCATTACCTAGTCTATAATCTAGCATCTGTTCTCCTTTACATGTGTCCCAGTATTTAACTCCCTTACTGAGCTTTGCCTTGAAGTCAGAAGATGAGCTGCTTTAGTCTGTATCCCATGCAATAGTAACTTAAGCTTTACAAATAAATAAAAATCAATTAAAATGTATAGTTTTCCCTGAAGTTTCTATGCACATATGCACATATGAGAACTCTTTGAGGTCTATTGATATATGTTATATCCTTTGGCTTTGTGTCCATGTAACAAAATGCCAAAAATTGAGCAAATCTGTGTTGGTTCCCAGTTACAGAAATTTCATTGTTGAGTGTTTTGGGCCTGTCGGTGGGAGCCAGGGATAGCACAGTACATGATGGTGAGATTTCAGGGTGGCTGAGGACTATGCCAGGAAGTGGAAAGCAGAGGAAACTATCCTGTGGTCCCAAAACTTTCTCAAGGCCCATTCTTGAGGACCTGCTGTCTTCCCATGAGGCCTTACCTCATAACAGTTGCCCCTGCATCCAGCGGTGATACTCTGTGGACCAAGGTTCAACATAAGGATCTTTCTGAACAACAGCATGTGCATGTCCCAAAAGTGAAGTTTCTTTAAAAACGAACAACTCAGCCACCTCTTATGCCTCTTTCCTGTTACAACAAAATTTGATACTCAAATTCTGCTTTCCGTTCTCATTCCTCACCAGTTCCAGTACCACATGAAATATACAAGTGGCTGCACACCAGCAGAAATCACCAGATAAAGAGAGCGCTTCCATTTCCCACTCTGCCTCAGACAAGGGTTTCTGTCGGATCCTGCCCTGCCCTTGCTCAGTGCTGCCTCAGTCCTTGATCCTGTGGTTTGACTGGCTGCTGAATTAAGAAATTCTAACATGAGGTTCCAATCTACATTTGTACATTATGTAGGCTGTAACTTATTTAAACTCCATAGCCCCTCCATTATAACCCATTTCAGTTCTTTGCATAACTGCGGCTCCTCTGTTAACACCTGCTTCTGATAAGCCTCTAAGTCTCCAACTTGATTACGAAGTGAAATGAAGTTCAAGTTCTCAGGCCCTATGTTCTGGAGACCAGGATGCAATTTAATAGTTCAATATTTGCTGGTTAGAATAAAAAAAATAAATGCTTATTCTGCTTGAGTTAAAGATAAATGTATGTTCTCTTAGAGTTAAGACCGCAATATCGTGCTTTGTTCCTTACTCCCAGAAAGCTGGTAAGCTCCCAAGAACACCCCCTATCCAAAATTCCAGCCACTCAGCTTAAAGTGCTTTGTCTAGCTACCTAGATACAATACACGTGGAACAAAATGTATTATGTTTAGCTAGTCAAAATGATGCAATGCTGTTCCCAACCCCCACTTCCTATACTTGGTTACCTGGTTGTTACCTGGTTATGGTTTTTTTGCATAAAAAAAAAAAAAACCTGCCTTAGAAACAGACCAACATCACTGTCTGGCTCCTGAGACCAGAGGTAGACCCAGACAATGAGTTTTTGTTCAGTGTTCAATAAACTTCTTTTGATCTGATCATGGTGTTTGAGTGGTCAGTATAACACTGCATACAAAATTCATCCATGGTCCCCTGTGCACACAAAATTGCTTTTCTTGTAAATGCAGATGAGATAAAAAGTGATCTCAGTGGCATATCTGTTGATAGTAGCCAATTATAAAACAAACTCAGGAAAGATCAATTTGGAGAAGATTATAAGGACAGAGGAGAATCTGTAATACATGTTCCACAATGGACTGAGCAAGAAACCCAGATTTATATTCTTTGTTTGTTTGTTTGTTTGTTTTTTAAATGTACAATACCCAAACCAGGAAAAAAAAATCTACTTTGAATATTTGATGCTTTGAAGAGGGAATAAAGAACTTGGAAACTAAGAGGAGTCCTGAATGGTTTATTTTAAAAATTATTCTGTACCTAAGGCTCAGAAATCTTTGCAGAAGCTGGGAAGAAAGGTTGTAAAAGCCAGAGGAATAAAAAGTTTGCTGCGAAAGACACTGCGTCTCCTAGAAGAAAAATAGGAAAATCTACTCCCATGAAACTCTCATCAACATGGTTAGCTAAACATGACCTGAATCAGGATAATACCAATAGACATACTAATATGGAAGGGGAAAAGCTCAAGAATTCTCAGCCCTGGATAAAGAACTATAAGCAACTTGAGAAAAGCTGAGAATGGGTAAATAGTCTTCCCCAGGGAAGACTACACTGATTGATTACCCAATACCAAATGGTCAGCCCTTAACAAATACACATATAGACAATATTATGTAGACTGGGCAGGTTTTATTTCCATATTAAGAACACACATCATATATACCCATATGTATGTAATAACAAAGAAAAAGAAGCAATGAGTTTGAATAAAAGCAAGTGGGAGCAGTACATGAGAGGGATTGGAGGGAAGAAAAACAATGAAAAATATGTTATATTCTTAATTTTTTTTAAAAAAAAGTTTTAAGAAAAATATCAGGGTTCCCCAAACTCTTGAAAATGCATTCTTTTCCTTTTCTCTGGCTACCATCCTGCTTCTCTTGTCCTCCATTCCTTGTCTTGGGCACTGGAAGTAAATTTCAGTCAGGTGCATTTCCCCTTCAGGAGGCTTAATTAATCTCCAACTTTAAAAGAATACCTGAAGACACCTGACTTCCTGTCATAGTGATTCAGTCAAAACGCATTTTCTTATAATTAATTAATTAATTAATTCAGTTATTTATTCACTTTACATCCTGGTCTTAGTCCCCCCCCCCATCCTCCTCTCCTTCTAGCCCTTCCCTCCCCTTCTCATCCCCTCTCCCCTATTCCTCAGAAAAGGGGAGCTATCCCACCCACACCCCAGCTTATCAAGTTCCATGAGGACTGTGGCCTGGTAAGGCAGTCTTGTCCCGGGAAAGTGATCAAAAAGCAGGCAATAGAGTCCATGTCAGAGACAGGCCCTGCCCCCTTTACTAGTAGACCCACATGAAGCCTGAGCTGCTTATAGGCTACATATAGGTGCAGAACCTAGGTCAAGTCTGTGCATGGTCCTTGGTTGGTGCTTCAGACTCCACAGGCCCTGGCTAATTGGCTCTGTTGATCTTCTTGTGGAGTTCCTGTCACTTCTAGGTCCCTTTATCCTTCCCTCCACTTTTCCACTCTACTCCTTATACTTGGCCCAATGTTTAGCATTTGAGTCTCAGCATCTGTTTCCTCCGATGTCCTGCTTGGTAAAGTCTCTTAGAAGACAACTCTGATAGTCTCCTGTCTGAAAGCATGGCAGAGTATAGTTAATAGTGCAACTGCCATTAATAAACACTTACTTCCTGAAGATTGCAGGGCCTAGAGAGATGGCACAACAGTTAAGAGCACAGCATGGATGGCTCTTGCAGAGGAACCCCCCTCCCCACTCCTTTGCCCCCATATGGTTCTCAGCACTCATGTTGGGTGGCTCCTAATCACCTGTAATTTCACGTCCAAGGATTCTAGCCTTTTGGAGCACTGCATTTACCTGCACATATACACACAGACATACACATATAGACATAATTAAAATAAAAATAAGGGCTGGAGAGATGGCTCTGGGGCTAAAGGCACTTGCTTTTCCAGAGGACCCTGGGTCAATTTCCAGTTCTCTCACGGCAGCTTACAACTTGTCTCTAGCTCTAATTCCGCTGACTCTAACCCTCTTCCAAAACCCAACGGCACCAAGCACACGGTTGACTGACACACATGCAGACAAAACACCCAGTCCTTGGGGATGTCAGTTAATCTTACAAGGCAAATTTCTGCAGAGAACTAACTTGTTTAATAATAGATATGCATGATTATGACAATCCCAGAAAGAGACTCCAAAATATATATTATATGAAGTATCAGAAAAAAGAATAATGATGTTATTTCCCAAGCCCCACCGCAGAACTTCCAATTCAGTTTAATACACTAATGAGGTATATCTTGTTATACTTTTAGATATGTGTAATTAAATAGTAGTTATTTAATTTAATTTATTTAGATTATTTATTTCAGATATATAAATGAAATATAAATATAATTTAGGTAGATAAATAGTTTATACATTACAGAAATTCAAATGTAATTTTATATAATTAAAATATAGTTACATCATGTTCCCTCTGCCTCACTCTCTCCCATCCCATGTCCCCTATTCCCAAATTCTTGGCCGCCTCTTCTTTAACAATTTTTGTTACATAGACATAAGTGAATAAGCCTAAAATACAATCCACTGAGTTCATTCAATGTTGTCTGTGTTAATAGTTTTCTAGGGATGACCACTTGGGATTGAATGACCAGTCAAGGGGGATTATCCCTGTGGAGGACTAGGTCTATTTCTCTCATAAGTTGTTAATTACTTATTGCCCTTCTTTGGGGGGGGGCATCAGTTCCCATGAAATTTTCCCCATCTACACTGGGATGGCAACTGGTGTTGAAATTGTTCAGGTCTTGTTTAGACAGCCATGTTGTTGATATTTCTTAAAATGTTTTACTTATTTATTACAGTTTACTGACTTTGTATCCCAGCTGTAGACTCCTCCCTCGTCTCCTCCCAATCTGCCTTCCCTCCCTCTACTCCTCCCCTGCCCTTCTCCCAGTCCACTGCTAGGGGAGGTCCTCCTCCCCTTTCATCTGACCCTAGCCTATCAGGTCTCATCAGGACTGGCTGCATTGTCTTCCTCTGTGGCCTGGTAAGGATGTCCCGTCCTCTCAGGGGGAGGTGATCAAAGAGCCAGCCACTGAGTTCATGTCAGAGACAGTTCCTGTTCCCATTACTAGGGAACCCACTTGGAGACTGAGATGCCATGGGCTACATTTGTGCAGGGGTTCTAGGTTATCGCGATGCATGGTCCTTGATTGGAGAATCAGTCTCAGAAAAGACTCCTGTGCCTAGATTTTTTGGTTCTTTTGCTCTCCTTGTGGAGCTCCAGTCCCCTTCAGGTCTTTCCATCTCCCCCTTCTCTCATAAGATTCCCTGCACTCTGCCCAAAGTTTGGCTCTGAGTCTCAGCATCTGCTTTAATACCCTCCTGGGTAGAGTCTTTCAGAGGCCCTCTGTGGGTAGGCTCCTGCCTTGTTGCTTGTTTTCACCTCTTCCAATATCTATCCCATTTGCCTTTCTGAAAGAGGATTGAACATCTTATCCAGGGTCTTCCTTCTTCTTAGCTTCTGCAGGTGTACAGATTTTTAGTATGATTATATTTCATAGCCATTTCATTTTTTCCCTGCCAGAGCTAGAAAGTACAAACTCACTCTGACTCCTGCAAAGTTCCTACTCCTTTTCGGAGAGGTTTGCTAAGCCTTGGGTGCAGGAATTGTGTTGCAAATGTGGCACTTGTGGCTGGGCGCCTGTTTTACTTAAGAGTTCCATTGCTGTGATAAAGCATCATGACCAAAAACAATTTGGGGATGAATGGTTTATTTAACTTACACTTCCAAACCACAGTCCATCGCAACAGCATCAGAGGATTTCAGGGCAAGAAATCAGGTCAGAAATTGGGGTACAAGAACTGGTATAGAGGCCATGACGGGGTGCAGTTAATTGGATTGCTTCCCATGGCTTGTTCAGCCTGCTCTCTCCTAACTCCCAGGACCACCAAGCCAGAGGGGCATTGCCCAAAGTGAATGGAGTCCTCCCACATCAATGATCTATTGGAAAAGAAAAATGCATCACAGGCCAATCTGTTAGGGACATTTTTTTCCCACTGTAGGTTTTCTGTTCCTAAATGGCTCTGACTTGTGTTAAGCTGACATAAAACTAGCCATTACAGTACAGCACACCAGGATCAGTTGTTCTCTGTAACTGACTAATAAATTATAAATTCTATAACTGTTACTTTGATGCTTCATGTTCAAATATGACTTGGTTACTAATGCTGATATTTATTAAAAATAGCTTAGATACACATAAATAATTTTCTCTGGTAATTTCAATTTTTTTTTTAATCATTTGTGTCTAACTTGAGTTCTTAAAATAAATTATCTGGATTCTGTTCCTACTGTGATCTATTTTCTATCGCTTCTGTGCATTTATCATGATAGCCATTTTGACTATTACTATCTTCAATGAGTATTTATTGAACACTTACTTTACTCTGAACAATGTATAAGGAACTGGTGCTAAAAACTGCACGTCTAGTCTCTAAATTTCCACTGTAAAATAATTCACATATCTTGTAGGTAGGAAGTTGCACTGAGTTTTTCGCTTATTTACTAATAATATTAACTTTATTTTAATACTATTTCTCAGGAAAATATTTTATAATTACTTTTACTAAAATCTCTATTTTAATATAAATTAGATTTGTTATATTTCTATAACTAATATATATTAACTATATATAACTACATTAAATTAAAAATTAACTATACTAAATATATACATTAATTTTTTTATATGTATATACATATATATAGTCAGTCTCTCCATAGAAATCTGCTATAAACTTAGTTACTCCCTTCCATGTTTCTTATAAATACGTCAAAGTTAAATTTAATATCAAGAGACTCAAAGCACTCCTGTGCTTTCACTCTTGTATGCTTTCCTACTCTAAACTATGCTGGACTTCTCAGTCTATTTTGCTCCTCTTTATTTTTGCTAGATGTGTAGCACTCATTAATGACACTGTGGTAGACAGATTTTGATTTGTCTTGATTTTCAACGTTTTCCACAGTAGTTAAGAACAACATTGATTTTTTTTTTTTTTTTATTGTGCTTTTCAAGTATTTGCCACTTTGATTACTGATGCAACATAAGTCAGATTTGTTCTTCGGTCAGTGAACCAGCACTTGGGAGGTGGTGGAGTTCACGGCTAACTCTTCCTTTTCTTTTCAGATGGACCTCAAAACACATAGATCAGAATCCATTTCCTATTGTCAGGAATTTACACTTAACCAATGAGAAACACTCCGAGGATGTGAGCTATTAGAGAAAAGCAAAATAAAAACTTAAAATTGAATGGATTTGGATTGACTTATTGAACTTTAATTAATGTGCTGCAGAGATCAATTCCGATGCCCCAGAGGACTCCTGCAATTTGGTTGATGGACCACCACGCTCATTTGTAACATGGTTCTGCCTCCAATACACACGGGAGTTTCACAAAGGGAAAGCACAGCTTTCCCTAACCCACAGGATGCAACAATTACCTTTCTCATTCACTCTGTACCCTGTTCAGAGACATGTGACAGATTTTTCTTCTTTGAGGCTCATTTTTTAAAATATGGTTTTGTTTGTACACGTGGTAGTTCTCAGGCGGTGTTAGTGAGTGAACATGGAACCCAGGTGCAGGCTGCTTTTTAATGTTGGCCTCATCTGTTGTAGGCCGATAATCTCAAGCACTCAACAGTCCAGCCGGCAAATCCCAGTAAGATAAGGGTTGAGACGAGTTTTGTGATAATATTATCAATGAGGATAAAGGGTTTTTATAAGAGATGGTAACTTCTTGAGTCAGTTGAGAACCTTTCAGAGATGGGAACTCTAGCTATCTCTTGGGTGAATGATGACTACTGTAAATGTCAAATGCATTACAGTTTCCCCCAGCTGCTTTTGATCTGTTTTACCTGGTAAGTACAGAGTGACTGTTTTGCTAAGGCACTGTCATGTGATAGTGAAGCTTAAATGTAGTCGTACAAAAGAATATGCCAACTTGTGGGTGTCAACCTCTTTACTACAATCAGATGATGTTTTGGTCCTCCTCAATCCCTGGGGCTACGAGGAGCTGAGCAAGCCACAGCTGGTACATCAACAAGCTTAAGAACTGATAGAGAACATGAAAAATAGGAAAGGCAGGAGGAAAAAAAGCAACAACAACAGCAAACAGATGAAGAGAAAAGAAAATTAATGAACTAGGAAAAGATAAGAGATTCAAACACTGACCTCAAAATCATCCTGTCGCCACCTAAGATTCTGTGCATAGTTGTTGCATAGAAGATTAAACATCAATATTCTTATCTCTTCATGCTTTATTTAAAAGGTAAGAATTTTCTATATATCTAAATAACACCAGGCAATCCACAGAAAATGTAAAAACAATCCATATTATTAAACAACAAGAAAAAAAATGAATGGCAGGAGTCTACATATGCCTTCATTCTATAACAAGATTATCAAGCTCAAACAATGGGCTCCAGGATTTTTTGTGCATTTTTTTTTTGTTTTATTTTAGGCTTATTTGTTTTAAAATAACTTTGCTGAGACCAAGTCTTCATGCTTAGTGAAAATTCAATTGATAGTCTCATATCAGTTAATTACCAATTAAAATGATTTCTATAATATATATAAATACAGTGATATAATTTTGTCCATATGAACATGTATGCATATATTCATGCAAACTTAGTTTATTCCTTATAACTATGGAAAGGTCAATAACCAAAGTTAGGATAGACATAGTACCATAGAATTTATGAGTGACTTGCCTCTATATTAACTTTACTTGAATCTTCTGTGATTTTCTTAAGAATGGAGAGACATGTTTTTAAAAGATCTCTGGTCATTCGTTGTGGTCTTTACCTAGTACTATTGCAACAATACCGGTCAGCCAATGATAAATTTAGTTGTTATATGATAACCTACTTCCCATGGGCATAGACTATAGTAATTGCCTCATATTGCTTCTGACTTTCAGTTGTATCGTTAGTGTAAATATGCATTTTTTGGACTGTATGACTTCTAAATTTTAATTTAAAAATTAGAGTGTCAGGAAATGATCTGCTGCACAGAGTCAATGCAAAACCAAATACTGTAGCATTTTATCTGTTGCATTATTGATCTAAAATCTTCTGTGTCATGTGTTAATTACTGTTGGTGCAAAAGGTGACCAAGGTAGGTATCACAAAAGCTGATGTTGCAATTTAGTTACAAAGAAGAAAAGTATACTTTAAGTGTTTGATACATTGATGCTTTCAAGCGCTTGAAACTGATAATCTATAACTTTCTCAAGTCCACAATGTGCTACCATGTAAATAAATATAACTAAATAGTTATTTAACTAATTATTGAAGGAGTAGAAAATGGTGAAACTCACCCTAAGGAGAACTATAAGAGCTATAGAGACATGCATGAAATATTCTTGACAAAAAGTGATGAGCTTTGGCACATGGTAGGTGACAGTTACAGAGCAGTGTGTCATTACACTTTGGAATCACTCTTCCCATAAGACAGAAAGTCACTTGAACCATTTACTAATAACGATGCTTTCTTTTAATTAACAAATAATTAAAGGTCTATTTCACTTATTTAAATAATACTGGGATGCAGTACTTAACACTTCACCAGGCAATTGGAAGAATACGCATTTGCACTTTGCCTGGCCTTAAGTCAGAAATTTGGGATACCTCCTTTTCCAGATGGAATTATCACTGATGTATGAGAGAGAGTCTGTAAATGCTGGAAAACAAGGGGAAATGGCTTGGAAAATGACATCCTAGTGACTTCTTTTTATGTAAAAATTAAGAATAAGATAAATTTCTTTACTTATAAAAGGGGAAAAGATGAAATATCGGGGGATAATGATTGAGAGAAGATACAGGTTTGAACCCTACGTGGAGGGAAGGAAGGCTCATGAGGAACCTCTCACCATGCAGGACCAAAAGAAAATTCTGAGAACAGAAATAACTGAGCTTTAGGGCTTTTTGTACAGAACAGCAGCTTCTCATACCCTTTGCCCCCTGTTCCTCAAGGAAGTGCCTATGCTTCTAGGGTTTTTGGTGTCTACTGCTGTAAATGCAAGCAAGTTGGTAACATTTCATGGCTAGATGGTTCATGTTTAACACCCTTATATAGTCAACAACTTTAGAGCCAACATTCTATGTTTAGTATGTGTGAGTAGCTAGACAAAATATTTTAAACAAAGTAAATGCCCTTTTATAAAATGTGAAGCCACATTTTAGGGAGTTTGATTTAAGCCACCAGATTAAGGAGAAGGCATGTTGTTAAGTTTCCATGTGTGTGTAAGCTTTTTGCTATTTCCATTGTTGTTGAGGTTATTTCTCCAACCAAGGACCATGTATGGATATAACCTAGAACCCCCACACAGATGTAGCCCATGGTAGTTCAGTATCCAAGCTGGTTTCCTACTAAGGGGAACAAGGACTATTTCTGACATGAACTCAATGGCTGGCTTTTTTTTTTTTACCTCCCCCACCCCCGTCTCCGAGTGGGGAGCAGCCTTGCTAGGCCACAGAGGAGGGCATTGCAGCCAGTCCTAAAAATACCTGATAAGCTAGGGTCAGATGGAAGGGAAGGAGGACCTTCCCTATCAGTGGACTTGGAAAGGGGCAGGAAGGAGATGAGGGAGGGAGGGTGGGATTGGGAGGAAATAGGGGAGGGGGCTATGGCTGGGATACAAAGTAAATAAACTGTGATTGATATTAAAAAATAAAAAAAAGAATGTAAAAAATAAAATAAAATAAAGTGCACCTGAGCACACAATGGGAAAAAAAAAAAAAAAAAAAAAAGGAGAAGGCATGTGCAAAGACAAGACAGTCATGAAGGACTTAGGGTGTGGAAGGGATGAAGAAAGAACATTTTGGATGTAGTGATGATTCAAAATTAACTTGACCTAATAGGTATAATGCTATCCTGTTGCAACATACATTGATGAGTAGAACTATACAATAAGCGTCACATAAGTTCCCAGAAGTATGTAGCTGGGATGCAGTGTGTGGAATCCATCTGGATCTATGGATGGTCAATTACAATTTTGGCAAATGCTTTGAAAGCTAATGAACTCATTTTAAATGGATATACTCAAAACTCATCAGTAAATTTTCTCCTAATTTAAGATCATGCTTCTTGTCCATTTTTCAAAGACCTATTTAAATGTCATTTTTTTATCATATATTGTGACTATAACAAAATGCTGAGGTCAGTACCTAGCACAATATTTTCCACATCACACTTTTGAGAAATAGAGTTTCTATGAGTCAGTATTTATTGGGTTCTACAGTGAGTCAGGATTGTTCCTATAATGGACCAATTACGAGTATAGCGTAACTGAAAGTTTGTGTGGCTGTACACATCACCACCCTGAAAACCCTATTTAGACTTCTTTAAGACATGACAGTAGGATTCAGTTAAAGTGGAATACAAATTCTAATTTGTGATATGTTACTGAATATGAAAATGTCCTGTCCAAGTAAGCAAATAGCATTTAGTGTCAGTTTTATTTCACTGTGAAGCTTTTGTTTTAGCCTCTTTACCCTTGTGAGTCCATTTTATATGATGAAAGAAATGATATAAAAAGTCAGGAAGGACTTCTGGATGATAGGTGATGGGTCCATTAATTACAAATGATAAACCTGTTTTGTTTAATCTCTTGGAATGTGATTTTCCTGCTTGCTGCCCAATCACATGGTGCTAAGCTTGCTGTGTTTCCAGTAACAAACCTGCCTACCGGAAGGTCGCAGGATCCTTGAGCATCTTAGAGCACATGTTGTGAATACTATTAGCTACTGACATCAGCGCTGAAATGCTGAGAACATTAATAAAACCAATTTAGAAACTCACCTGATCCAATGGTAGTTTTGGTATTTCTGAATAGTCTCATATCAATTTCACTGCATATCATTTTCTCTGAAAGTAATTCCTTTAACAGCAGCAGTCTTGAAAAGAAAACCAATTAATTACCTGAGTGTTGAAGGTTTAATGCTAAGAAAATAATGAAGAATCTGATAGGAGGAAATTAATTCACTTTAACACTGACTGAATACTTTTATCCTGCCAAGCAAAATGGAAATAGATGCTTAGCAGATTAAAATTGGTTTGTTTTTTGTTTGTTTTACAAACAAGACTTAATTTCTAGAAATGTAACTGAGAAGAAATAGAAATCTGAACTTATATTTGAAGGTTTCTCATATGCTCATTTGATCTGCTATTGGATGCACATTGAAGGACTTTATGGGTTATCCAGGTGCTTCAAAATAATTTAATTAGGTAACCATGTTAAATGACAATTTAAAAACAAAAGGCAGAGCAGGTAAATCAATCCACTTGTTCATACACAATGGGATGTAGATACACGGAAATAATGAAAAGACAGTTTCCCTTAAGGGCTCAAGTCAGCTATGCCCTGCCCCTAAGGTGAGACCTGACAAAAGCTATTTAGTAAATGAGATAGTTGGGTTTTTTTTTTTTTTATGCCATTTAAACATGCTTAAGAAAGTAGTCATGCCTTATGATGAATGGCAAGCTGGATGAAATATTTTAATCACTACTCTTTTGTGGAAAGCTTTTGCAACTCATGTTCAAGTTAGATTTATTCTTCCCATTAAACTATAAAAGGCTCCCCAGCAATTTCTTTTTCTTGAGAGAATTACAAGTTATTGGTTTGTTGCAAATTTTTTATACCTAACATGATGCTTGTTTGACTGTTGGATTAGACCTTGAAATATGAAAAAGTAAACTTAAAGCAATAAAATATTGTATTTATTTTTCTCTTTTATTACTTTTATTTTCTGCCTTTAGATAAATACATGTTTTTACTGTGGGGACAGAATTTAAAACTGATTTCTAAAAAAGGTAAAACAAAGGGAAGTTATTAAACTTTTTCCCTAAATAGAGGTCCAGTTTAAAAACTGTTCTGTTAGTAAGATGAAGGCCTGACTAATTTTTGGATAGAAAAAATGAGAAAACAGCATTGTCAGATGGTTAGGAGAGTTAGGTAAGAGGACCAGCAGTTTGAGACCACCATGGGTTACACAATGAGGTATTGTCTAAAAAGTCAAATCAATAGCAAGTCAAGAGCATGGGTTCTCCTTTTTGTTAATGCCCATCACAGAAAATAATTCATAAAATTTATTTTATGAAGAATTTCACTAAATATTCATTTACTATTAAAGATAATGTTCATTGTTCTAACTATAGAAATTGGAAAGAAACGGAGAAAAACTAATTTTAATGTTTTAAGAGTTCTTACCTTCTAATACTTGAATGTTTAACCTAAATCCCTTGTCTGCTATAATTGGTGAAAATTTAGTTTGGGACATGATAGGAATGGCCTTACTAACAGCATCCTTCCTTCCATCTGTGCAAAGCTTAAGCTTTTGCACCTCTGACAGCTAAAAGCTGACCTGACTAACTAAAGAATACGACTGTTGTTCATCCCTGGGTCCAAGATAAAGTCTCTTTGCAGGAGGAATGATCAGAATTTTCATTAAATGGGATTACAGTCTACCTTGTAGGGCTCAAAGGTTTGCTGTATTAGTAGGTAGTACTGATTCTTTTCATACCACCTCAAACCAAAGAATGTAGAGTAACGGCAACTAAGAGTTAGCTTTTTACTCAATACTTATTAAAATCTAGTATGCCTCTCCACATGTTTTTCCAGGAAGATAGATGAAATGTGACACACATTGTCCTGATGGATACCTTGTTATGCCTTGTCTCTCCTTCCTCCGCAACACCCTCTCTCTCTCTGTCTCTGTCTCTCTGTCTCTCTTTCTCTCTCTCATACACAAATACACACACACAGAAACACCACTTATACTTGATTTGCTTTTATATCAGATGTATTAGGATCATTTCAACCATGGGTATCAACATAAAGGCAGGCCATCTCAGAATCACGCACTACCTATGCATGAAGGGGAGGGGTAGTAATAAGGATTTGTCCCACAGATCAGATCGACTTCTTCCTTTAATGTTAGACCTTTCCTATTATGTTGTTATGTATTTGATGAAGAACTTTACTCCTCTCATTTTCTACAAAAACATGAACTATAAAACAGTGTCTAGGATATGACATGCCATCATACATTTCCTTAAAAAATGAGCCAATAAATGGAATAATATGAATGAGAACTTGAACTGAAAAACCAAATGAAGGTCATTTGTATACACAGACTTCAGACATGTCAAAGAAAATAAACTTCTTAGCAGTGATAAAATTCGAAGTTTCTCAAGTGAAATGTGGTATTTTTTTCAGTAAGCACATGCTTTTTAAAATTATTTGTGTAATTTTACAGCTGCTGAAAAGTTTATGAACTGATTACTACCTCATTAATTTGAAATATACAACCAAACTATAATTTTAAAAGCTTTTTGTCTGTTTGCTAATACATTGGATATCCCTGTAGAAATTTCATAAAACCATAAATGAAAATATTTGGGGAAATAGTGTTAGATATGTCTATATTTTTTATTAATGAATAGCATTAGTACATATTTGTTTTGAATAATATCAAATGACTTAAAGAAATTTTTTAAAAATTTTAAAACTTTTTTGATTTGATGACTTGTCCATAACTCACTAAAAAACCGTCTTACCCTCAAATATTTTCCTGCTTTAGTCTCCTGAGTTTGAGTTCTGGGATTACAGGCATATGCTACCATGTCACATTAATTTTCGAAACTTCTTCTCAAAGTATAGTATTTATAGGTAGATAGTACACAGGTAGATAGATAGATAGATAGATAGATAGATAGATAGATAGATAGATAATAGATAGATAGATAGATGATAGAAAATATGATAATATTTTGGTAGAACTATAAGACCATATATAATGAGCACATTGTTCAGTTAATTCTCTTTTTTAATTAAACTTTTATTTTTTATATTAATTACAGTTTATTCACTTTGTATCCCAGCTGTAACCCCCTCCCTCATTCTCTCCCAATCTCACCCTCCCTCGTTCAACTCCTTCCATGCCCCTCCGGAGGTCCACTACTGGTAGGGGAGGTCCTCCTCCCCTTCCATCTGACCCTAGCTTATCAGGTCTCATCAGGACTGGTTGCATTGTCCTCCTTTGTTGCCTGGCAGGGCTGCTACCTCCTGGGGTTGGGGAGGGTGTCAAGGAGCCTGCCAGTGAGTTCATGTCACATATAGTCCCTGCCCCCCTTACTAGGGAACCCACTTGGAAATTGAGCTGGCATGGGATACATCTGAGTAGGAGTTCTAGGTTATATCCATGAATTATTTCTCTTTTTAAATCTCTTTTTTACCCCATGAAAAGGTAACCATTCTTCCAACCTTTAAGACGTACATGGTGTGCTTTCATGTCTTACATAAGTAACACATTCACGCTCACATCCTGCTTCTTCTATGTATGACTTGAATGAGAATGAACCAGACTTTACTCCATGGTGTGAACATGGCACAGTTTACTTGCAATTTAGCTCTTGTTTCGTTGAACAGGTCCACACATTCATGTGAAGGATGCACTTAGTAGGATTGTGACATCACAGTATATGTGTGCTCAGTTTTCCCAGACTGCTAAGACACTCTAATGCAGTTGTGAAGCTTTATAGTCTCAAATGCAGTTTTAGAACTTTTCTGAGAACCCACAGTTTAATCAGTATTTGACTTTTTAAAACTTATTTTATTTTTTTTACAGAAGTATAAATGAATTGAGATTTTTATTTTCATTGCCTTTTGAAAGAATAGATCAACGATTTTCTTCCACTTGTTGAGCATTTGAATGGCCCTATTTAAGTACTATCAGTTTTGACACATTTTCAACTAGGTTGAAAACATAGCATGTAGAAGTTCTTTCCATGTGATGGATGTGAAAGGGTCATGCATGTAATGCAAACTCTAAACTTCGTGCACTTTCAGCTTTTATTATATTGTCCTTTGTTGAATGTATGGTTTAGATTCATTTGTATCAATGGATATGTTTTTCCTTTATGAACAGTAATTTCTTTTTTAATATTTTTTTATTTTTAAATAATTTTATACATTCACTTGTATCCCAGCTGTAGCCCACTCCCTTTTTCCCTCCCAATCCTCCCCTCCCTCCCTCATCTCCTCCCTGCCCCCTTCCGAGTCCACTGAGAGGAGGACTCCTCTCCTTCTCCTTCTGTCTGGCTCTAGCTTATCAGGTATCTAGCCTAGCAAGGCTGCTCCTCCCTCAGGGGGGAGGGGAAGCTCATGAGTTCATGTCAGAAACAAATGAACAGTAATTTCATCTCCCATTGAATAACAAACTCCAAATAAAGAGAGTAGGTAGTAGATTTTATCAAAACACCTTTTATTCAAGATTGAAACTGTTGGCATATTTTTAAATCTACTTTATTGGGGTCTCATATCTCTACCTCCATTCTACCATTTATTCCACCCTGTTGCCTTCCATCCCCTCAACACTAGGTAGAAGAGAAAGAAAGTTTAGAGAGGGAAGGGTCCATAGTCTTTTATCTTCTACTTCCTGCTGGTTAGGGATGTTGGGTTCCTTGGTACAAGTCCAGTCTTCATCACCAGAGTATGCAGCAGTAGAGCAAACCAGAAAAAACAGCAAGCTAGTAATCCATCAACTGCAAACACAACAGTAAATGCAGGAGTTGGACGAACCAACAGCTCTCATGCCCTCTTGAGCTCTCCCATTTATACCTCCTCCTGAGTCCCCAGAATTAAACTATTTGCAGCTGATAAAAAAATCACACCCCTGCTAGTGCCTGAGGCAAATCATAATCACCTGTAGTGAAGCACACCTGGGATTAAAACAAACACATTCATATAACATAACTGGGTTTTTCTTTTCTTTTATTATTATTTTCATCCTTTATTATAATTTATTCAATCTGTATCCTGGCTGTGGCCCCCTCCATCATCTCCTCCCAATCCCACCCTCCCTCCCTCTTTTCCTACTATGCCCCTCCCCTAGCCCAGTGATAGAGAAGGTCCTTCTCCCCTTTTATTTGACTCTAGCCTATCAGATCGCATCAGGACTGGCTGCATTGTCTTCCTCTGTGGACTGGCAAGGCTGCCTCCCCCGCCCCACCCGGGGGAGGGGTTTTTAAAGAAACCAAAGCTCTCACTACATGAAACTTTCAACCATCACCCCCCCCCCATAAAAAGAAAGGAAAGAAAGAAAATGGCAACTCCAAGGTTATAAGGATGTTTCATAATTTGTTCAAAGATATAGACTGCTAAGAAAGGCAGGGAAAAGAAACAGAGAAGAAAGAGCCTGAAAAAAAGAGTTTTAAGAAACTAAGATATAAAAAATGAAGTGGTTGAGTTTTGTTATTTTTTTTCTCCCATAATCATGGCCCCTTGCTCCCTCAGTCTCTGTATCTTCCTTAGTATATTATAACAAGAGGGCTTGGTCACCATTCAGATAAAATAAGCCTGGTGTAACCTTTACTAGAGAACTAAATTTGAACCCAGCAAGTGTTTTTCATTGAATTATGGGAGAAAAAGACAAACAATTTCCTAAGTGTAAATTAATCAGCTCTAGTGCTTGAGAGAGGACGGGCCTTCACAAAAGTAAATTTGTCTTCCTGGAACAAAGATCAATTAACAGTCCTCTTTACTTATATTTTGGACATTAAGTTCTTTAATTCTATAATGATATCTTAAACATTATGGCACACAAATGCAGTTTTCTCTCTTCTTAACCTCACAATTCTAAAGAATATTTATTATATTTTAACATTTTCAAAGCAAATGATGGAGGAGGATTAAAAACATCCACAATACACATTACATCATTTGATTCTCTGCTATCAATTCAACTTCATTAAACTTGAATGCAGTTCAATTAGAGTATTATGTTTACAACATTGTTTTTCACAAGCCTGACTTCTTAGGCCCCTGAGGATGCTCCTCACTAATTAAATATGTTTGCTCTAGTCATGCATTCTTGCCTAAACAGTGCAAAACAAAGTCCTCTATGATATACTGTCATTATTATCTAGAATAGCTCTCATTTCCTTAGAGGGAATAAAGATACTCTCAAATCTAATGTTCTGCACATGGGAATGGATGGAGTGTGTGGGTCATTATAGAGCCTTTGCTATTCCTTGCTCATGAGAAAAGGAGTTTTTACCATGTAAAATTTTGGGATTCTGCTAACTTATTGCTGGCTTCTAGGAAATGGTGAAGAGGGTTTTAAAATCAATAGCCAACCTTTCATAAAGTACCTGACATTTAACAATAAATTACAACTGGTTAGCATTTGCTTATACATTTAAAAAACATATTTAATATAATTTTCAAATATTGTGTATACATATAGATAAAATTGGTTAGCTTTCATTTACATGTTTCATTGTAGACATAATCAAACACACATGCATATACAGCTAAACAATTAAAATTTTCTCAAAGAATTAAAAAAAACTGTTTTAATTTTATTTAGTTTTTTGTATGTGAGAGTTTCTAATGCATGTATGCATAGGCTCCATGTGTACACCTGGGCCCTTTGGAGGTCAGAAGAAAACCTTTGGAGGAGGAGTGCAGCTATATTTGGTTATCTTTCCTTAATGAAAATGATTTATAACTGTAGTTTTAAATAATTTGGAAGGTGACTATTTTTATACCTATATATTTTCTCTGACCATTCCAAAATCTTTGTTAGTTGAGGCATAGTTGTTAAAAGGCTGAATGCAGAATCATGTTCATTCACAATCTCCCACTAAACAAAACAAAATGAGAAATTTGGGTTTTTTTCTGACAATAATTTCCATTTAAAGTCAGTGTGTGTTCAAATTTTAAGAGATATTAGACTGGATGGAGCATAATATTTAACTAACAATGCAAATTACTTATATATCAATCTACCTATTGATTATTTATCTTTTAATATATTAAATTACAGTTGTATGGAATGATTATAAGGTATGAAAATCAAATTAGATTCTGGCTCTGATATATTTTTGTCCAGTGTCAGCAATTGCAGTCCAAACATTTTCAAAGTAAAGGCTTTTCAAGTGGTCTCAATTTTAAGAACACGGGTACTCCTCAGAAACAGGCTAATTAAAAATATCAGTCATGTTTTTACTAGTCTGAGTTTTACTTTGGCTTGTTTTTCTAACTCTGAGTTAATTTGATGACTGAGTAGTTTAGTGACCTTGTTGGCAACATTTACCTACAGGCTTTTCAAATTCTGAGAGCACATATATATATATGTGTGTGTGTAATATATGCCTTACCTGTACTTTAATTTTTTTCACTATTTCTGTGTATTGCTTTTTTTTTTTAATTTTACTATACAGCATTTAGACATAAACATTTACTAAGAAATTAAGAAAGAACATAGTTTGAAGAAGGGTTTTACTCCTTCATTTCTGTCTAGTGGGAGGAGGTTCCTGATAGAGAGGCCCTGACCTGGCCCTCCTCCTGCTGAATCCTCCCACTTTTCCATGCAGCAGGCTCTCTCCAAATTAAATGGTTCAATTATAACCTTTGGTTGGGTCTTTTGGGTTTTTTCTTTCTTATAATACATATAATATGAATTTCCTTCTGTCAGCAAAAGATTTTAGGGTGGCCAAAGATATTTTGAGGCTATGTCAGCATCTTCTAAAACAAAGGCTGACTTCAGTGTCTTCTGCACGCACATGGTGAAAATGTGTCAGAAATCACTTTTGCCCCATTGCCCATCTCTGTCCTAGCCACATAACTGGCATTGTCACCAGGCAGATCATTTCTAATATCTCAGAAGTGGTGAATATCATTTTAAATGGAATATGCAGTTCACACTGGTGTCCAGTTTTGTGGGTGTTTTTGCACTTTAGTCTATGGCAGCTGAAAATTGGTAAATTAATTACCGGAGGTGCCTGAAGCATTGTTCTACAACAACTGCCGAGGAAAATAAAATGCAGTAAAGAAGCATCAACCAAAGAGAGGATATTAGTGTTTTGTGAATATAAATGCAAGTTCACAATACTGTTATATATAATATAACTGAACAGATGTTAGGATAGCTTTAGGGTTGATATTTGCGTTAATTTTTTTAAAGAGGTCAACAGATTAGGGAATTAATTTAATGCTTGCATTACATTAAGGAAAGGGTTTTTTTTTGTTATCTCTCTGATTTTTACAAAACCATCCCTCCATGGACCACACATCTACATAAAAATAATAAATTATTGGCGTATAGTGCTTTGTGAGTTGCTCAGACATCATTTAATCATAGAATTACCTTTATTTCATCCACATCATTAACTGCTTTGCCCAATCCCAACGTATGTGATCTTGACATAGAATGCTGTTGGATAGATTCTCCTTTTTTAGACCCAGAATCTATCTAGCATCCATAATGTAAAAATTGAAAGCTGAAGCAGAAGAGGCTTTAGTGTCTTGTTTTACAAAAATGTTGGCAGTAAGTTTGGAGCGAACTAAAATTAAATTGTTTACTGATGTGCCCTATTTAAATATGCTTAAATCATTTCATTTTTCATACTAATTTAAAATTTGATCTCTCTTCATGTCAGTGTAAAAACTAATGAGAATGGATCAAAGAGGAAAAATCAAAACCGAGGAAAATATCCCCCCCAAAAAATCAAAACCAATGAAAATCTAGATTAAAAATCAGTAGTGATATTAGAAGGCAGGTGAATATTATCAAAAACATTATGAGAAACTCTCAAGACGACGAATAAAATGTCAGTGGCAGAATTATATTCTGGATTTTATTTTTGAAATTCTGTTTTACTGGCAGTCTTTGTCTCATATTTAAAACCCTGCGTAAAGTTTGTACACACTTTACCAGAAATTATTTTATCCCCATAAAATGAGGAAAGTTGAGGCAGGAGCCTTTCACCACAGAGACTGGATGAAGCCTTCACAGAGAGAGCTGACAATCAAGTATTCTAGCTGGAGAATTCTACCCCATCCGGACACAGAGACAAGATCCTTTTCATATGGAGATGTTTCAGGCAAGATTGTTAAATAACAACAAATCATGCTTCAGGTTAATGTGTATGCACGTATATAGTCTTTTTCCTTGCCGTGTTGTAAACCCGGAATTTCTAGGAATCTCAGAAGACTTCTCATTTATACTTAAAGATGTCTTAAACCCTTTGTGCAACACTCCTGGGCCATGTTTTTTCCTTATCAAGTTACAGTTCTCTAGAGGTTCTTAAGCTTCACCTCCTAGTGTCTCCAGTAAGCCACATCCATGCTCTCAGGGCTGTCTGTCTTCCTGAACGCTCTCTTTGTCTCAGTCCACCAAGCTTGCACGTAGATTAAGATCTCCCCTTAGCAAGGATTGACTCAGCTTCCAGCGCGCTTCCGCTTCCGCCGCGATAGTCTTCCATGCACTGAAGACTCTCAGCTTCACTCTGGTGCCCTCCTACCCCTGATAAGGTGTGGGGGGAGGAAATAAATGAAGTTTTCATTTTCTTCTTATATAAATAATATTTTCTCTATTGTACTGAAGTATTTATTGAGTTTCGCTTCATGAGAAATATTTGTTTTGTTTTGTAATACAGCATCTTAAAAATGATGATTTAAAAATGTATCACTTTCTCCTAGTCCACTGATAGGGGAGGTCCTCCTAGGAAGAAAAGAGGGAGGGAGGGAGGGAGGAAGGGACTGGGAGGAAAGGAGAGAGGGGGCCACAGCCGGGATACAAAGTGAATAAATTATAATAAATAAAAAATAAATTTTTTTTAAATGTATCACTTTTAGATGGGTACAAATTCACTGTGCTTTTGTAAGAAGAAAATGCACAAAACTAAATTTATTTAGGAAAAATTCCATCAGGGACATGGATTCTAGGCTAAAATGAATCATAAAATTGGCTGTAGGAATAACATGCCTGTTACCAAAGAAAACAATTATGTATTTTAACAATTTCTTACATCTACAATTTCTAGATTTTATTTTGAACTGACAGTTATGATAGGTCCATGAATTTATTTGGAGAATTTTTTTTTAAATCAGCAATAATTTTCTACTTTGGGTAAGGGTCTCAGATTTAGGAGTTCAAGAGTGAGAGCAAGGACGAAAGATCTTTGGGTATAGGGTTGGAGAGAGCACGGTGTGGCTCTGAGGGCATGGTGTGGCTCTGAGGAGAGCTCAGGTCCATGAAGTCAAGTGAGAGGTCCCTCCTTTGGGTTTTAGAGAGAATGGAGGGATCCCATGCCAGGTGGCTGATGAGCAGCCTAGAATACATCCTTGCAGTAAGGTTGGCTATAATTCTTAGGTGGCAGAAGCAAGAACAAGGTAGGTCTTTCAGTCTATGTACATCCACCATATTGGATGTAAAACCTGTACTCCTGATCGCTTAGGGCTTTAGCTATCCTGGGTTGTAAAATTCTTTCCTTTAGAGAAATAAAAATTATGGTCACTTAGGGTAATGGTCATTTTCCTAAAGTCTGGTGTCCTGTAGTCACAGTGTGTTGCAATCACATCTTCTGCTGCAGCTATGAGTGTAAAAGAGAAAGAAACAGGATAGGTGAGCATGGTCTGAGCAGTCTTAACCCTAAAGCTTTGTCTATAAAATTACATACAAAGAAAAACAGTTTAGCCTTTTCTTTTGTATGTATTAAGAGAATATATGAGACCTTAGCTGGGTTAAGATTAACTTTCCTTAGCACTTTAAGAATGGGACTGGTGGTGGACAGACACAGAATGGTGTAATGTGATCTCTGTATTAGAAATTGGTTTATCAGATTTAGTGATTACACTTCTTGTTGCTTGTCCCAATGTCTGACAAGAAGCAACTTAACGCTGGTCTAAAGCAAAGTCTCAGTGCATGATGGTACACTACTTTAATGGCAGGAATCGGGAGGCAGAGGCGGAGGCAGACACATCTCAAGGATAGCCTAGTCTACAAAGCAGGTTCTAGGACAGCCAGGGTTCCACAGAGAAATGTCTTGAAAACAACAATAGCAACAACAAAAGTCCGTCTAATTGTGAACTATCACACATGTTAAATTAGACAGGGCACTAATTTGCCTGTTTTCCAAGACTTTAAGCTCCATATAATAAAGAATACTGCTATCAACCAGAGTAAAGAATAACAACAAAAAGTAGCTAAGCTATTATAACAGTTTTTATATTTGTTAATTGTTGGGAGTTGGTCTGATGCTTGTATTTTGTTGCTAAGTACTGGCCCTCAAGATCTGTTTACTGCCCTATCATTGATGTGTAAACCTGCCTAAGACATTATTCCTGTTATGTTAATAAAAATGACCTGTATCTTAGCAGGGCAGAAGGAAATAGGCATGGCTAAGGGCTTCTGAGGACAGGGAATCACCGGAAGGAGACAGAAAGATGGGAAGAAAGGAGGAAGGAAGATGCCATGATGGGTTAGCATGGAGAAAGAATCATGTGGGCCTAGAGAAAGGACTCCAATAATGGTGTGGAAAGGCCCATATGTAGAATACAAGCAAGTATTTATAAGATTATGGATGGAAGGTAGCCAAGATAAAGATGGTTAAGGCAAATGGCATTGGATGGGGGTTGGGAGGTGGATGGTGAGGTTATTGCGATAGCATAGGTGAAATATCTGCCCAGCCCAAGGTAAATAAAGACACTATAAAATCTAATAGGTGTCTGTGCCTTACTGATTATGATAGTAGATTAAACAATTGCATCATAACAATTATAGGGATAATAATAAACAATATTTAGCCCAACAGCTTTTAATTTACAACAACAGTTAATGAAAGGGAAATTAGAGTTACTGCACATACTTAAATTTGATGGTCGTAAGAACCCTGTAGGCTCTGCACATAAAAGGACAGTGCAGCAATTCAAGTTGCTGTACCACAAAATGCCAGTCGAAACTCAAGACAGAGGCTGGGTGAGCACCTGTCAGATTTTGCAGGGAAAAATTCATATGTTGCATGTTGTTAGTGTCCCTCCTAAATTCAAGACTTTTTCATTAAAATAATAATGGTAAACATGACTATTACTCTGAATGAACTTTGAAAAGCTTTTATGTCAGGAACTCAGGTCTGCTTCAGTTGTGTCTCCCATTAGTGCTGGTGGTAGAGAGGAGGATTATCACTTATCCTGTAATTATTTCCAGAATATACAATCAGAATAACCTAGTCTAATCAATACTATTTGACACTGAAGATGATCATTCAAGCAAATCAGAAGCATATCCTTATCAGATTTATTTTATAACAAATAGAGTCTTCTCCAGCCCATTGGATAATTTTTTAAAATATTATCTAATTATCAAAATAAATTCTTGACTGTATAGTCTTTTACTGAACTAATTAAATGCTTTTCTGTATTTTTTTTAAAAAAAAAAAACTGAATTTTATCATTTTCTATAACTTTCTGGGTCCTTATTTTAGAATCGTTCAGACAATCAAATGTTCTGAGGCCACAGCCTCAGAGTTTTAGAGCTCACACTTGATGATAGATTTCCCTCCTGCTCATCCTGCCGTCTGGTCCGTCCATGTTAACTTTGGCAGGCTGCACTTTTTTCTGGTGGCGCAAAGTTAATTTAAGTTCGTCATCATAGACCTACCACTCATTCAGCCCACAAGCTGCTTGACAAGTTTTATATAAATATTTGATTAAAATAATGGCTTTCCGGCTCTCAAGAGAAGAGCCATAAAAATTAGAGCTTCGTTTATAATCCACACTGATCCCATCTAGTAAAACAGCCGTGTCTCTAAGAGTCTGACGAATTAAAAGTAACTTTGACTAACTTTGAGTGTGAATTCATTTGCCTTCTGTACTTTCTCTTAAAGTTTAGATTAAAAAAATTTCATGCGTAAGTGTCATTTGTTGATGCCTATAATTCACACACTACTGGCTTAATTGGGGAGCATATAGATAGAGAATAGCTCCAGAATTCCCCAACTACAATTTGCTCTTTCAAATCAGGCGACTACAGCTTTGTTATGGAAGGCTTTTGCAGTCATATTTCCAGATAGTAGTTAGCAGCAGCCATTAGCCTATCAAATCCCCAAATCTCAAATTTCTTGATTATTTCTTTCCCCTTATTTCTGCCTTCAAACCCTTTGCTCATCAACTGATATTTTTTCTTTCTTACAGGTTTTTCTGGAGCAGACACGAAAAGGTAACAACATTGTCATTTCATATAATATTTTTTCATGTTGTCCTATTTTTTAGTTTAACAGAATTTTTTTTTATTTTCACTGTGTCCTATTCTTTTCTACTTTCTATTCTCTAAAATGATTATTGGAGTAAATATATATTTTGATTTTCTTGTGATTAAGAAGTTTAATTACTTACTAAATTGCCTATCAATTTGTGAAATAAAGGTACATTAAAATGCCCTTTAATTAAGTAAGTTGGTGAAATTGTTCATATTTTTGCCTTTCTATTATCAAGGTAACGTTTCAAAGCCTTTCTTCTCATATGCAAAGTTTGCTCTTGTGGGGAGATCTGAGAGATTCCCAGCTGCCTTAATCCTGTTCAAGCCCCAATTTACTAAAAACTAGAGGATTAGGCAGCTGCTATTGGTTGAAGACACTGAATGACATTGAAAATGACTAAAAAGGGTACATACAAATGGAGGTCAGGTGAAAACAATGCCATTATAAGCATTACTCATTTACCAAGTTAGCTGGTCAGTATACAGTTAAGAACCCACCACATAACATTCGAAGCCCATCTGGATAACATAGGCCCCTAAAATTTACCACAACTAACCACTGGGCCATTTGTTAAAGGCCCAGCCATTAATAGACTCAGAAGGCTCCCTTGTGTTATGTTTGTCTAAACTTTTACACTGTGTTTCATTTTATTTTTTTCTGTTTTTATGATGCATCAATTTCTCTGGTTGGTTTTGAAGGAAAATAAATAATAAACTCTCTACAAGTCAAGTTCTGGGAATTAAGACAAAAAGAAAAAGAAACCCTCAGTGGATGTCAGCACTCAGGCATCATCTTTTTAATGGCCTGGCCAATACACTTAGAGATCTATTGTTGAGGAGAAGACCTGGATCTCTGCAGTCAACTTCCTCCCTCAAAAAAAAAAAAAAAAAATTGAACCGTGAATGATTTTGATGTAGTCGGAGATGAATTTCCTACAGCTTGTAAAACAATTTTAAATCCTCTGAAGCCTTCTCCGTTCAGTGCAGTGGTTTGGCTTACAAATGAGACGTGAGAGCTCTGAAGTAGTCATCTGGTCAGTGCTTGTTTTGTAAGCCCCAGAAGGCAGAATTACTGCCTCACATGCTATAAGGAAAGCAGATCACACAGGAGGGAAAACCAGCCCTGATCTTCAGTGTTTGTCACTAAGAGTGCAGCCGAGTTCAGCTGACAGACATCATTTCACAGAAACTGGGGGGAGAGTGGAAGATTCGTCTAGGACACCATTTCTGTTTCTATTTCTCTAAAGTTAAGGCGTGTAGCTGTTACCATAGTACATGGCCAGCTCTTCAAAGACAAGCAAGGACATCATTGGTGACTGTGCATATACACCAAGCAGGAAGAGCCTAAGGTCAGGTCAACGTCTGTAAAGTCTGAGGCTCGTTCTTCCCATCTGAAAAACCTTGTTGGATTCTGAGTTCCTGGTCGAGCTGTCTGGATAGATTTGCAGTTGTGTCATTCTGTGGTTTCAGTTCTCACTTCTCCAGGAACTGGTCAGTTGAAAACCTGTTTATTGACACTTGGATGTTCATTTTCTTCCTTTTTATTTATTTTTTTAATTTTGTGGTCATATTTGCATTGTGTATTTTGTTGGCATTGCTTACTACAGATAACAATATATCTTACCTTATTCTTAATTTTCACTTGTTGACATTTTTTATAAATAAACTTCTTTAGCTTCAATGTGTTATAAACAAAATCTTTGCCATGTTTCTCTCTAGTCAGTGTTTCTTTCTCTCCTATTAAAAAAGTGTTCCCAATTCTAAAGACTTGAGGATGTTTTCAACGCTTATTTGCTTTTGGTTTCCACATTAAAAGTCACAGTTCAAGCTGGGTGTGAGGACTCATGCCGTTAATCTCAGCACTCAGGAGACAGAGACAAGCAGATCTCTGTGAGTTCGACACCATCCTGGTCTACAAAGTGAGTCCAGGACATCCAGGGCTCTGTTACACACAGAAACCCTGTCTCAAAAAAAGCAAAGCAAAACAACAACAACGACAAAGAGTCACAGTTCAACTGGGTAACCCCAGCATTCCACTCAGGAGGCAGAGGCAGGGGAATTATGAGTTCCAGGACAGCCAGGGCTATACACAGAAACCCTTTGCTATATTTCTCTCTAGTCAGTGTTGTTTTTTTTCCTCCCCTTTTAAAACAGTTTTCCTAATTCCAAATTTTATACAAGTAGGTCTTTAAGAGTCATTTTACAATTTGTAAAATCTATAATGATGTCTTATTTCAAATTCTAATTCTGATAGTAAATTTATGCTATATTTCCTTCCAGGCAAAGAACTAGCTTGATTTTGAAAATCTTTTCATTTTTTTAATGCTTGCAATGTTTTCTTTTCTCATAATCTCATTATTGCTGTTTTCTTTTATCTAATATTCAAGGAATGCATTATATTTTATTGAATAAAGCCAGCCCTTGTGTGAAATTTTCTATCCTTTTACCATTATATTGTTTTTCTGCATTTTTCCAGGGTATTGGTTATTGTTTTCAACATTTTAAGAAGTTTCCTTTATTTTCCTTTCTGTCCTGCTTAATTTTTATTGTCAACCTTACACAATCTAGAGTCATAGACAGGAGGGAACCTCAGTTGAATTGAGTTCATCAAATAGAGGGCCTCTGAAAGACTCTACCCTGTAGGGTATTAAAGCAGATGCTGAGACTCATAGCCAAACTTTGGGCAGAGTACAGGGAATCTTATGAAAGAAGGAGGGGATAGAAAGACCTGGAGAGGACAGGAGCTCCACAAGGATAGCAACAGAACCAAAAAAAAATCCGAGCTCAGGGATCTTTTCTGAGACTGATGCTCCAAGCAAGGACCATTCATGGATACAACCTAGAACCTCTGCTCAGATGTAGCCCATGGCAGCTCAGTGTCCAAGTGGGATCCCTAGTAAGGGGAACATGGACTGTCTCTGACATGAACTCAGTGGCTGGCTCTTTGATCACCTCCCCCTGAGAGGTCAGGACAACCTTATCAGGCCACAGAGGAAGACAATGCAGCCAGTACTAATGAGACCCGATAGGCTAGGGTCAGATGGAAGGGGAGGAGGTCCTCACCTCTCAGTGGACTGGGGAAGGGGCATGGGAGTAGAAGAGGGAGGGAGGACAAGATTGGGAGAGGACGAGGGAGGGGACTACAGCTGGAATACAAAGTGAATAACTTGTAATAAATAAATAAAAAGTGAAAATAAAATGGCCTGTGGCCATGTCTATGAAAGATTATAATTTGTGTCAGGGGCCCCAGCCCACTTTAGGAGGCACCATCTCCCTGCAGGAGAACCTAGGTGTACAGAAAAGTTAGATAAGCATGAAGAGCAGGTGAACCAGCAAACAGCTTTCCTCTGTGGGTTCATCTGTCCTGTGTGAGTTTTTGTCCTCATGTCCCTGTCTGTTATTCAAAGGAATAACACTTTCCTCCCCTGGTGGATTTTGATCATAGTGACTGAAAGGAACTAGAAATGTTTAATTCATACTGTGTGACACTTTCTTTATTAGACATGTAGCTGCTTCTTCAAATGTGATCTTTGACTTTCTGATTTCAGGAGTTTTTTATTATTAAATAATATAGTAATATGTCCCTCATATAGATTTCTTTTTATTTGTTTATCTCTGGTATAATTTGCACTGCTTGAGTCGTTTACATGATGGGTTTTAAGGAAGAATTTTCCATGAGCTTTTGGTGTTAGAATGTCCTCAGAAGATTCTGTAGCACAGTGTATACCTATATAAGGGTTAATGTCTCCTAAAAAATGCTTGAATAATGTCTCCTAAACAATGGTTACATATTATGATATGGTGAACTTTTCCAAGAAACATTTTAGACCCTAAGAGGATATGTAAGTAATAATAATAAAGAAAATTGTCAGAAACAAATGACTATTGTCTTTTAGAGAGGCTTGAGGTTGAATATCTAGGTTATCAAAGCCAGGTCACAACGATAAACATCAGAACTCGCTGTTTTAAACAATGAGCCAGGACTTGATGAGATGGCTCAGTGGTTCAGAGCTCTTGCTGCACCTTCAGAGGATTCAGATCTGAGCACCTATGTCAGGTGGCTCATAACGGCCTGTAACTTCAGCCTCCATGGGATATGACACCCACTACAGCATCCACAGCACCTGTGTACACAGTGAAGGGGTCTCGGAGTGGGCCTTGAACTGAACAAATCCCTTGACTGGAATTTAACAGCTTTGCTAAAAAAAGGATGGTTATCTTTGTAGAAAGAAACTATTGTAGCTTAGTCTTAAAGTCAATGCCTACTATTTATTTGCAGAGCCTTATGGGTAGAATTGCAATGACCTTGACAGAGGCATTTGGTTAATATGAAGTCCAGATTCAATTTTGTAAGCTTGAGGGTGGGAGTGCCATAGCTATTCTGTTGAAGATTAGTTGCTTTATGAAGTATTTTGGGAAACAATTATAATATTTTACCAGCAATCTAAAAATGAGTGACCAGTCCAGGAATCAAACTCAAGAGTAGTAGCTACAGTCTGAGAAAAACATATGTATTTTGTTCTTCTTTGTTAGAAGTAGCCACAGGAGGTTAGAAGAAATATTGCTAATATCAAGGGAAGCATATGACTGTCTTAAGGAACATCAAGTAGGAATAACAGGCAAACACCCCAGGGTCAGGAAATAGTGTAAGTGAATCAGAAATAAGAAGCTTCTAAATGATCCCTAGAACAGCTCAGTTTCAGGATTGCAGATTGGATAAATATCACTGTGGGGGGGAGGGGGCAGAAGGGGACTAAAATGAATTTTATTCTACTTTGAATTCACTTGTTGTACCTCTTGTCCCCAGTGTGCCTGTATTTGGAGAGAGAGAAAAGTATTAGAGGTCAGAACCTGATGATATAGAATTGGTGGCCCTGTGACAGAAGGAAGAATATGAAGTGAGTCCTTCCATGTTCATGCACCAAGGTAAAGGTATGTGATGGCAAAGAAAGGTGCGGGTGTCAAAGTGGGAAAAGAGCTTCTGGTTGACCTTGACCATGATGATTCCCTTATCATTGCTTTCTCAAATTCCAGCCTGTACATAAACTTAATTTTTGTCACTTAATGACCAAATGTTCAATATTTTGATATGGAAGCTTGTCTTTGAGTTTCTATTGCTATAATGAAATATCACAATCAAAAAGCAACTTCGGGAAGAAAGGCTGTTTTGTTTTGTTTTTAAATTTTCGTTTATAATTCCACATCATAGTCCACCATCAAAGAAATCAAGGCAGGGGAGGGAATTCAAGACAGGGGAGGGGATAAAGAGATGGTTCAACCAGTAATGGTACCTGCTCCTCTTTCAGAAATCTCTAGTTCTCAGCACCCATGTCAGGTGACTCACAATGCCCTGTAATTCCAAGGAAATCTGATGCCCTCTTCTGGCTTCGATGGGCACTCACTCTCTTGTGGCATACCCACGCACTCACCTCCGTCCTCAACCCACCCATCCCCAACCCCCACAAACCATTAAAAACATTTTTAAAAATAAGCTTTTGGGATTTTTTTCTCTTTATTTATAGCTTTATTTATATTTTAACAAATTATAAAGTGAATAAGTTATTCACGTCATTTACAGTGAATAATAATTCTGCCCCGACAATCCATGGGCAAGTTGCTTTCTGTGGATGATATAAAACCTGCGTTTCTGTGTGAAGTGTGAGTGGGAGTGAGACAACCCCCTGGTCATTATTATAGTAAGCCATTCATGTGTTTTCTGAAGGAGTTGTACTAGTTTACTCTCATCGTGATGTACAAACGAGAGTTTTAAACCGCACATTATCATCAATATTTTTGATTGTCTGTCTCGGTTATTCCAGGCAGCATGAAGTGATCTGTCTCTCTGCGCTCGGTCTCTCTGCTGCATTGATGAATACATGGAAGTGATTCAACCAGTGGCCTTTGCTCGTCCTTAGATTGCAGCCTGCTCATCCCACATTTTTAAACCATCTCTTTAATTCAGTGGTTCTCAACTTGTGGGTCTCAACTCCCACATGGGCTAGATATCAGGTGTTTCATTACAATTCATAGCAGTAACAAAATTACAGTTAGGAAGTAGCAATGAAATAATCTCGTGGTTGGGGGGTTACCACAACATGAGAAACTGTATTAAAGGGTCACAGCGTCAGGAAGGTTAAAAACCACTTCTCTAATTGCTTCAAGCAGAAATTGCTTTCTGATCCCTTAATTTTCTTAGTTCTATTAGAAGAATTGTCTGAGTTATATAACTATCATTAGACTTAAGAATAAAGTTCTGGGGCTGGAGAAAGATAAAGATATCGACAGAAAAGGGCACAGAGTGCTATCCCGTAGGATTCAGGCTTGCTTCCCAGCATGCAAATGGATGATCATAACTGTCGATAGCTTCATGATCAGGGAATCTAATACTCTTCTCTGGCCTCCGCAGGCACTGGCACAGGACCTAGTGCACAGACATCCATGTAAGCAAAACACCCATACACACTGAAAAATAAAAATAAAATAATGAAAACAAAATTTTAGAAAATAGGGTCTTTTGCTTTCAAAGTTTACTCAAATTTGTTTGTTCAAAGTTTTTTTTTTTTTTTTGAAAAAAAGGTTTATTCAAATTTTGTGGTAATATATAGAATTGAATCAATCCTCACAACTTGGATAGTGCATGCAGTAGAAATTCAGCTTCCTTTATATCTTCTTTAATTTTTTTTCTTTTGAGTGGACGACACATTGGTGTAATTTATCCTCCACAAGTTTTCTTATTTAATGTTCATCTTCTGTATCACATCATAGCCAACATTTATTTTTCTAGAAATTTAACATGAACGCTATATTCAAAGTTTACAAAAGGAATTGTATGATTCCCTCTGACTTTTCTTAATATTTTCTCCATTTTACATTTAGTCCAGTACACCATTGTTTGCCATTGTTTGCCAAACATTGGGCTTGTAATTCGCTTTTAAATGCCATTTTTTTATTAGAACAGCAAAGAAAGGCTTCACTCTTTTATCCTTTCATTTTATGTTTGTTGAAGAAAAACATCAGGAGGAACATAAGTATTTCAGAAATTGTGCAACATATTGAAATTCTCTTGATTATTTAAGTATTAGTAATTGAAAAAGTGCTGAGATTACTATTTGTGTGTATCATTGCCCCTGAATTAATATGTGCAATTTGATTCTTAATTATAACAAAATAGAGGAAGTATGTATAGATATTTATGTGGTTTTGAGTGAAAATACACATTAATTTTTAATATACTTTAAAAATCATTTTATGTATGAGTATTCTATCTACACGTACACCTGCATGTCAGAAGAGGACATCAGATCCCAGTATAGATGGTTGTGAGCCACCATGCATGTGATTTCTGGGAATTGAACTCAGGACCCTGGAAGAACAGTGCTCCTAACTGTTGAACTATCTCTCTCTAGCTCCTGCACAGTGATCTTAAATGATGTATAGCAGATTGATTTTCCCCAGAGCAACAAGCTTTTCAATATGGTAGGAAATAGTTACTATTCGATGTATTTTCTATTATTTGTGGTTTAAATAAGTAATTTATTTGAATATTTTTAGAAATTACTTGATATAAATCTTACAGTAAACATAAGCCAGGCTATATTTATTTTTTAAATGAAAAACTTAAACATAAAATGTTAGAGGCCCTATCAAAACTGCACAGAACTGAGTAAAGTAGACTTCTAAATAGACTTTTTTTCTGTTCACTTTTTAAAGAAGACATTGTATAAACAACCAGTCATTTTGTAATAGACTCAATGTGCTTAGAAATAACATAGTTGTGAAAAACAGTCTCGATATTATATGGATAAAAACGAATTTTGTCCCTTGTTAATATCAAAGGCCATTATGAATGAACTCACACAAATTGTTCAGTGAAACTGCTCGTTGGCAACAGGTGACTGAGCAAGGATAGCCAAGATCATTAATTAATTCCTTATAACTTGAGAATATCCTCTAATCTATCCTTCTGTTTCTAATGTCACACCGTTAATGTGACTCCTGATTTACTCTGTGGGACTGAAAGACACTAAGAAGGAATTAATTCCATTCCCACCTTTCCTCTTTCTGTATTTTCCTTTAAGGTCTTCGAATAAAATATGTTTTGAAAATGCTTATGGTTTTGAGTAAGAATTGCCTGAAGGCTGGAGTTGAAGGTCTATGATGAGTTCTCCCATCTGACATTTAAAACAAGAATCCATCTAATATAAAGACATGTTGGGGGTGATTTGGCAGGTGAGCTAGGTTGTACTCAAAGGTACTGAATAGGAAGCAAAGTTATGTGTTTAGTTACTTAAAATTTCCTTCTTTTTTTCCTATTTCCTCAAAACCACTTTCAGCTTCCTATCAACCTTTATTAATTGCTTCATTAATATTTTAGAATTAGGATATTTATCACATTCCATGCTTGCTAGGTGAACTAAGGCAGAATTAATTGTAGCCTCAGAAGTGCTACCATATTTTTGTGTATATTTTGGCAAATGTTATACTCTTAGATTTTGTAATAAGTGTGGCCAGACATAGGAAAGTGTGCAAACTGTTGTCTCAGTTTGGTATCTTTTCAGTAATTATTCTAACTTTAAAAAAATTATTGAACATAGATTCTTCTCTCATATGACTCATCCTCACCACAGTTTATCCTCCCTCCTCTTCTCCTAGCTCCCCACCTGCCCTTTTCCAGAGATTCACTCCCCTCCATTTCTTTTTCAGAAAAGAACAGGTCTCCATGACTCAAAAACCAAACAGGACAAAATGAGATAAAATAAGGCAAGGCAAAAGCCTTCATATGGAGGTAACCAAAGAAGAAGAAAAGAGACTTAAGAGCAGTCCAGAGAGCCAGAGATAACACCACTCCAGCTTTTTAGGAGTCCCACAAAACCAACAAGCTAATCGTCATAACATTTATGCAAAGGACCTGGTTCAGGCCTTGTGATTGAAATTTTAGTCTCTGTGAACCTTCATGAGCCCTGCTTTAGTTAATTTGGTGGGCCATGTTCTCCTGATGTCCTCTGTCTCCTCTTACTCCTACACTTTCATCCTCATCTTCTTGGGGATGAAATCCTATCTCCTAGGGGAAGTACCCAATGGAGACCTCCAATTCTGACTCTGTCTTTTAATAATTTCTGGCTGTGGGCTCTGTATCCACTCTCATCATCTGGCAGAGGAAATCTCTCTGATGGTGACCAGACAAGACATTGATCTATGAGTATAGCAGAATGTCTCTAGGATGGGTTTCACTGATATGTTTTAAGACCAATTATGTTTGGTTCTGTTAATTTAATGCTTTTTCTAGGGTACACAATGATAGATTTTAAAATCCTCTATGAAATCACTAGCATTTGCAAATCCAGGAACAAATGTGAAAAACAAATGCTTAAGAAAATATAAGAGAAATGAAGATCTCAAAGTTAATCGTATAAAGTGGAATTGCCAGTGACTGTTCAAACTTAACACAAGTATGTGATGAGAGCATTTTTAGTGTAATGAAGCTTGATAATCATTCTTCCTTTTGTAACATTCACTGTGAGTTCTCATAATTCTAATGAAAATGCAACCACTACTCTAGGTACAGATGGAAATGATGAAAGATGTTATGGAGTGTTGCTTATAAGCATTAGGCAATTTAGACTTAAAGAAAATATTGCTTTATTGTCTTAGTTTGGGTTTTATTGTTGTGAAGAGACACCATGACCACAGCAACTCTTATAAAGGAAAACATTTAATTGGGGCTGGCCTACAGTTGAGAAGTTTAGTGCATTGCCATCATGACAGGAAGCATGGCAGCCTGCAGGCAGACATGGTGCTGGAGAAGGAGCTGAGAGTTACTCGTCTTGATCTGCAGGCAGCAGGAAGAAGACTGACAGCCACACTGCTTGCTCAAAGGCCACCACCACAGTGATACACTTCCTTCAACAAGGCCAAACCTACTCCAACAAGGCCACACCTCCTAAGAGTGCCTCTCAATTTGGGCCTATCGGGGGACATTTTATTAGAACCACTAACACTTATCAACCTAAAAAAAACATGGATTTACTGATTCAAAGAACTTCAGTGACATAGTTACTTGAATTCTTGCCGTGATGAAACACCCTGACAAAAGCAACTTAAGTGAGAAAAGGTTTATTTTGGGTCACATTTCGAGGGCCCTGTCTATCATGGCAGGGCCCTTCTAGCAACGAGAGACTCGCATAGCTGATCACACTGTATCCATAGCCAGGAAGCAGAGAATGATGAGTGCTTGAGTTCTGCTAACCTTCTGCTTGCCCTTTGCTGCCTGTGTTCTCGTACCGAGAAATGGTGCTACCCACACTGGACGGGCCTTCCTCCTTGAATTAAGCTGACAGTCCTCTCTAGGCATACTCTAAAGCCTAACTCAGCTTCTCCTACATCTCACCAAGCTGACAGCTGAAACTAATCACAGCACTTGAAAATACATCTTTGAAGTGTGCATGTGTGTGTAGGTGTGTAGGTGTGGGTGTTTGCAAGCACATGCATGAGAATGTGTCAGGGAATGCGCAGGAGAGGGGAATCTATGTATCATCTTCTGGAAGGCTAACCACGGCCTTTGAGACCGGGTTTGTCATCAGCTGGGAGCAGGAATGGCTGGCTAACAGGCTACAGGGATCCATCTGCCTTCCCGTTCTCAGTCTGGGATCATAAGCACACCCCACCACACCTGGTGTCTTTATGGAGGTTTTCAGGTTTGAACTCATACTGACAAGGCAAGCACTGTATTAAGCGTTATTTCCCCAGTGCTGAAAATAAGATTTTAGGTAAATTTTTTTCATTTCCATTTTATTTTACTCAAATATTAAACCACATTTTCCAATAATATATGAAAGATTTTTTTTCATGCTAGTATAAAGAGTTTATTGTTCTCTATACCAATGTACTTATTGAAACTGATCTCCTATGAGAAGAGGTATACAGACTCCATGCTGTCATTGTTCCATTACATATTCAGAGGTTGGAGTTCCTTAGGCTATTTCTGAAGTCAATATGATGGACCATAGTCTTTTTTTTCACCAAAACTACTTTATTTAAGGTTCTCAAACACCTTTATATCCCTTCCAACCCTCCCCCTCCCACACAAATCTTAGTTAGGAGATTAGTAGGGAAAAGGACTCTTTTATCTACTCTTTTATCTACTTTTTGCTGATTAGGGTCAATGGGTCTCTAGTGGATTACTAAACTCAGTAGTCAGGATACCAGAAGTCCAGTCAGAAGGCCAACAGGATTCGGAAGATTGGGACAAGTCAGCAAAAGCGACAAGACTCAGTTGGATTGCCCAGAGAAGTTCTCTGGAACATTTCTGTCTGCAAAGTCAAGTGTCAAAGCACAAAGATCAGTGAAGTGATGTCGATCCAAAAAGCAAGAGAAAGATTTTTAATCTTAGTATATATTTTTAGTTTAATTTAATTTGTTTTTTTAATTTTATTTTTTTTCTTATCAGTTACATTTTATTAAAGTTTAATTTAATTTGATTTAGAAGCATGACAATATTTTTTTCTCTTTTCCAATTCTCCTGGGGAACCATGAGACAGGTTAAAAGGGAATAAAAAAAGTTTAATATATGATGATCCTTGACTGAGGTGGGGTTAAGTCCTGATAAACACATCCCAAGTTAACAATAGTGTAAGGAAAATATGTCTAGTAGATAGCAAAACATTGTAGGCTAGCAACACAGTTCAGTTATTCCCCTCATAAATGCCTAGCTGAGAGGTGGCTGCAACCCTGTCCGCTCAGAATCGGGAGGAAAATATCATACTACATAGTTAGCCCAAAGGGACCATCTTTAACAACAACAACAACAACAACAACAGCAAAATGAGTTGAATCACCTTGAATTGCAGATTTCCTATTAAATGCAAACATCTTTCGCAAAGGTAACATCTTTGCTTTCAAAACTTTGTCTCTACTATTTCATAAACTAGTCAACCCACAGTGATCATTATGCCCCCTAAGACTTATTTGAGAACAATACTTTCTTTTCTTCAACAGTCATATTTTGATGAGGCATACTCTGGTCTCTTGGTTCTAAATTAAGAAAATAACGTCCTAAAGTATATTAGAGTAATTTTAACTTAACCATGTTGTCTAGCTTTCTATTAGCAAGTAATTTGATCTTTGGAAGAACTCATTGAACTAAAGAAAATAATTATAAGATTATGAGCACTGGGTAGCTAGCGAGATGTAGGCGCAGAGTACTAAACTGAATTTTTTAAAGGCTGCAGTGAGTGCTCAGGAGTTTTAAATGCTAATATTCTTAGTGTTATATTTGCTCAAAAGGGTTGGCAAAAAATACCAGTATAAATTATAGAATGATGAATTCTTATGTTTATAAAATACAAATTTAGAGTTTTTATTTTAAATATTTTATTTATTCTTCTCTCATATATTACATCCCAACTGCAGTTTCCCGCTCTCCTTTCGCCCTGTCTGTGCCCCTCCCCGACCTCTTCTTTTCCCCAGATCCACCCCACCTCCCTTCATCTCCTCTTAGAAAAGAGCAGACCTCCCGGGGACACTAACCAAATCCAGCATAACAAACTACAATAATACAAGACACATGTTCTCACATGAGGCAACCCAATAGGAGGAAAGGGGTCCTAAAGGCAGGAAATAGGGTCAGAAACAGCCCCTGTTCCCACTGTTAGGAATCCCAGGAGAAACACCTTGAGCTACAATCCTAAGATACATGCAGAGGACCTGGGTCAGAGCCATGCAGGCTCCCCGATGTCAGCGAAGCCACTTGAGTCCCAATCAGTTAGTTCTGGGAGCCATGCTCTTATGGTGTTTTTGAACCCTCCGGCTTCTCCCATCTGTCCTTCCCATCCTTCCCAGGACTCCTCATGTTTCCTAATATTTGATTGTGGCACTGGCTCCCATCCGTTGCTGGATGAAGTTCTGTCTGGTCTTTCTGATAATCATCATGCTAGGCTTCTGGTCCCAGCACGTGCTGCAGGCCTGACAAACTGTAGGATGGAGGTTTTGTATCTGAGTTGGTGTCCCAATCCTTCCATTTGTGGCCTTGCCTGGTTTCAGAGGGTGGCCTGTTCAGACTCCCTGTCCCCCTTTACTACGAGTTCTTGCTAGTGGTACCCTTTTAGATTCCATGGTCACCCATAGGGCAGCCATAGTGCCCTCCACAATTCCAGCGATCTCTTCCAGTATTATCTCCTTCCATCCCCCTACCTGATCTCCCCTGTTCCTACCCCCACCCACCCCCAGTCCACTGGATAAATCTATTCTAGTTCCTCTCCCCAGGGAAATCCTTGCCTCTACCCTGGAGCCTTCCTTGTTACTGAGACTCAGCCTGTGGATGGCAGCGTAATTAGCCTTTACTTTACAGCTATATCCAGTTATAAATGAGTACATACTACATGTCTTTTTGGGTCTGGGCAACCTCATTCGGGATGATTTTTTTTTCCTAGTTCCATCCATTTGCCTGCAGACTTAATGATATCATTATTTTTAACACTCCATTGGGTAAATATACAACTTTTTTTAATCCATTCTTCTGTTGAGAGACATATAGGTTGATTCTAGTTTCTGGCTATTATGAATAAAACTGCTATGCCCATAGCAGATGAATCCTTATATTTATAAACATAAATTTAGAGATTTTTAATTTAAAAATTTTTATGTAGTATATTTGAGCATGCTTTTTTTTTTCTTCCCTCAAGTCTTCTCAATTCCTCCCCACATCCTCATCCACCCAACTTTATAGTCTCCCCGAAAATACAAAAACAAATAAAATAAAAACAAAAATCCCAATAAGGCCATGTCAAAACGAACAAAATGATGCAAAATAAAACAAAAATCTCCCCCTCCCACACACACACAAACAAAAACATGGAGTTTATTCTGTGTTGGCCAACTACTACTGAGCATGGAGCCTGCTCTGAACTGTAGATCATATACCCAGAGACACTCTACTGGAGGAAACTGAGATATTAGAGTTTATATAAGAGTCTTCCCCAAACACGGACTATTTCTAACAGGATCTCAAGGGCAGGCTGTTTGACACCCCCCCCCCCCAGGGGAGGAGCAGTCTGTTAGGCCACAGAGGAGGACTTTGCAGCCAGCCCTGAAGATACCTGATAAAACAGGGTCAGATGAAAGGGGAGGAGGTCCTCCCCTATCAGGGGACTTGGAAAGGGGCAGGGAGGAGACCAGGGAGGGAGTGTGGGGTTGGGGAGGGAATGAGGGAGCGGGATACAGCTGGGACACAGAGTTAACAAAATGTAACTAAAAAGAAAAATAAAATAAAAAAATAAATAAATAAAACAACAAAGTTATGTTAAAAAAAAAGTCTTCCCCAAAATAAAATAATTTTTAGAATATATAAGATGAAAAGGACATGAGGCAAGGAAGACAAATGTATGTTTTCTTAAATGTAACAGAGTGTCATAAACTAAAGTGAAGCTTTGTTAGTTATTTTTCTCCTCACAGTTACAAAGTATCAGATAAGAGCAACTGGAAGAAAATGTTTATTGTGACTCACAATCCATCACAACAGGGAAGTCCTAGTGTCAGGAGTGGTATTGCACCCCCAGTCAGGAAGCAAAGGGACACCCTGAGTGCCCAGCTGTGTCTCTTTCTAACTCAGCCCAAGACTATAGGCCATGAAATGGTTCTGCCAACATTTGGGATGAGTCCACCTCAGTTACTGCAATATAGAAACTCCTTTACTGACATATCCAAAAATTTATTTCATTGGTGGTTTTAAATTTGGTCAACTTGACAATAACTATTATATGCATATATATATATATTATATATATATATATATTATATATATTATAAATAACTATTATAACTCAACCCCTTATTAACTTGATAATAAGGGATAAAGCAAAATATCGCTTTTAAGCCTTAACGTTCCATCCAATATCCCCATAGCCCAATGGTCTGGAGTTGCCTTGACCCTCCCTTTGTCCCTGTAGCCTCATGGCCATACCATAACACAAAATGCATACAGTACAACTTCCAACTCCTCCATAGTTTTTAATAGTTCCAACAGTATTCAAAAGTGAAATATCTTCTGCAGCATAAGAAGTCTTTTAACAGTGAGCTCCTGCTTTCAAAGCCATAATTTCAACCTACAATGCACAGAGCAAGCTTTCACACTCTGAAAGTGAAGAATGGGGGCCTGGCAAGGAAACAGAAGACTATAGTAAGACTGAAACCCATCAAAAAAAAAACCCCACCAAACCCTGAGGCTCTTCGTCTGGTATCTGGGGCTCACAATGGAATCCCCTGGGTATCCCTGCCACTCAGCTCTGCTTCCTGACACACATGTAGCCTCTGTTTTGGTCTCTCTCTATGTTTCATCTCTTTGGGAGGCATATCCCTTGGTTCTGGCACCTCCAGCAGGCTAGGTCTCCTTTTAAATTCAAACTTCCTCTTCACTGGTTCATCCTTTTTGGGTTTCCCTGTGGGGGATGTTGACCTTGCCACACCTTTCCCTGCCTCAGTGGTTCTCATGAGCCACACCTCAACTATCTGTATTTCTCTTGGCTTTCAAATTGGTACCTCAATGAGGCAGACTATAAGTTCTGTTTACATCATCCTAGTGTTTTTCTAGTACAAAAAACTATTCTTCTGCATATTCTTCCTACAGTTTCATGTCCTAACAACCAATATCAGGTTTATCACAGGAACGTTTATTCTCAAGACCAATGTTCTGTACTGGTTACTTTTATCATCACAATGGCAAGATACCTGACGAAGGCAACTTGAGGAATGGTTTGCCTTGGCTCACAGTTTTAGAGCCCAATCCATCATTATGAGAAATTCTCAGTGGGAGGAGCATGACACAGGTAGTCACCAGATGTCCACACTCAGTGAAAACTCTGATTTCTGCCTCACTTTCTCCTTTATGTTTGTTCTAGGACTCCAGGCCATGGAATGGTGATACCCATGGTTAACATGTGACTGACTCAGTCTAGAAACTCCTTCACAATCATGTCCATAGGTTTGTCTCAATGGTGATCCTAAATTCCATCAATTTGACAACCAAGATAAGCATCACATTTGTAAGGACTTTAAATAAGGTCAAAATAGTTATGTTTTAATTAATATAGAACAGTTAAAAATGGCATATAGTGAACGACTCATTCATTTTTCAGATCAATAACATGTTCATTGCACTGTGGGCTCTGTTGTAAGAGCTGGGGATGGGAGACCGAAGCAATCAGAAATTCTTCAAGAAACCCATTTTTCATCATGTTTCATGAATATTATATGATACTGATAATGCAGTTTTAACATAATATAAATCTGTGTTATTAACAGTGTTGCAGTGATGATTACAGCTGCGGTCATTTAAAATAAAACAAATTTGCGAAGTTGAGTGAAAAGGGGGAAAAAAAAAAACCCTGCCACAACAAAAAAGCAAACTTGCAAATAATCTAAGGGCGATAAGAAAGTGAAATTAGAATGAAGGCACTCTGTCAGTTCTAATTATCCTAATTTGAAAAAGCAAATAGGCCTACCAGATGTTACTATGTGAGTTAATTGTGTCTTCAACATTCAAGGTAATTAACTTACATGCTTACACTTGTACAATTTCTTACACTGGAGTTAAATTCATGTTATGATTTTTAATGGCACTGTCTTCAAACAAAACATCCTAGCAGAGTAGTCTAAGTGTCTGCTAACTCAGCGTGTCCTGTGCATTCTTTGGCCACAGGACCACCAGGATGCCCTCAGCCTTTGTTGGGGATAATGAGGTCTTGGGCCAAACTCTCACTCAGATTATTAAATGGCCGATTGGCCATTCCTCACTGAGGATTCTTTGACGTATTTTGTTTGCTGCTCAGTTCACCCAGTGTTTCATAGAGAAAAGATAACCTAGAAAGGGACTCTGTAGCTACCTTTTCCATCTGCTGGGCCCTTAGTCATTGCAAGAATGACAGGTAGCATTTGTTGAATGCCAGACACTTGTGTTGTGCTTTATGCATGCCAGCTGTATTTAATCCTCACTGAAAACCTTTTTCAGTGTCTGTACCTAAGAATTGGCATCCCAAGGCCCAAGAGAGTAAAAGTGTCAGTGAACCTTCCCAGCAGTCCAAGATTGAAACCAGGAAGGCCAGAGAAGACTTTGTGATTGTAATAAGTCAGGGGAGTATATCAAGATTTTCTATAATATGTATATTCCCTTATTCACAATTTTTGCTATGAATTTTTTAATATGCCTTAACCTCGATATTTTTAATCACTGAAAGAAAAAAAATCCATGTTTGGACTATAAGTTATAAGTTATAGTTTATGAAAAATATCTGATAAATATAAGACACTAGATAAGTTTGAAAGGATTATGATTAGGACTTAGTACTCTTGACAACTTTTCTATTCTTCTGGCTCCACGAGCGTCATCCTCACTTCTACCATTTTTTCTAACTTCGTCTTCAATTTTGGGGATCATTCTCCTTTAATGACCACATGCTCTAAATGAGCAAAAGCTGTCAGACATGATCACCTTGCGTCTAGAGAGCTGAAATACCACCCTTTCACGTATAATGAGGAAATACTTTATGTGGTTTTCTGTTGTTGCAAGGTTAATTTTTTCCAGAGCTAGTATTTGTGCATGGATTATACTACCTAGTCTCAAGTCCTTCCTTGGCAGATGCTTGGTCAATTAAGCGGGAGTAATTTCTCCATCTTTTTGTACATCATAGAATATCTGATCTGAAAGTTAATAGTGGTTAAAACACCAATATTGCAAGAGGAAATGTTTTAAGACCACTTCTATAAGACTGCAAGCAGTGAGTAGCTCAGTTAAATGCAGAAGAAAATGAAAGGGATTAAACAAATTGACTTCATAATAAAAAGATATGCCATATCAGGGCAAAGTAACAAAAACATCTGTTTTTACATCTTTTAAGGAAGGGAAAAAACTAATTAGTTTGGGTCCAATTCCGATAGATGTCATTTAAAATTACCTTTTTCTTCTACTACCAAAATAAAGCAATCAGATGGAGCAAGAACAATAAAGAAGATTGCGTTAAAACAGATGTTTCACAATAGAAAATAGACTACGAAAAACTATATAAGGAACTGCCTGCTAGGCACGTCTACACATTATAAAATACGGGGTCATTCTCCAAAAAAAAAAAAAAAAGACTTGGACTGAAGAGCATCAGTAAGGCCATGGTTTTCTTGATCAATCATTGATGAATATAGCTTGTAAAAACAGATTGACTGGAGTGATTTGTGATTGGAAGGACAAACAGCAGTGAGGGGAACCAATTGGCATAATCAGATCTTTCAAGAAATGACTCAAGCAATATTTAATATTTGCTATTTCATTGAGAATTTTATTTGCTCATGCTGCTTTTGATTTTTGTTGTGAATGTGCCTCTACTTGTATGTTAATATTTATACACTCACACCATTTTTCCCTCTGATTATTAAATGATAATAAATATTGTTCTTTAGTAGTGATGTTTTCACTAAACTGAATTGATCCTCTTCCTGGGACTATATGAAGTATCTCTGCTTTTCAACATTAAATATTTTAAACTGTTTGCTAATTTAGAAAATCAGATTATTTCATTTTCTTTATATTTACATTGTTTAATAGTTATATTTTGGATCTTGTATTTGTTCCATTATAATTAATCAACCTCTGGAAGGGGGTGTTTCCTATTGTAACCTTAAGGTGATCCCTAAGTGTGTTTTCTGTTCCTTTTCTCAACAGAGTGTTTTAGAATTTTAGTTACTGTCCATCATTACGGGAACTCAGGGCAGAGACTGAAGTAGAAAACATCGGTGAATGCTGTCTGCTGGCTTTCACTCCCTGGGGTTGCTAGCCTACTTTTCTTACACAGCCCAGTCCTGCTCACCTAGGAAAAGAGTGATTCACGCTGGACAAGGACTTCCTACATCAATCAGCATTTAAAAATTTTCACGCGGAACAAGTCCACAAGCCAATCTGATTTAGCCAACTTTCCCTCTTCCAACGGGGTTTTAGGTTTTTAGGAAGGTGACTTATGAAGCTAAGTTTGAGTCATTTTCTTTAAGTTTGAGTCTTCTCTTTAAAGAGTTTTGAAATATATCAAATGTCCACTAGCAATTTTGTTTTATCCCTTATATACTATAAGGCTTCTAGAATAAACCTTTAATTGATCCTGCAGAGCATTATATTCCTTCAGTTAACAGAGAATTCCTCATCTTTTGTACGTGAGTGTAAGATTGAGCTATGAAATTTTTACTACATTTTAATCCATTTATTTTCTGCAGTGTATGTGTGTAGGTAAACACATACCAAGGAATGTTACTGGAGGTCGGTGGACAGCTTGTCAGTTCTCTTCTACCATGTGGGCCCCAGGGGATCTAACACAGGCGGTCAGAGTTAGTAACAGTGCCTTTACCTTACTGGCCTTGACATTGTGATTTTAAAGAATTATTTACTTCTTTTAAAATTCCCCCATCTCACTTATGTGTGTGTTGGCAACTGATCTCAGATCCTCTATCAGAGATGCATGCATTCTTAACTACTGAGTCATTTGTCCAGCCTCAAATTTTATGTTAAAATAAAGAATTGGTATTGAATTTTATCAAAAGTGTTTGAACTCTATCATACCTTTTTCTTCTTTTACTTGTTTGCATAATTGTGATTTAATATATAATATTAAATAAATATTAGTATGTTGCTATAAAATGTGATATGTTGTTTATTACACATTTAGATTTCATTCATTTTCAAATATTCTATTTGACACTATGAAACTGGGATTTATGGGGTCAAATGTTTTGATATACAATTACATAATTTTATGTTTTTTACATGATAATATTAGCTTAGTAATACTAGCTGAATAAAATTATTACCTAAGTTAACATATTTTTGCATAATAATCTTATGTAGGTTTTACAGATAAATTAATTTTTATTCAGTGATTTACCTTTATTTTTATTGCAGTCAGATCTCTCTCTCTATGTGTGTGTGTGTGTGTGTGTGTGTAAGATACATCTATATCAATATTTAGTAACAGTGTCTTTACCTCACTGGCCTTATATTTTGATTTTAAAGAATTATTTACTTATTTAAAGATCTTCCTTCTGCCCTTGTCTTGGGAACTGATCTCAGACCCTCTGTAAGTGAAGTAAATATTCTTAACCACTGAGTCTTTTGTCCAGCCTAAATTTTTTTCTTAAAATAAGAATATAGATGTATGTATATATGTATACATACATAGATAAAGATAGAGATAGGGGTAAATAGTCAATATAGTGTTTAAATGCTTGTCTGCACTAGGTACAGTTCTCTGTAATCACCTGATATTTCTCATCAATAAATTCACAAATAAACAAATGGAGTCTGTGGAAGGCTATGAATGATTTTTAATACACCCACTGTACTGGAATAAATGGACTACAGCAAGCTTATCAGGGAACTGACTCTATTGAGAGAGCTGAAGTGCCTTGTCTGAGAATCCATTAGTAACTACTTCATTCATAACTTTTGCCCTTATATCTTTACCCACTCTCTGTCTTTTCTATTTATATTTATTTGGAATTGTCTTTGGTCATCCCATTGATTTTATCTGTGTTCTGAGTGTTGTTTTGCGTCCCAGGTATAGTATTCGTCTGCCTTGGCCCTGTGCCCAGCTCACATTTGTATATGAGTCAATTGGGAAAAATAGAGGGGAACCAGCAATTCCCAGAGAAAATGTCCAACCACCTTAAATCTCATTTTTCTTGTGGTTCCCGGAGATGCTTTCCCTTTGGAATCCTCCTCAGACCCCTCCACAAAATACTGTATAAAACCTCTACAGTGTTTTTCTGTAAAGCGTGACCAATAATTTATAATAGTGATTCTTTCCTTCTTTATTGACTTTACAACCATGATGCAAAACGTGACAAAAGATTTTAGAAGAGGCTCCAATTACATAGAAAAATACTTTTTCTTGCCTATTACCAGATTAATTGCTGTTGCACCACAACAAAATTGAAGATTAATAAGACAAAAGCTCATGAAAATATCTGATGTGAATTATATAACACAGAGAACTGACGACCCAAAGAGATAAGGAAACCTGTGTATTTTTATGGCTAGCCATGTAGAAGTGTGATTAGACACAGAGGATGATGTGATCTGGTGGTAATAAAATGGACACAGCTAAGTAAAGACGGATTGTTAGGATTCTTCTTGCAGTCTTTGAGGCTAAGATGTCTCTTCCTTCTGGATATAAATGTTTTATGATCTGCTCAGAGGAGACATGGGAGGGAAAATGAGTGATAGTTCTACTTCTGCTGATTTCTCAAAAGCCAAAGTATATTTTGCAGTGCACGCTTCTAACTTAATTTAAAAGGAAGTAAATAATTTACCATGATTGCTTACCAAATATCTCAATAGCAACATGCAAATATGGGTGATTGTAGACTGAAGAAAATCGGGCTTGCATGCTGAAAAGACAGAGCTACCACGTGCTCCAAATCATGTTAAAATTTGAATATTTACTTGAAAAATGCAGTTTTTTAATTGTGTGTGTGTGCTTGCCTTGCTCTTCTAAAGGAACCCTGTTCACTTTTTAGCACAGATAAAGGGATCATATGTCTGTCTACCAATCCAAGTCTAAGGCAGCTGATGTCCTCTTGTGGCCTCTATGTGTACCTGAATAATGTGACATACAAACACAAACAACTAAACAAAAACAATAAAATAAATAAATTTTCACTTTAAAGCATTTTTTGAGATTATGATATAATTACAACATTTTTCCTTTCCCCTTCATCCTTCTAACCTCATATATTCATTTGCAAATGGATATACGTATGTATTTCCTAAATTTAACCAGCTCAGTCCATATAATGTTGCTTGTATATATGTTTTTAGAGCTGAAGATTTGGTATTTGATGATCTTTTTAGAAAGGCCTACTCTACAGTCTGGTGTGGTGATACAGACCTGTAATTCCAGACAGCACAAAGAAGGTTAAGACAAGAGGACTGGGTGCTCAGACGAGGCATCCTGAATGTAAAGCAAGACACTGTGTCATCACTGTTGGTATGGTGCTTTTTACTCTTTAAAGTTGGAGTAAAGTACATGGCTACTCACCGTACATGTGAGTTTATGAGGTTATCAGAAAAAATACTTTTTTTCTTACACCTTAAGTATTAATAGCATGAAAAGTTTTTAATTGGTTCCACTTTAAGAGTCACACAATATGCATTTTCCCAGCAGTACGCTTTAAAGCTGGGAAGTAGTATGCTTTTTTAAAAAGAGAAAATCTTAGTAATAATGTAGTGCAGTTTAGTTGGATGTCAAAACTCCTTGAACCTAATTTAAGAACGGTAAAGAAACAGAAGCCAAAGCAATGAGCCATAGCTCTCTTCTAAGAGCAGGAAAATGTGTCTACAAGATGATGAAGCACAGCGAACATGAATGCATTTGTACAGTAGGTTTCCGGAGGGACCATGTCTATTCTCTGCTCTGTTCTACTCTCCTGTGGCTTCCCTATAAAAAAGTTATACTTTGGGGGGCAGCTTTTTATTTTAGTTAATAAACAAAAAGAAAGTAGCACAGAAACTAGAATATCTGACTTTTTTGAAATGTGTTTAGTTATTGAACATGTTGTGTTTGTTTACAACTTTAAATATTGCATATTAAAACAAACCTTGGATGCACTACAATTATCACTTCATAGTAAAGTCCATTCACTTACAGTGAGAAAGGAAATGGTTCACCTTTTCAGCGAGACTTCTGGTCATGAGCATGCTATGTCAGAAGCTTAAAGGAACACTTTTGTGTATTTTCACAGCATCAGAATTTATTGAACACCAGTACATGCATAAGGCACGGCAATTTCCAAAATCGCTGCATAAGGCAGCGATTTTGTCAGATAGATATTCCTGTTTTCCCAGGTCACTTTGGAAAACATATATTCTTTTATTTTTATCTTAATCATGAATATTATTTTTATCATAACACACCACAGAGTTAATCTCTGTGTCTCTGGCTCTTTGCTTCTGTCAGTATCCGTGTGTGTGTGTGTGTGTGTGTGTGTGTGTGTGTGTGTGTGTATGTATTACACCACTATGGCTTTAAATAGAAGGCCAAAGCAGAGCCCAAAGGTCTTCAGAAGTCCCTACAAACAGGGGACTGAAAGAAATATAAATCGATGTGTTAATAAGAGAAGGAACCCAGATGCTGAGACTCTTAACCAATCTTTGGGCAGAGTGCAGGGAATCCTATGAAAGAAGGGAGAAATAGTGGGACCTGGAGAGGACAGGAACTCCACAAGGAGAGCAACAGAACTAAAATATCTGGGCACAGGAGTCTTTTCTGAGACCGATACTCCAACCAAGGACAGTAGGAGATAACCTAGAACCCCTGCACAGATGTAGCTCATGGCAGCTCAGTCTCCAAGTGGGTTCTCTAGTAATAGGTACAGGGACTGTCTCTGACATGAGCTCAAAGGCAGGCTCTTTGACCACCACTACCCCCTGAGGGGGAAGCAGCCTTACCAGGCCACAGAGGAGGACAACGCAGCCAGTCCTGATGAGACTTGATAATCTAGAGTCAGATGGAAAGGGAGGAGGACCTCCTCTATCAGTGGACTTGTAGAGGGGCATGGAGGAGATGAGGGAGTGAAGGTGGGATTGAGAGGGAATGATAGGGGGCTACAGCTGGAAAACAAAGTAAGTAAACTGAAATTAATATAAAAAATAAAAATTTAATTAAAAACATAAGAGAAGGAACAAAGCCAGCTGCAGAAGAAGGTAGAGAAGCTGCACTGGCTCTTGGCCACTAGACAGCTGGGCATGCTGGAGGTCAAGGTGAATTAAGGGGCAGACTGGGTTCATGTGAACAAACATGCAGATGGACAGCAGGCAAATCTGGATGGGCAAGTAGATGGCAGAAGTGCAAGTAGATGGCAATTTGGCCCTATCAACAGCAAGGACCTACAGGAGCTCAAACAATGGGAGTTTTCTACTTGTTTTTCCTTGAAGCACACACATTACATCATAAGTGAGGGTTGCTGCCATTCCAATATTAGGTGTTCCTTTCTTTTGGGGATCCATTAGAGGGAGTTATACCCATTCTTCAACTAGGTATGTATATTCTTTGTTCTTTTTTTTTTTTTTCACCACTGGTATGCTTTTAATATGACCAATGTACACCATTTGGTCCTATTTAATCCCAGTCTGTTTGTAGGATGGTACTCTTTCTGTTTCCAAAAATAGAGTATGTATTGGTTTGTCCTGTACATATGGAAATCAGAAAGTGATGCCGTACAGATGGAGCCATCTACAACTTAGGTGCAGAATCATTTCTATCCTCAAGATGGGGTCAAAAGCTGCCTGTCAAAGAGATCTCACAGTGCAAACAGACCATTAAACCATTTCCACACAAGGCGTCAAGCAGGACACAGCCTGCTCTCAGCAGTCCTACATAAAGAGAGAGTTCTGATGTCCTTTTGTCACAAGGAGGGAAGGAGTCGAGAAATAAAGGGGAAGGGAATAAACAGAGGAGAAAGAGAAGGTGGAAGAAGAGTGTCAGCATCGAGAGAGAGAGAGAGAGAGAGAGAGAGAGAGAGAGGGAGAGAGAGAGAGAGAGAGAAAGAGAGTGTCAGGCCCCAGACCTTAGCATTCAGGCTGTAAAATTCAGCATGTGATCTGCACCACCTGCCAAAAGGAAAACAAAGACACAAGGCATCAATGCCCATAGTTCTGGGAAAGTCTCTGTACTCACCTTGCTTTTTGGCTTCTAGCTAGCTGTTCTTGTTAAATAAAGCATGTCACCACAGGATATGTCTTTTTGTGTTTAAAAGCTCACGTTGAGAAATGCTTGGTGCTACACTGGGGTCCTGAACACACAGTGTAGTTGCTGGCTGGGTAATTTGGACTTTTTAATTGGCTCAAACTTGTGTGCAAGTACTCATCGCTGGTGAATACCTTACAGCAAGAAATGGAGAGAAAGAGATCACTGTCCATTCGACTCTAGAGATATGACTAAGCCTGCATTCTATCTTAGTTTCTGCTGCTTCATGATTTGTAGAATGACTTTTCTGAGACATTTTAGGCTTTGTACATGCTGGAGGGTTCAACCTGAATGAAGGCAAAGGCAACTTGCAAAATCTGTGAAAAAAAAAATGTTCTCCATTGTATTAACAGTTCTTCACACTGGTCCCTAAATGCAGTAAAATAATAGAGCAAAGGGGATTACATAGTTATGCATTAATTTTAAAGTGTGGCAGTCTTTATTTGTCTAAGTTACTCATTCAGACTGCTGTGTTTTCATTTATGAATAGTAATTAGCACAGTAATGCTTCACATTTCTGTGCTGCAAACCAAAAGGACTGCAACATTGCCATAGGAAATACCCACAGAGGATTACGAATACTGTGTGTACTGGTCTCAGCTGATCAAGCTGGAGGAATTGGAGAATATTAATTGAGAAAAAGCTCAAATTAATACTGTGTCTTTTATGCATGTTCTATTTTGATGCTTTTGATCAGTTTCTAGATATTTTGTATCTCTGTTGCTTCAACAGTTAGGGCCTGTTTCATTAGTTTTGTGGCTGGAGGCAATTGATGTTAACCTGATATTTTATTGCTTTATATGCACAGTGAGGAATCACATGCCTTCTCCATAAGCACTGCAACAACAAAAAGGTGCCTTGAGGGTAGAGCACTACCTATCAGGATGCCCCAAGGTCTGATAAGACAAACTCATTGAAAAAAAATTCATGTGAAAAAGCAGTGCCTGAATAAAGAGATCTTCCAGGCCTTCCCATAACAGTTCAGCTGCTTAGGAAAGTATTTCCTCAGGTTTGCGCAGAAAGGCCCACAGAAGCCATTGCAGCTGAGGTAGAAGTGGGCCAGGCTATATCTTAAGCTGGCCTCAGAGAGTCATTCCTGTGCTGTTAGTTTTTACCCATAAAATGTACAAGAGTCGGGGAGAGGTTACGGTGACTTGTACCAAGGTCCCAATAATTTGTTAAGGGCAGGCAATGTGTGTATCAGGTTCATACTGCCATTATGGAGTTCTTGAATGTGCCAGGAATAAAGCTGTGAAGATGAAGCTCAAGGTTCAGTAAAATTCCCAGAGGGTTATCGATGTCAGGAACATAAAACATTTACTAAAGAAAGCTGCAGACACTGAGAGGAGGCATCTGAAGAAAGAGTCACAGGTCCTTAGGCAGCACTGGAATTACCCAAGGCTACTGAAGCCTAGTTAGTGTCTCTGATATCAGATATGAATCTTCAGGGTCTAGTATTTGCCCTGATAGCTTTGTGTCTTCATTTGTTCCCATATTTCCTTAAGATGTAAGCATTATACTCCTTTAGAATGGGGATATTTATGCTGTTCCATTTTGAGCAGAAAGTCTATTTTTATAGGCAACTACAGTTAAGATATTGTCTTGAGTCTCAAAAGAGATTTTTAACTTTGTGTGATGTTGGAACAGTAAGACTATGGCAACTTTTGGCTATGGGCTGAATGCTTTTTTGTTTTGTTTTGTTTTGTTTTGTTTTTCCTTACGGAAATGGCAATAAACTCATTAAGCCAATGTAGGCCATAGGCAGAATATTATGGAATGAATTCGAATATCCTCCATTTATCCAAGTGTTTGAACATGTTGCTACAATCTGACTGTCATGCTTTGGGTGCTGTGGGTTCTTCAAAATGTGGAGCCTCTGTAGAGGAATTGGCTTCTTGAGGTTTATAGAGCAGCCCTGCTTCCTATCCCATCTCTGTTTCTAGTTCTGTGGGATGTGAGCTTGTCAAAGCCTCATTGTCTGCAACCACAGGTATGCGCTGTAGACTGCTCCCTTTACTGCCATCATGATATGTGACCTGTGTCATGCTCCAGAAGAAGTTCTCCTATTCTTATTATTATCCGATACTTCTTCATAACAATGAAAAAACAACTAAAATAGTCAGTGTTCAAAACAACCAGGGGAATAATAAGAAAAAAGAAAGTAGAAAGAGAAAGATATGGAATAATCCAGGAGTGGGGATAAAGAAGGGAAGAAAAAAGGATGAATGGTAGATTTTGGCTATACATCTTGGTTGCCATTTTTCCTTTAAAACTGATTTTCAGAACGGTTAGTGCTTGGTCACCAGGGAATGGCTCTATTTGAAAGGATTAGGAGGTGTGGCCTGGTTGGAAAAACCTTGTCACTGGGGGTGGGATTCAAGGTTTCAGCAGCCTGTGCTAAGCCAAAAGTCTCTCTCTTCCTGCTTCCTGATGATCTGAATGTAGAATTCTCAACTTCTATGTCTGCCTAAGTGTCTCTATGCTCTCCTCCAGGAAGCAAATAAACTAAATTTCTGGAACTGTAACCAGTTAAGTGATTTCCTTTTTAAGAGTTGCCATAGTTGTGGTGTCTCTTTACAGCAATAGAACACTGGTTTAGACAAATATATACACTTACACACATATATAGATACAAACATATATATATATATCAGTGCTTATCTCTTTTTATTTTTTCTTCTGTGTGCAATCATGTTTCTTTTTTTTTTGTATTTTATTTTTTTCTTATCAGTTACATTTTATTAACTCTGTACCCCAGCCGTGTCCCGATCCCTCATTCCCTCCCAGTCCCTCCCTCCCTCCCTCCTCTCCACCGTGCCCCTTTCCAAGTCCACTGATAGGGGGGACCTCCTCCCCATTCATCTGATCCTGTTTTATCAGGTATCTTCAGGACTGGCTGCAAAGCTCTCCTCTGTGGCCTAACAGGACTGCTCCTCCCTTGGGGGGTGGGGAGGCCAAAGAGCCAGTCATTGAGTTCCTGTTAGAAATAGTCCTTGTTCGCCTCACTATGGGAAACCAATTGGTTACTGAGCTACCACAGGCTACATCTGAGCAGAGGTTCTGGGTTACATTCATACATGGTCCTTGGTTGCATGTCAGTCTCAGAAAAGACCCTGTGCCCAGATATCTTTGGTCCTTGTGGAGCTCCTATCCTTTCCTCATCAGACTAACTCCCCTTCTTTCTTATGATTCCCTGTACTTGCAATCATGTTTCAATTCACTAAAATTAGTTAGGCGAACAGTTGCTGAATAAATGTATTCATGGTCAATAGTGCACAAAAAAAAAAAAAAAAAACTGCACTACGGTGGGAATTTTCTTGTCAGAAACTGTGAATAATGGCTGAATTTTATTGCTGGCATTGCTGTATGTTTACAATCAGTGAGGCTAGCCAGCAGCATCATTTGAGCCGAGTGTAAAACTGTAGATAATGTATTTCTTAACAAAACTATGAATGAGTGCTATTTCTATTAAATTTACTGCCTATATCCCACTGCAAGCATAATTTCATAGAGAATTAATGTCTTGACAACTAATAGACTGTAAACACGATTACTTACATATCAGCTAATTAGCCTTGAAACCACACAGGTAAATACTCATATTCAATGTAATTCTTATGGCTCTTTTTTCCCTAGAGACATAAATGTGATTTCTGGGGATCAATCAATATACTCATCTGCTACGTATAATTAATGTTAGGTCATCATAATAGATCCTGATTTACTGAGACTAGCTAGGAGCTAGTTGAAAGTAATCCTTCTCCAGTGGTGAACCATTGGCCTCAATTAATCTAGACTTGGGATCCAGTCTCCTCACTGGATCCAGGGCCCACTTCTGAAAATTTGTTTTGTTTTTTTTTAATATAACATATTGTTACCATGATTCTTATTTTGTGTTCTGTTTCTTTTTAATCTTAATATTCCTGAGGATTAATAATTTTTTTTAGGTATAATACTGATATCAAACATGCTTGTTAACCATCTTGAGAGTGTCAAAATAAACAGGAATCTGTCTCAATATTTTGTTAGTAGTCTATTACGTACATTTGATTTTTCAGTTTTCTGGAGCATCTAGGTTAAATAATATTTGTAAAATTAAATGATATAATATTTCATACTATATATTTTACAGGGGCATTGAGAGCCCATTAAAGAAAGAAAAAAATATTTTCTTTTATCAAGAGAATGAAAACTTTGACCTTAGTGGAGATATAGCTTTTAAGTTGGGCTGATCAATTCCCTGGCCAAAAGACTAACTCTCAGGATGTCAGGACCACCTTCAACTATGTTAAAGAGACAGTGAGAATAATTATCCCTTTAATAAGATAATGTGATTTCTTTCCAGGAATAACTATGCCTAGCATAGCTTACAATGCTGTTGAAACACAACTTGGTAATTCTGCCCATTTTTGTGAATTATTCAGAAAAAAAAATGTAACCTTTTCTTTTCATCTTTCCATCTCCACCACATTTGTCTTACTTTATCAAGTTTTTACTCTTTCTTTAAACCTCCTCTCCCTAGGAGCTATATGTTTATCATAGCATGCAGGTTTAGTTCAAACAGTTTATATTATTCTTTCTCTTTCTTTTCTTTTTCTTCCTTCAGGCACTTACCTGAACTTCCATTTGATTTGATTTCAAAATTTCATTTCTTAATAAGACCAATAGCTCCAAGAGGGGGCTCCTAATTTCCCTGGTACCTTGATGGATCCATAAAGAACATTGCAGAGTTCCTGGTAATATTCATACAAAAGCCAAAACAGTATCTGGGATTTGTTAAATGTTACTTTTATATTAAATGCAATTTTAAATGCAAATTAATTTTCTCTGTAGGTATTTGTCCTTTAAACTTTTTTATTTATTGGTAGGTTGGGGATTTAGCTCAGTGGTAGAGTTTGATGGTCCCCAGCTCTGGAAAAAAAAAATCAAAGGTAACTGTGATAATATTATTATTTTTGCAGCATAGCAGAAATATAGTACAGTACGTAGAGATGATGTCATAATCAGTGTTCTATTGCTTTGGGGAGATACCATAACCACAGCAATGCTTATAAAAGAAAACATTTACTAGGGTTGGCTTACAGTTCAGAGGTTTAGTCTAGTATCATCATGTCAGGAAGCATAGTGGCATGCAGGCAGACCATGGTACTGGAGAAGCAACTGAGAGATCTACAACCAGATCCACAGTAGGAGAAAGAGAGAGAGCCACCGGGTCTGACTTGGGCTTCTAAAACCTCAAAGTCCATCCCCACTAACCCACCTCCTCCAACAAGCCCAGACCTATTCCAAAAAAATTACATGCCCTAGTCCTTTTAAATAATGTCACTCCTGTGAACCTAAGGAGACCTTTTTCATTCAAACGACCACAGACCATAAACAGTAACAACAACAACAGAGTAATTATAAAATTAACCATGACGTAAACTCATAGGACTCAAAGTAAAAATACAACTCACACTTAAAAGGAAAAAAGAAATAACTCATTCTAAAGCAAAATATAAGTGGCAGATGGGCCAGTAGCACAGATTCAGGTTCCCCAACCAAACTTCATATTCTAGCTTAATGACATTTTAAGAGTTACAGAGTAAAGATAGTCAGAAATCACAACATATTTAAAATACATTTCTTGAGATTTTGGGTGGTTGGATCACAGCAAAGTGGGAAATCTCAGTTATATACCTCAGACATCATCTGAAGTCATTTTTGGATTCTTTGTGTTTGAGTTGTTGAAAAGCATGCTTTTGATAAGTTAATATATTCCTATAGGATTTATCTGTATTTATTAGTCACAGGCTGTTAAGTCAAACACAGATGTAGACAAGGAGTGATTAATTGTTCGGAGAGCTAAAGGTGGCCCAAGATAAGTTGTAACTGGGCTCCGGATCTGCAACATTCTAACCCCTCTGTAGTAGCTGAAGTTCTTACCATTGAATTAGCCTTATAGAAGGTGTCATGGAAGGTGCTGGTCTTCCTAGGAACGTTACTTCACATATCTCACAGAAGTAACATTGTTTTCCAAAGTTTCATTCTTATTTGTGACCACACACATTTACTATGCTTCCTAAACCTCCTCAAATGTGGTGTGCTCTCTGTGTTTTATTTGTCTTTTAATTCCTGCTAGCATTAGCCAACTGAGAGCAATGGCAAAGAAGTCCACCTATACTACACTGCAAATTTACATATCCCCAAACGTCTTCAGCACAATTTAGGGGTTTAACTGGAGCCTGTTAATATTTAAGCGTATTTTTATCTTGTCATGTGAAATTTTCCAGTGTTCAGTCATCCTCATAAAAACTCCGGATTACTGTGTCATTTTTTTCTTTCAGTCCAAAGTGAGGAAACTAGTTCCATCAGCCTGAACTACAAGGAGACATCTTGTCTCAAAAAATAACAAAACAACCCAGAACCATCATTTTAAAACATAATCAAGGGAGTTAGGGCTCTCATCTTCTAGTTTCTGTCAAGGGTTGGACGCCTAGGAGCCTGGGAGCCTAATTTTAAGGAGTCTTTGCTCAGGCTGTAAAAAATACTCCTATCCAGAGGAGAGGAGGAAATGTGTTCTTTCTTTAGATATATTCAGTGAACACATAGATGCCTAAGATCCACCATCACAGCTTTTAAAGTTACTCATGGTTCTTTCCCATGGAGTTGCGCTCCTATCCCGTGGCCCCTGTAATGGCTAAATTTTATTTTAAACTTACTGTCTTTACGTCACTGAGAAGACATTCCTGTAGGTGTGTCTCTGGTGGCATTTCTAGAGAAGATTAACTGGGGCGTATCCACTCTAAATGTAGGTAACACTATCCACGGGGTGAGGCTCCACAATGACTAAAACAGGAAGTAGGGAAAAGCAAGCTCAACACCCGTTTTTGTTTTCAGCTTGCTCTGGGGATTTCCTGTCTCTGCCCTCTGTGGCAGGGATCACAGGAAGGCAGCCAAGCTACCTGGCATTTAACTATTAGGCAAACAAACTCTAGTTCTCACACTTGCTTGCAATCACTGGACCATCTCCTTAGCACAAAAGGGAACACACACACACACACACACACACACACACAGAGAGAGAGAGAGAGAGAGAGAGAGACTCAAAACTAGCCAGGCAGGAACCAGGCAAGAGCCAGAATGGCTACACGATATAGTTTGCAAACTCATTCTCTGTATTACAAACAAGGCTATTAAATCTATGGTACAATCGTACTGAAAATAATTAATAATCAAAAGATAATCCTCAAATCATACATCATGCAATCCTTCATTACACTGTGTCTGAATGCATATATTTTGACATGTTCACAGGCTTTTTTTGGATTAATTTTAATATCTAGAGCATAATTTCATTACTCTTTGTATTATAATTTTCTTGTCAATACACGTACAAAAACGCACATACTATAAAAATTATTTAATTTCAATTTTACGACAGTAGAATGTAGTCATAAATCAGTAGCTAGAGAAGAGATGAACTGTATTTGTTTCTTGTCATAGAGAGGGTAGTGTTAAACTACCAGGTAGATGTAAGAAAAAGATGCTCCCTTTTGTATTCGTCACTTGATTACAAGTGCGTTAAATGCTCATTCCTTTCCAGTTGTGAAGAACTCAGACATGCCTTATTTTGTTCAGGTAGTGGAGCTCCATCCTAATCATCCCTGCCGGGAAGGGAGACAAGAAACTGTTTCTGCAGCGATGTAGGTGGGAGACCCGCAGCTTCGTGTAATCTTGTTAGAGTCATATCAAGACAACAGCTCTGCTGACCTTTGAGAACTGGCATTCTTCCGCCGCCATCTGCCTCCTTCTCTGGTTCCTAGTGGAACTGCTGTTCTTCCAACTCTGCTTTTGTGGTTCTTGTTCTCACTCTTCCACTTCCTCCACCTCCTTCCCCCACCCCCTCTGTCTTTCTCTCTCTCTCACACACGCACACACACACAAATGTACTATAGGAACATGAGCATGTTCTAACAAAAATTTGGGGAGAAATGTCTCACAAAAAATAAGTAAAAACCAATTATCACAGCAGGGATCACATAATGATCAATGTTTCCTTCTTAAAGAAAGAATCTTTATAAGCTGAAAATACTCGTTTGAATCAAAGGCACACATCAGGACTTTTCCTAGCAAAGAGCAATGAAGTGCGAAGCATGAAAACTCCTAGGTGACAATAGATTCCCTTGAGCGTTTGTCTTTTACTTTTTACCATTAAATCTGGTTCTCATACGCAATTCAGTTCAAAATGTCAACTCAGATTCTCAGTCCCATTCTCCACATGAAGTCAACAAGTTTGTTTACATTCGTTTTACTATTTTGAATGGACAATCAAAAGAGCTTTTAGTTACTCAAGAGTAACATTAGTCAAACATCTAGACCAGTAACTACGTGGCTGACAAGGGAAGGTGCCTGGTCTCAAGGCAACAGTGTTACACTGGATTAGCTTTCCCCAGTAAAGAGGAAGTCAAACTTTCCTACTTTATTCAAATAACAGAAGGCAGTACCTTTTGTTACATGTTCACTAACTCACAAGTAAGCAGAAATTAAGGAGTTATAAAATGAAGAAACAGAGAAAGAACCATACAGACCGTGGCCAAAAGGCAAGATCTCTAATGTAGCTCAAGCTGGTGGAAATAGTCACCAGCTCTCACTGTTTATACCTAAGAACACAGATTTGTGACGAAAGGTATTAAATTAAATTATGGTATACTCAATATCCTCAAATCTGCACATCAGAATATATGCCTTATTTGGAGAAAGATTTGCTTTTCAAAGTAAGCCAAGTTGAAAATATGACCAGGTAACACCAATCCAAAGCCTTACATAAAAAAATAGGTAATTGGACAGGTTTAATATACAAGAAACAGTGTATGAAACAACATAAGAAGAGGAGGAATAATGAGAGAAGTCTGCACACTTTCCCACAAGAGCCTTATATGGAATCACTCTGTAAACATCCTCACTCTGGCCTAACTTTCATACTATGATAACATTCATTTTCTTTAAAACATCCAATTTGTAGTACTTTGTTACACTAATGCTCAGAACTTCCCTGATACACACACACACAAATTTAAATTGCAACCGGCTGAGCACGGTGGCACTCAATTTTAATCCTAGCATTCAGGATGAAGAGGCAAGGACATCTCTGCTAATTTGAGGACGGCCTGCTCTACTTAGCAAGGCCTAGGCCAGCCAAGGCTTCATAGGGAGACTTTTGTCTCAAAGCACACACACACGTAAAAATTGGGCCACCTATTGAATTATTGTAAAAAGCTGCAGCCAAGCTTATTGAAAAAAAAAAAAAAATCTATGGAGAAAAAACAACCCATATTCTCTGCTGTTGGGAGGTAAACTTTTGCCATTAATATGAAAATTTCTTCAAAAAATTAAAAGTGAACCAGCTATAAAACTCTTAGTTATATACCTCAAAGACTGTAAGTCAACATACAACAGAGATACTTAAGCATCAGTGTGAACAGCTTAGCTATTTACAATATATGGGAAACGGAACCAGCCATTGTGGTTTTTAGCTGTGTGATCTCAAGAAGCCAAGCTTAGTACAGCATTTAGAGCCAAAGGGCCCGATTGAGACCCTTTTGCTGTATGTAACTGCTCAGCAGTGCTTGATAGTTGTGAAAATAGAAAGTGATTACACTCTCCGAGATTATTTTCCACCTAAAACAACTCACTCTAAATGCAGCTAAGACTGAGACCAAATGAAGCTTATCTATAAATTTCTGTTATTTATTAAGTTAATAGAGTTGTCATTAAACTTAAGATGCATTTGTGATTGGTTAAGTCTAACAGCAACTTTGTTCCACATCAAAAATTTAACTAAATTTGGAGTAACAAAATCTCAGAATGGTTACAGATAATGAACAGACTGTTTCAAAGACATGATTTATCATTCAGACTTTGTGTCACTCTCTGCTCTATTTAACTTTGATTTACATCCCAAATTGTTTGATAACACAATCTTGCTTCTGTTAGTTAAATGCAAATTGAAACCAACTGATCCATGTTACTAGTAACTTTAAATATGCCATAATAAAAAAAAAAAGTGTTTGGCTAAAGTGTTCTCTATTTTATTTTAGACTCTAAAATGGCTCATAAGTCAGCATATAAAATAACATAAAATATAAATATGAATGCATTTTATACGCTATGGAATTTTCTTACTACAAAAATATTTTCGTAAAAGATGACTGCATTAGTTTTTTATTTTTTTTTTCTATTGCTGTAATGCAATACTTGAGGCTTTATACTCATAAGGAAAGAAAGTTTACGTAGCTCATAATTTTGGTGGCATCAAACAGTGGATCATTGACAATTCCCTTGGTTGTACATCTTCATGTTAGATGGGATCATAACAGTGACATCTTGTGCAGCAAGACAAGATCACCTGATAAATTGGAAGTCAGAACTGAGGAAAGGGTTATTGTTAGGGCTTTGTACTAGGCTCCAGCTTTCACAGATTCCTCCATCTTATCACTGCCATATCTAGTACATCAACTTCTGCTTTAGTGAATCAAACCCCTGAAGTGATCAATTAAATTATATAAAGCATTACTGCAAATGTATGCTTTGATGATCACACCCATGAAACTAACAAATTAGATTTTATGAATGATGACAGTCGTTCTAACAGTAAAGACCAAGAAGAAAATAAAGGAGAAAGGAAAATGGGGAGGGATAGAAAAAAAATGATGAACAGAAAATAATAAGTGAATAAATACTAACTAGAAAGGAATTCAGATTTCCCCTATTATTATTTTATTGCTTGTTTTAATGGTTAGATAAATTATGGCAGCACAAAAACAATATTAATAAGAATTTCAGTATTTTTTAATGAACTTTTTGCTAATGGAAAATTATCTAACACATGCATTCAAATAAACTCTTGCCTTTTAAACCAACATTTCCATTATAAACCAGTGAGCATTTATCGTGTTTCTGTTTGTTTACATAGAGCATCTGACATACATTTCAGCTCACAGCTTACTCAACCCTAACTTAGGGTATTAATATACACACTTCTAGAAAATTTAGGTATATGTACACTTTTTGTCTGCTAGTGCTAATTGAACGTGGCAAATTATAAATATGATAACTGACCTTAACATACCTTGGGAGAAAAAAGAACTTCAATTGAGTAATTGCCTTTTTCAGGTTGGCCTATGAGAATGTCTGTGAGTATTTCCTTGATCTACAGTTGTAGAAGGGGCCAGTCCACTGAGGGTTGCTATCATCCCTAGGCATATAGGTATGGGCTGTTTAAGAAAGGTAGCTGATGCCAGGTGTTTTGGCTCATGCCTCTAATCCTAGCACTCAGGAGGCAGAGGCAGGGGGAATCTCTTAGTTTGAGGTCAGCGTGGTCTACAAAGTGAGTTCGAGGCCTACACGGTGAAACCCTGTCTAAAACACACACTCCTCTCCTCCCTCCGGAAAGGTAGCTGATCATGAGCCTAGGCACAAGCCAGTATGTAGCCTTTCTCCATGGTTTCTGCTCTTGGTTCCTGGCATGGTTGAGTCCCTCCTCTGATTTCTCTCAGTAATAGACCTGTAAGTTGAAATAAACTATTTTCTCAATTCAGGAGCTGGGTGCTAGAATGTTCCATGAAATATGTCAGAATAGTATGGAAATTGCACTGCTCTAAAGAGGCTTTTAGCTCCCAAAACCCTGGAAGAAGATGTACTTGTGAAGGTACAAACATAAAATTATATTTCATTTTAATTATGCTGGCAAACTATGATCTTAAAGAACGATGACCTCAGTTTCTCGGGAGTGTCTTCTGCAGATGTCTTTATGAAATCCTGTAGAAAGGCTATTCTCTGCAGGCTACAATCCTTACAAAAGCTCTTTTGTTTTTTTCTCAGCATCTGCGGATCACTTGCAGTAAGGTAAAACCTCAGATTCTGAGTTGTGTATTTTACAGTGTGTTTATAGGACCAATATTCATCAGAGCAGAAAGAAAGCAACCCAAGGTATTGCTTAGTATGTGTTGTTTTTCACAAAATCTCCTTGTTCGATTTTACTAATAAAGACTCGGGAGTGAGAGAGATACTTGGGTGAAAGCCTGCGGGCTCAAAGAGGCAGAGAAAGTACCCAGCTGACCTTTCTCCTCAGCCAATGTCCCAGAGGAAAGCTTCGAACTATGCTCATGTCCTAGAGTGTGTAGCATACTGAGAATGGCCATGCAAACACGAGAAGCAGTAACAGTTACAGCAAATACTGCAATAAGTATCTTTTTACTGTCCACTACTTGAGTACTTAATTACTGAATATCTGCGATGACTAGGTCAGTACAGGTTCTGCCTTTCTGTTGGAAGAGGACAAATAAGAAGCCCCTTCTTCTATTACCACGAAGGGGTAAGGAGAATTCACCTGACAGTTCCTATTCCAAATCCCAAAATGCTACTTCATTGAATACTTTTCATAAGATGTATAAAACATTAGAAATTCCCTTTGCTTGATACATATTTGTTAAGACTCAAAATACTAAATCAAACAAGTATTAGGTTCAGTGGATATAGCTGCAATCATGTTTAGATTTCATTTTAGATATATTTATCTTTATTATAAGTACTCTTTTACTTGTGAAAACAGAAGACCAGAGGTTTGCTTACTCTAAGGCCCTCTTCAGTGCTTTTGTACTAAAATGAAAGCAAAGCCCTAAAATTCTTGCATCTTCATTTTTTTTCTTTTAAGTTCAAGAAGATTAGAGATGAGCCTCGGATCTAAAATATCTTTCATAACTGAAGAGTGATTTGTTGGAGGAACGGAAGGAATAACCTTTGATGAATTTATAAAACAATGCATGGATAAATAATAAATAAAGTCATAAATGAAGTCAACTGAAATTTGTGTGCTTATAAGCTATAACATTAGAGAAAAAAAAGTTCTAGTGATATTTTATGTAATGAATTCCCAGCTAATCATTCCAATCACAGCAATGTATGCATGCAATTATCTAGCGTATTATCTGGGTGGAATAGAATCTCTTACCACTTAGTGAAATTCAGAAGCTCTTTTGCTGTGCTAGCCAAGAGACAAACCTGCTAAGAACATGGCTCCCTTTCATATCTCTGTAAGAGACTGTGCTTTTGTTCTCATGCTAGCTTTCTGCCCCTGCCCCCAGCCCCAAATAACACATTTGAAGCATCATTTCTTGACTGAGCATAGAAGCAAAAGCATATGCAGAGCACTGGCACAGGCCTGCCTATTGTGTTTACTGAGCGTGCAATAGCACTGGTGGGAGCCAGTTGAAACCATGCTGAGTAATTATCAATGATAATGAGTTTTGCCATTGTTTTCTGCACTGAGAAATTTGCAGTGTTGTTGGGTAAATATTGATACTGTATTTGCGCATTCATTAAAGTGCAAAAGCCTCTCATTTTAATTCTTAGGGCATGGAATAGGAGAAGCAAAGGATTAAATGAGGATAGTCTGCAACATAAATCTGTTTATGGGTTGGATAAGTGCTCTTTAAGTAGAATGACATTTGCAAAGGAATCTCTTCCATTATAGTTACTTACAGTTTATAGTTACTCTTGTAAGGATTTAGCCACTTATGATTTGAAAGACCCCACACATTGGTTGAAAGTGATGAGGAACTGTGTCAGCAAGTAATCTCCTAATAACCAAATTATTTCATACTATAATTTACAGGTTGTAGCATGTCAATTGATTATTTGTCTTTTAGATAGATAACTGCAATTATGACCCACCCTTATTTTAACAGCTGAGCAAATTCTCCTAGCCTTTAAAAAATAATGACACTTCTTTAGGTTTAAAACCACAATATTAAAGTTACTTCTCAAAACATGCTTACCCACAAGCACAATTTCTAATGCTTTATTAATGTTGTGTAAGCACAACTACATTGCTACAAAAATCTATTTGGAGTAAAAGAAATAATGTGATGTTATCTTGGAGGAAAATATATGTGGAGATGGTACCTGAAATATAGTTAGACAAACAGCAATTTCTGAAAACAACAACAGCAACAAAAAGGAGCCAATGCTGACTACATAAAGACTGCAGCAGAGAAAATTAGATGCTTAAAACAGCATAACTTAAGTTCAACGTTAAACTCATAATGGACCGAGACAAGAAAGGTTGTTGTACTGATCTCTTTATTTTGTGAATGTTCTCCAAAGCGAAATTATTTTAATAGTCTGAGTGACATGGCATTGTTAAATATTTTTTTAAAAGTATTTTAAATGTAAAACAAAGATGTGAGATTCAGAGCTAAGTGGCGTCCCGGTGAGCAGTTACGTGCTTGCCGTTTTGTTATTTCCTTGGCTAGATTCTAGTCAACAGTCATGTTCCCTGTGCAAGATTTGCCTTAGTGTCTTATCTGGCCTTGTTAAAGGGCAGACCGGAAGCATTTTGTGTGGTATTATCTATCAATTTGAATGCAGGGATACAAATAGGGACTTGAAATGACTCTATGCCATTTAGCTGATTCTACCTCCCTCTCAATCTAATCCTGACTTCATTTAAACATGGTGTCCACACATGATGAGGAAGTATTTTAGTCCCTTGAGAGAGGAGATGACATGTTTTAAAGCTTATAGATAAATGTTTGGCAAAACATGGTTAGTTGGGAAATAGTTTTAAATTGTTTTTATTACGACAAATTTTTTTGTAATCATCAACTAAATATGTATGTTTTATTATATATTTATTTATAAATATTTACTATATTTGGGCCAAGCAGCTTTTAGGCATAGGTTCCATAAACACAGCACAAATAGAAAAAGCATTGTCAGTATTTTCTTTTAATACTTCCTAGATGGATTATAAAATTTCAGACCTATAGTTCAGTTACATAAATTGTCACTGTACGCTGTGTTCTAATTTAGTCATTATGTTTCACTGCTTAGTCTTATATTAGATTCAGGCATAAAATTTTAATTTTAAGGCTTTTATGTTCAAAATAGTGCACAAGACAAATCCCAAGTAACCACAATGAAGGCAAAACTGAAAATAGCCATTGTCCAAATACTGTGTAGACAGAATGTTGGAAAAGCAACATGCTAAAGAATTTGGACCCTCAGACACTCTTCTCTCTTCAGATAACAATATTCTTATAAGCCAATGGCTTTTATCAGTCCTATATACATTTTACTTTTGTTTGAAGATTAGGGGCTTCACTTTTTTTTTTTTCATATAAATTGTATGTATTCACACAGGTGATAGAAGATGGTAGGTATTTTTGTTGGTTTAATTACTCTTTGTGTTCTTACCAAACAGTAGAAGAATGAAGAACACCAAGACAAATCAAAAACTCTACATAAAAAAACATACCAATATAGGAACAAAATCTAGAGGGGGGGGGATATAATAAACTTGTTATGAAATAGGAGAAGAATATTCCAGATGAGGTAACTGGCATGGACAGGAGTACAGATTCACAAAAGAAGAAGATATGATTAAACAATAACACAATATGGCTACATATCTATACTATTCATAAGACTATTTATTACAATAGGTTATATATAAATGTACATGTTGAGTATTTATGTAATCTCAAACCTCAGGTATTTTGATAAGGCCATGAAACTTTATCATACCCACTGTTTTGTAGTATTATTGTGATAGTTAGTTCTTAGAAACCCTGGATTCATGACAGAATGTTGAATAGTGATCTTAATTTGCTTTTTTTCTTTTGTGTGAATAGAAACAATAGAAAGGGTTCTCATTTTTATCCACAATGGTTTCTATATGGCATCATCCAGTTTGATGCTTTTAAATACAATCTCTATTATCTCTTAAACTCTATATTTAATGTATCAACCTTTCCTATGAGCCCTCCTTCCCCCCCCCCCCAATTGCTTGTATGATATACTCGCCTGAGGCATTTCATACCTGTGACAATCCATATGTTTCAGAAGCGTCCAGAAATTGCTCAGTCCATGAGGCTGTATGTCTCTGCTGGTCCTTAGTAGACAGTGGAATCCTGAAAACAACAACAACAACAAAAATAGGCTTTAATGCCAATGAAGGAATGGACTTTCTGGCATTGTGAGAGCAATAAGCAAGGAGCAAAAGCTCTCTTCTTCCATGTCCTTATAGATTTAAGGTGTGTCTTCCAGCCTCAAGAACCTGATCAAAATCAGGAAGACACACCTTTAATCAAGGTGGTGCTAGTTAGTCTTTCCTCAACTTAACACACATATCCATCACTATTAAGCCATACCTCTTCCTTTCCTATTCATCCCTCTTTCTTATTCATTCATTGAGATTATAAATAACTTCCAAAGTCCTACAGTCTTTACAAATTCAAACACATTAAAATTTTAGTACCTTTAGAATAGCTAATCTCAATCTCCCTCTTCTTTCACAAGAGGGAGACTACACTCTGTCCAAAGTTTGGCTGAGTCTCAGGATCTGCTTCCATACCCTGCTGGGGAGAGTCTCAGAGGTCCTCCTGTGGAATGCTCCTATCCTGTTCCCTGCTTTCTCCTACATCCAATATCTCCCCTGTTTGCCCTTGTGAATGAAGATTAACTATCTGCCCTAGGTCCTCCTTGTTGTTTAGCTTCTGGGGACAGGAGCTCCACAAGGAGACCAACAGAGTTAAAAAAATCTGGGACAAGGGGGCTGCAGAGACTGATGAATCAACCAAATATCATGTATGGAGAGGACATAGCCCCCCCCCCCCCCGCTCAGATGTAGTCCATGGCAGCTCAGTCTCCATGGGGACTCCCTAGTAAGGGGAGAAGGAAGAGTCACTGACATGAACTCTGTTTCCTGCTCTTTGATAACTTCCCTGTTGTGAGGTGCAGAACAAGAGGATCCAGACAGTCCTGATGACACCTGATAGTCTAGGGTGAGATAGCAGAGGAGGAGGACCTCCCCTATCAGTGAACTAGGGGAAACACATAGTGGGGAAAAGGGAAAGAGAGCGGGACTGGGAGAAGATGAGAGAGGGGGCTACAGCTGGGATACAAAGTGAATAAATAATAATAATAATAATAATAATAATAATAATAATGAAAATAATTTAAAATAGCTAATCTGAAATCTAAAGTCTTTTAAAATTCAAAGTCTCTCAACTGTAGGGTCCGGTAAAAGTGAAAAAAAAAATCAAATGCTTTCTTACTTCAAGAAGAAACACTAGGCATAATCACCATCAAAGTAGAGCAACACCAATCGCCAACTTCAAAAATACCTATGCAGCAATCATGATGGTTTTGAGTCCAGATTATTTTTAAAGATTTTTTTCTTTTTCTTTTTTAATTTTATTTTTTAATTTAATTTTATCTTATTAATTACACTTTATTCACTTTGTATCCCCCCATAAGCCCCTAGAATTTTTTATTATCATTTATTATAATTTATTCAATTTGTATCCCAGCTGTGGACCCCTTCCTCATCTCCTCCCAATCCTCTTCTCCCCCTATGTCCCTCCCCTAGTCCATTGAGAGGGGAGGTCCTCCTCCCCTACTATCTGACTCTAGCTTATCAGGTCTCATGAGGACCGGCTGCATTGTCTTCCTCTGTGGCCTGGCAAGACTGCAAGCTTGATTAGAATTTCACTTTCTTTTTCTCTGTACACATGCACTTTGAAGGAAAAATCTATTGTCTCTTGACCTCATGACTCTCATGTTGGCACATGGTTATTACCTGAGTCTTATTTTCAACTGTTCTTACAAAGTTTTAAAATATTCTATGTATCCAATGCACCATACACACACTATATAAATATATGTATATATGTATTAATAAAAAATCTATTCTTTCTAATATTGTGAACTTAAATTATGTAATTTTTATATTTAAGATATTAATATTAACTATAATAAATCTAGATATTGGTAAGCTAAAAAAAAATACCTTATTGTCCAACGTCTGGGATCCAATCAGGAACTACTGGACTTCTGGGTCACCTTCTCCAGCTCTGCCCTCTGCATCATACACAGTTTGTCCTCTCGACTGCCGCTGGCTCCATTCCACTGCTGCTGCTACTTACTATTCGTGGTGGTCATGTCATATTACTGGCATCTCCAAAATCCTGGGGTTTCTGCTGCAACTGGGCTTCACTTTCACCAAGAGCCTCTCATAGGCTCTCTTCATCGTGCCAAATTTTTTCGGTCCTGGGTTGTCAATAGACACTGACGATGCACCATCTCCAATGGCCTCTCCTGACCTTTCACAGTTCCCGTCCCAGCTGCTCGACATGATCCATTTATGCCTTCAAAACCATTACCACCTAAGTGACTCTTACACTACCATGTTCAGCTTCCAGGACAAAGGACAATCTCAGCCACTTCTGGGACAGAGCTTCTTGACTCCGTGGAAACAGTTCCCAGGAGATTTCACCTCAATGATGCTGTTCTCCTCAGAATCACCACTAATTTCTCAGCTCCAGCGAACCAGTACCAACTGTCCCAGCAACACACAGGTGTCACTTCAGTGGTGCTGTTCTCTTGTTAATCATGGCTGATTCTGCAGCAATAGCTGACTAGAATGACAGAATCTTAATTCAAAATAGCAAACAGCCCTGATAAGTCTTCACACTTTCCTCTGAAACTTCACAAGCCAGGCCTCCATCTTCTGCACTGCTCTCAACAATCATACTTTCCAAGCTCCTACAAAACCTCCCGCTGAATTCTCAACACTCAGTGTTTTTTTTTTTTTTTTTCTAGTCCAAAGTTCTTTAGTTCTTCCACAATCCTTCCCCAAAATGTGGTCAAGTCTATCGCAGCAATATCCCACTCCTGGTACCAATTTGCCTTAGTTAGAGTTTCTATTGCTGCAAAGAAATATCATGACCTAAAAGCAAGTTGGGAGGAAAGAGTTTATTTGGCTTATACTTCCATATTGTTGTTCATCACAGAAGGAAGTCAGGACAGGTACTCTAACAGGGCAGGAACCTGGAGACAGAGATGATGCAGAAGTCATGGAAGGTGGCTTGCTCCCCATGGCTTGGGATGGGATGAGGGAGGGGGCAACAGCTGGAATACAAAGTGAATAGACTGTAATTTATTAAAAAATAAATTAATTAAAAAAACCAGGACCACCAGCCCAGTGATGGCAGCACCCACAATGGGCAGAGCCCTCCCCCGTTCTATTTAAGAAAATGCCTTACAGCTGGATCTTACAGAGGCATTTTCTCAACTGAGGTTCCCTACTTTTAGATAACTCTCTCTTGTGTGTGTTGACTTAATACTGACCAGTGTATTAGGTAACACTATCTATTATGACAACCACAGTGACCACAACTACTCATATCTCTACTGACTTCAAATTTACTGTTTTCATATGTGATTTTTTTTTTCTGATCTTAGACTTCTTGACTGCTTGTCTTCTGGTTTGATGTCAGTATCTTCCAATTTTCATTTTACAGTGGGTTTTAATAGATGCATTCTGAGAAGGTCCCTCTTGATAATGCCTTTGCATGTCTCCCACCCTTTGTGTTGGATAAAATGCATAGATATGAAGAGGCACAACAGACATAATGCCTGTTTATGACACAACAGACATTAAATAAAAGAGACTGCCAAATGGGATAACCTGAGTTCATTAAAAAACAACAACAACAACAACAACAACAACAACAAAAAGTTTCTCTGGCTATTGACAAAAACAAGATTTGAAAAGAACAGAGCGTTTGGACACCAGGCGACTACTCTTCATTACTAAGAAAGATATCAGGAGCCATAGACAAAGCAGGAGATACCTCCAGAAACTGAAAAGGCTACTCAGAGTAGCACATTTCAGTCCTGTTATCACAAAGAAATTGTTTCTGACCATAACACCAAACTCCAGATGAGGAAGCATCCTCTGACATCTGATGTTAGACTTCTTGTATCCTGAGCATAGCTCAAATATGCAGTGTTGGACTTTTCCCTTAGCAGACTGTGAGACGTCCTGAGTCATGAAAGGTGCATTATCATATCCACTTCAGTAAGAAATTCTAGAGATTGTTCTTCTGTGTTATATGGATGTTTTTTGTCCTATGAATCCTCTTTTTTTTTTCTTAAGTTAAAATGCTTTTCCTCTTTAGGTAAACATTCTTGAAGGCAACGTTTGTATGACACATTAATATTTTTATTAATTATTCAGATTGAATTTTTCTGTCTTGGTATCTTATCAGCAGTTTCAGGATCAAGCCAAGCTTTCACCAGGTTACTACTGAATAAATGTCATTGTTAACAGATCTATGCTTCTTTCCTGAAGTGCCATTTCCCTTAGTCTTACACACATTTCTAAAATGAAGTGGCAATTTCCCCTTTCAAATACAGAGACTTAACTAACTAAAACAAACATAATCAGGGAAAAGATCACCTCCCTGTGAGAATATAGGATAATTTTTAATCTTTTGTCTATAACACTTTTTGCTCTGATGCCTACAGAAATATTTAGAAAAAAATTCACTCAATCTATGATTTCTATCAAAAAAATTTTTTGCACTTCTGAGCTTGCGTCACAGTTTGTTTCAAAGTCAATTTAGGACCTGCCTCTATGAGCACATTTATAGAATCAGGACATCTGCTTCTATTGGACACTCAGGCCCGTGTAAGAGCCAGCTGCAGCATGCATTATTTATTTGAACAGCTGGCTGATTTGAAAGTCTTTAAAAATTCTCTTTCTAAAGCACCAATAAAGGATGTTTTCTTTTGTATTTTCCTTTTTTTGGTCACTGATTTCCTACATGTCCTATGAACAGAGCCTGGGTAATTAAAATAATTACAGTAAAAACTGCCTGGCACAAAGCATTTCATCCCATAGTCATATATAAATTGGTTAGAGTGATAGCATTGTGCAGTATTTCTCATGACTCTTATTAAGGTATCTATCTTAAAGATTAAATATTTTCATGATAGCAAGTGTTTATTAGTATTCTAACTGGTAAAAACCGATGCACTAGGATATATCTAATCAAGTGACAACATATCTCTTTAAATAAATTTGGAAACTTTTCTATTTTCTTATTAGGTCCCCAAACATTTTCACTGGAGTGAATTATTTAAAAACTTGAGATGTCTTTAATCCTAGACTATCTTGAAACTGAATATGCCCTTTTTCTTTGCAAAGGAGTCATAATACTTCCTTATTAGTATTAAGGGGGGAATAAACCAAGGGAAGTGATACTTAAAGTAGATTATGTCCATAATCATCCGCGATTATATTTTAGAATGTTCATGGAGACAGGTGGCAAGGCTCAACTACAGAGAACTTTCAATTAACAAATCTATATAGGTGATGAATACTACACAAAAAGTACCACACATGCCTTTTGCAACACTGTCTTGTCATATATATCTTTTCTTATCTTTGACACGGTGATTTCTGTCATTAATTAACTAAAATAGCCTTCTGAAACAGGCAGGAAGGTAGGTGATTTAAAGAGTTGACACGGTACATATTGCTGGTTAGTCACTACGACGACAATCATTGTTTTTAGGTAATTGATTTCTGATTATACTCAAATAATGGTACTCGATTAACATTAGAGTGGTCCATAGAGAATGACATATTAAAATTAGGATTGCTAATTATTTCAATCCCGTAATAAAAGCAATGAATGATCACTATAAATGATTAGAAAGTAGAGTATTTATTAAGAGAAGAAAATTTTGGTTTTATTCAGGTTTGCTGATTTTAAAACTTTCATGCTTACAGTGTGAAATTCAATTCAATGCCATCTAGTGTGTTCAGTTTGAAGCAGAGTCTCACTATCTAGCCTAGGTTAACCTAAAAATAATACATAACTCAGATTGAACTTGAACTCATATTAAACTTATTGTTCCAGGCCACTAAGTGTTGGGGTTCCTATGTCTGGTGCTGTGATATGTTGATATATGTATGTATTATGAAATGATTGACTCTAGGTAATTCAGATGTCCATCACTAGGTACTCATGATTTCTGATAAAAATAAAATCTTTATGATCCATGTTCCTAAAGTTAAAGTATAAGGTTAGACCATCTAAAAACTTGTTTAAAAGGTTTCTGAGTTGCCATTACTTTGCAACAAGCCAAACAAATTGAAAAAAAAATCCTAAAGTCCCAATTGTTCTTTGTGTAATCAATTTTTCCATTACCTACTAGAAGTAACCTTAAGGGTACCCCCACCCAAAATACAATTTGACATACGGATGTGTTTAACTTTGCTTTAACTTTAAATTGGTAAATTAAAATTTGCACGTCATATAATTGATACATACTGAAGATTCCAAAGATTCTGCTTTGAATTATGAAATGGCTGGTTCTGTAATTAAACATTTGTTTAATGTGATAGCTATCATGGCTATACCTTTACAAATTAAGACTGATAATGACCCTAAATACATTTCCAGTAAAATGAAAAAAAAAATTCAATATTATAAAACATATTATTAGTATACCATAAAATCCAACAGGTTAAGTAGTTATAGAAAGATCTAATTGTACCTTAAAGGAGATACTCAATAAAGAGAAAGGAGAAATAAAAACTGTCAAAAATAGACTGAATAATACTTTACTAACTTTAAATTTTTTGAATGCCAATGAGGCAGGAACAACAGCTACTGAAAGACACTGGACAGTGGGGAAAAAACTACTCAATTAGATAAACCTGTATATAAAGATGTCTTAACATCAGAATGGAAATCAGGATATGCTTTGGAGAAGAGGTTTTGCTTATATTTCCACAGATGTGAAAGACTATGAGTTCCATAAAAAAATGACAAAGATCTCATCTGAGTAAGAGAAGCTTGCACATGAAAGACATAACTTAAAGAAGGAAGAGATGCAGAAAGTCAGCAACACAGACAATGTAAAAAAGCAAAACAAAACACCGAAAAAAAAAAAAAAAACTGGTCCTCCCTGCATGAGGACAGCTCAGCAAACTGGCAGAAAAGGGCAGATCATTAGATCATTTATCAGATTGGCAGACTGAAAAACCTTGATGCTGAAATGGACATTTACTGACAGACAAATGATCAGAATTGTAGTTACAAAATATCATCTCATCAATAAATCTTCATAAGGACATTTGGACTGTTAAATTTATGGAACTGATAATTGTTCATGTTGTAATAGTTAAACTGTGTATGATTCGTAGCTTAAACAAAAAAGGGGGAAGATTTAGAAATAGTTGCTCTGTGAAGGAATCACATCTAAAGACCTATGTCTGTATGCTCTGGCTAAAATACAGATCCATCCTTAATACATATCTTTAATCCCTGTGGCTGGAATATAGACATGACACACCTTTAATCTCTCTGCCTGGAATTTAGTACATACCTCTAATCTCAAATGATGACATCTAAAAGTGTCAGAAAAAGTGATGAATCAGAGAAAGATTTGGCAGAATGAGCCAGAGATAGGATATGCCTACTTTGCATGAGAACAGACAAGCAAGAGAAGCTACTTAAGAGCAGTGCAGAGAGAGAGCAAAAGAGTTCATGGAGACAGTACAGTAGAGCTTGGGAGAACTGTACAGTTGCTTGGAGTTTGGTGCAGTGAACCTGAGTACAGTTGAATTCCTGTAGTTCAGTTCATGGAGTTCAGAGGCAGTTTTTCTAAGCAGAATAATTCAGTGAGAAGCAGAGAGAAGCCAGCTTGAATCTGTTAACTTGGAGAGGAGTTTTGCATCAGAACAGCTGAGTTGACCCAGCCAGCCAGAGTTCAGAAAGAATTAGAAAGGGTGACCTTATTCAGCTGTAAGTCTCAAAGATAAAAAACATTCTAGACCCAGGTTTGCAGAAGATTAGATTATATGGAAGCTAGAACTTTCTAGGCCCAGGCCTAGGGATTGTTAGACAGAAACGCTCTGGGCTCAGCCCAAGCCATGTATTAGTAAAGCTTAGGTCCTGCTCTCATCTCATCCCCCCCATCTGAGGAAATAAAAACAACATTTACACTGTATTTTATGTTCTTTTTGTGTATTATCTCATTTGTCGATCATATCAACTTACGTAGTTTCAAAGTTTAATTCTTTCCTGTAACTTCTAATCCTATGTGTTAGCCACGATACCATTCACAGCTTCAGTTCCACTTTTTTAGTATTTCTTAGAAGATCTGCCTTTAGCTATTTGTTTTGAATTTCTAACTTCAATAATGTGCAAGAAAAAAAAAAATCCCTGATTTTGCTTCTCTTTTTTTCTTCTTCATGTATGTAAGTATTTGTGGATATGTATGAGCATGAAGGCCAGAGCAATCAGTAGGGTGTCCTATCTTTTACTTTCTACCTTATTCCTTATGAACCTGGAACTATTTTGAGTATGGCTAGGCTCATAAGCTCCCAATGAGCTTTCTGTCTCCCTCGGCGCTGACTACAGGAACGCCCTGAACCACTTACTATACAGATGCTAGGATGAGAGACCTCTGGTCCTCACGATTATGTAACAAGCATTTTTAACCACCAAACAATCTTTTTAGTTCTGGTTTCCTTATCATCACCCAACTTCAGTGACTTTTTTTTTTCTTAGAAAAGTTTTAATGCATTTAAAAGCAACAAAAATCACATAAATTTCTCTTCGGAAAATGGAGCAAAAGACCACCATCAACCCACACAATATGCTCGTGAATGAGGGTAGAAAGCACATAGGAAACACATCCTGAGGCCCAGCAATACTTTTTACAAATTGATCATTTGGTGTGTTTTCACTGCCTTGTTTTTTCTAAAGTCTTTGGCTATTTAGATAAAACTTGTGAAATATACTAAACTCTAGGTTGTGGGGACCATGACATCTCGCAGTACTGTTATGATGGCTCATATGGGGTTCTGCAGAGAGGGTGACATGGAACAGAAAAGTGGTCTGGTAGGAAAGTTACAGGCTCCATTCATAGCATCAGTTGAAAACCATCAGGTGAGCCTTTTTTTTTCTTTTTTCTTTTTTATTTTTTTATATTAATTACACTTTATTCACTTTGCATCCCCCATAAGCCCCTCCTTCCTCCCCTCCTAATCCCACCTTCCCTTCCCCTTCTTCACACATGCCCCTCCCAAAGTCCACTGATAGGGGAGGTCCTACTCTCCTTCCTTCTGATCTTAGTCTATCAGATCTCATCAGGAGTGGCTGCATTGTCATCTTCTGTGGCCTGGTGAGGCTGCTCCCCCCTCGGGGGAGGTGATCAAAGAGCAGGCCAATCAATTCATGTCAGAGACAGTCCCTGTTCCCATTACTATGTAACCCACTTGGACACTAAACTGCCATGGGCTACATCTGTGCAGGGGTTCTAGGTTATCTCCATGCATGGTACTTGGTTGGAGTATGAGTCTCTGGGAAGACCCCTGTGTTCAAATTTCTGGTTCTGTTGCTCTCCTTGTGGTGGTCCTGACCTATCCAGATCTTACTATTTCCCACTTCTTACATAAGATTCCATGCTTTAGTGACTTCTTAATTGCCATTTCCATTGTCCATTAATCTGCTTTCACTGATAAAAATATCATACTTTCTTTTATACTAAAATTTTAAATGAACTCCAAAGATATTCTTATTAAAAAAAAATCAAATGTATTTTTATTTTTCTAGTGTACAAGTTTCCAGATTTAAGGTGGCTTGACTTAATAGATTTATCACTTGACTGTGGTGTGAGTAATGACACACATTCAGTAGAAATCATATTTTGAATTTTGATCATTTTTCTGGTCAAGGATATGTAGCATGATTCTCTTGTTCAAACAGGGCAGAGAAGCAGCGACAGTGGCAAGCTACAGCTTTCACTCATTTCTCCTTTGATGGGGCTAAAAAAATGACACTCCAGTGTGCACTTTGTTGCTGAATTATGCTGTCCAGCAGGTCACGTGATGTAAATGCATGTTCAACCTGCGATCTCTTCAATATTGAATGGGTTCACCAGGATACAATCTTATTTTGAGTTGAGGAACACTTGCCCTCACTCTGCCTTGCTGGTGGGGTGGCATCACTGCTGGCCTTCTTACTAGCTCCTGTGTGTCGGAATCCTTTTAGAGTCACCTCTAGGCACAGTATATTATATTGTCCTCCTCCTTGTGCATTCTGCTTTTACCTTCAAGTTTTATTTGTGGTTTTAAAGCCTATAATAAATCTTTTCACTTCCTTACATGCTTTGCCAGAGCTTTGTCAGAGCAGAGCAAGCAGTCATAAACGGCCCTTGATCCTCCAATTGGGCGGGTTTCTTGCATTCCTGCAATTCTGAGAGTGTCTAGAGATCTTGGGGAGCAGAGTCCACAGGAGACTAGAGAGGACCTGTCCAATAAGGAAGCACTGTTGAGCGCTTGAATATGACTAGTCAAAATGTAGATGTGTTGTGAGTGTAAAATGCATAGAAGATTTCTAGGCCACGTCAAATAGAATAACATTAAGTGTCATAATAATCATGTATACTAACCCACACAAGCTGCACATGCATTGTAACTGTTTGCAGTGTTCCATAAATCTTGTCATGTATATATTGGATGGTTTTGGATGTATGTAGTTTTCAAAAATATAGTCTAACTGAACCTAGCTTATCTTGGGAGTTAGAAACTTGCCTTTTTTACTTGTCCTTCCTTTCAATTTTACAGGCATGACAAGCTAACCAGATTACTCTCTCAAGCAAACCCCTCCCTTGCATATGACACCCAACAGAATGGTCTTGAGGTGTAGCAGCATGCAAGATAGAAGCAAGTAGTTAGTCAGATGTACCTCTGAGACCTGAAAAAAAACTCCATCTTGTTATGTAACATGCAATTATAATCTCTGGTTATATTATCTAGGTAAATAATTGTTATTTAATAACAATCCATTTGATTCCTTTGTGTAACAAGAAATCATGACTTGGCTTATGACACAAAGACTGCTGGGTGATATCTGCCATAAGACAAGCTCTCAAATAAGTCTGGTGTCTTTGAATAGACAACGACCTTGCCCCTTGCCGCAGTCGATAGGACCTTTCCCCTCTTTAGCTGGAAGCATAGTATTGTCCACCTGCATGGCAAATTGTGATAAAGTAGTGAGAGCAAAATTGTATAGCATAATCATGGCAATTTTTTATTGAATTGAGCCCTTTGCTCTTACTCTTGACAGAACAGTTTATTGAATGTGCTTGTGGAAAACAAAGAAAGGCAGTAAAAAAAAAAAAAAAAAAACGTATCTTTTCTTTTTCTCTCCTTTTTCTTTGTCTAAGAATAGAAGTGTATCTACTTCAAGAGCACATTTGTTAGATGGAAGAACATTTTTAGATGCAAACAGACTCCTTAGAAATATCATAAAACTGTGTGACTCAAGGGCAATCTAGTGACTGATGAGGTTTCTAGCCGACATTCCTGTCCTCTTGAACAATGGGAGTTTCTTCTGTTCTTTATTTTTACAAAATGAAATATTTCTATCAGGTAATAAAATATTTTCATTGAGAGGTAGAAATAGGATTTTAACAGATGAGTAATATTTAATTTACGCATCTTATACTAAAAGGTCAGTCAGTTTCAAGTTAAAGTTTTATGAACATGTGTGAGCAAAGAAATAATTACCTCAGGTTTCAGGTAGAGGTTCACATGGAAATTAGCTTTGAACACTTCCGTACTGAGGCTTTCAGGTAGTCAGAATGATTATTCTTTGCTTGTACTAAGTACTTTCAAACTCAGTAACCTTTGAAAATAAGGTCTTGACTTTTTCTTAAGGATTTATATTTTAAAGTGGGAATAGCGTCATTTATCATGAAGTGTATGGGTAAAATTTATTAGTACAATAAAAACATTTCAGACACTGACTTCAATTATTATATTTTATTTTGATTACTACCATTCTCAACAGACTATTATAATTGAAATTTTAATTGACACTTTATTCTTAAGTCACTTTCTTAAACAATCTATATAATTAGCAAATATTTTAAGTGTTTCTAAACAACGAATCATAGGAAGTCAATATAAAGGGTCATCGGACAGTTACCATTTTGAAAATTATTTTTCTGAAAAAAAATCCTATAAAATGAATTTTTAATCTTTGTTTCTCTAATTTCATGCTGTCTTTTAGTATTAAATATCTTGATTAAATATTAGCTGCTTTCTAAAAAAACACACCCATATTTTATAATGTATTCTGTTTTAAAATCCTTTGTAAGGCATAAAATTCAAATGAAATTACATTTAAGATTTCCAGTGTAGTAGTAAATAGATTTGAGAGAAATTTTCCTATGTGCCCAAATTGCTTGAAATGGCCACCTGATATTCACTATTGCCCGCTCTCTGGAATTCCCTGTTCATTTGAACTCTTAAGTATTAAACTCAAGATATTAAGTTCTTATCTCAAAGATATAGTCAAATGTTTAACAGAGGACATTAGGAAACTAAAATTTAACTATGATTAATGACCAGTACTGGCATCTCCACTCTCCCTTCCTGGTCCCCTCCATTCCACCCGTTCTATTTCTATCTGTCATATTTCTTTATTGGTACTGTAATATATGTTTACCAACTCAATAAATTCATTGATAAGCACTGATGTAAAATTAGGAATTTAGCAGGGAAGGGTATTGAAAATTAAGAAAGATGTGCTTTTCCTTCCTCAATACTCCATCTGCTAGGACTTTCTGCTGTTACAGATTTACATGGTCCTCATAGTTTCATCTCTAAGAACTAACATCTTATTTGTTTAGAAATATTTAGATATGTTACACTATTTTGTAGTTCTTTTAATGCTCTGTCTTAACTAACATGCAAAAAAAAGAACAGAATCCTATTCAAAGAGGAATTCTTAAATGATATGGTGTGATTACTAGTGATAAGGCTTATATCACTCATGTAACTTTAAATACAAAGTTACTTTTTATACATTTTGCTGACACATGTATCACTCTTAGTCTTATTAGCTGCTGTATTTATGTTTTCTACATCCAGATTTTATTAAGAAAAAAGTGTGCAAGCAAAATACGCTGACTTTTCATGTAAGGTATACAATCACCTAAATTTTCAAATAGACAAGAATTTAAAAGTAGAAAAATTACATTTTCGTATGTTTATCCTACATTATATGGCTAATATCCACTTATAAGTGAGTATATATCCTGTGCATCTTTCTGCATCTGGGATACCTCACTCAGGATGATCTTTTCTAGTTCCATCCATTTGCCTGCAAATTTCATGATTTCCTTGTTTTCAATTGCTGGGCAGTATTCCATTGTGTAAATGAACCATAACTTCTGTATCCATTCCTCAGTTGAGGGACATCTAGGTTGTTTCCAGATTCTGGCTATTAAGAATAAGGCTGCAACAAACACAGCTAAGCAAATGTCCTTGTTGTGTACATGAGACTCTTTTGGATATATGCCTAATAGTGGTATGGCTGGATCTTGAGGAAGTGTTATTCCTAGTTGTCTGAAAAAGTGCCAGATTGATTTCCAAAGGGGTTGTACAAGTTTACATTCCCACCAGCAATGGAGGAGGTTTCCCCTTTCTCCACAACTCATTCAGCATGTGTTGGCACTTGAGTTTTTGATCTTAGCCATTCTGATGGGTTTAAGGTGAAATCTCAGAGTCGTCTTGATTTGCATTTCCCTGATTACTAAGGATGTTGAATAGTTTTTTAAGTGTTTCTCTGCCAGTCTATATTCCTCTACAGAGAATTCTCTGTTTAGCTCTGTACCCCATTTTTTGATTGGATTACGTTGGTGTTTAACTTCTTGAGATGCTAAACAGGGAGGACCCTAGGAAAGAAGCTTTATCCTCATTCAGAATGGCAAACAGAATAGATGTTGAAAGTAGGACAGGGAACAGGAAAGGAGCCTTCCACAGGGGGCCTCTGAAAGACTTTAACAATCAGGGTATCTAAGCAGATGCCAAGACTCATAGCCAAACTTTGGGCCAAGTGCAGGGAATCTTACAAAAATAGGGGTAGATAGAAAGCCCTTGAGGGGATAGGAGTTCCACAAGGAGACCAACAGAGCCAAAACACCTGAGCCCAGGGAGGTCTGCAGAGACAGATACTCCAACCAAGGACCATGCATGGAGAGAACCTAGACTCCTTGTTCAGTTGAAGCCCATAGGCTGCTCACTTTCCAAGTGAGTTCCCTAGTAAGTCAAGCAGGAGCTGTCTCTGACATGAACTCAGTGGCCAGCTCTTTGATCACCTTCCCCTTGGTATGGGGGGATGCAGCCTTGCCAGGCTACAGAGGAAGTTGATGCAGCCAGCCTTGATGAGACTTGATAGGCTAGAGTCAGAAGGGGAGGAGGTCCTCCCCTATTAGTTGACTAGGGGAGGGGGATAGAGGAAGAAGAGGGAAGGAAGGTGGGATCGGGAGGAGATGAGGGAGGGAGTTATAGCCAGGAATACAAAGCGAATGAATTATAATAATAAATTAATTGATTGATTGATTGATTGATTGATTAAAAAGTAGAAAAATTAACCTTTACCATTTCAATTATTATCCTCTTATGACACACTCATCTTTTAGTTGATTTTTACACCATCTATCTGATATATGTAACATTCAAATTAGACTGAGTCTTAATTGAGAAAATATGTAATTGTCTAATAAATAACAATAAATAATTGTCAAATAATTTCCTATCAGTTTAATAAAACGAACAAACCAGAAACACGCAATTTATGGTCGACCCTGAACTGGGTTCAAAGCAGCAGTTGCTGTGGCCTGGATGGTGTGCAGTTCTTCAGGCTGGCTTCCTACTATCACCAAAGAATGTGATCTTCCATGCTAGGAAGAATACGGTTGCTCAGAGGCTCCTGCTTCCGCAGCTGCCCTGCAGGCCTCCTGCTGTCTGGGCACAAAGGCTGCATTTAAACACTGAGAGTCATTTTCTTGGCATCCAGGAGAACCATTATCATGAACATGATGAATTCATGAGCCAGGGTGTACTTTTACACTCTATTCCATTTTTTTCATTTATTTGGTTTCTATTGTTATTGTGCCTCAAATAAACATGATTTATTTTCCACAGTGTTATTTATAGAACACAATGTGCTTTTAAGGTATTCACTGCAGCAGGTTTTCTATTCCTCATGTGCTTATTTTTTTTTCTAATTTATACATGTCATTTAGATATTGTTTTTTTTGCACCATCAGGTTTCTTCTTTAGAAGACATGATTAGAAATTTCTTGCTTTGAAGAAAAGACATACTTGCATTGAAACAGAGTTTAATTTTTAATACAAAGACATCAAAATTTATTAAAATAAAGTCTTAGTTTTGCTAAATAGAAATGAAAATAGTGCTTTCTCTTCTTAAAATTATCATGATAATTGAACAGAATAGTGTACACACCCAGCTCAGCAAGACAAGGCATTAAGCAAATCTTGGCATCTTTTCAATACCAGAATATCAATATATTTTCCAAATTTGTGGGGGAATGATCAATGTTGATCACTGCAAGTTCAATACTCACAACCCTTTTTCTTCTCATTTTCTTTTCTTTAAAAACAGTTATGTAATAAGATAAAACAACATTAAAACTTTGAAATTTGACAAAACAAACGGAAACAACGCTAGGTATATAACTACACAATGTAGGTTTACAAGTAAGCATATACTGATGATAAACTAAAAATAAGCTTTAAAAATAATTATTTGACATGCATAATTTTACCATCCAGTCTTTAATAAACCAAAAATAAATATATGTAATAATATAAAGGTTGTACTCATTAATTTTACACAAAGAATTTGACGGTGGTTAGAGATGTGAAAGTGTATGGCACAGAACACCTTAAACATTTTTTCAAAGTTGGGTAATATTTTGATTTTATAGTCATCAAGGCTGAGAGTCCCAAATCACACTGATACATAATACAATTATGTAAGTAAATTTAAGACTATTTTTGCAATAATTGGAGATCTTGTCTAACCCCACGCCAAAGTTCATGTAATGATATATTTTTAATGAAACCAAGTAATGTACACACGGATTTAGCAAAGCAGATTATACGGCAGCTGGAACAAAGAAAGGCACTCACAGAAATAGGCCAGGCAAACTATTTCTGTCCGTATGTGACTCCCAGTAACCTGCTAACGCATGTCCGTTCCATTCTTACCTCTCAAAATGCTACCCTGTTTTGACCATACCAAGAGATTAATTCATTTGTATGTCAGAAACTTTATATTATGTTTATATGAAATGGCATTCTCACCACTGGCAGTTATAAAATCAAAGTATTAACCACCTGAAAAATGTTGAAGATATTCTATGTTATGTGCGGGTCACCTTTTATACCAAACTTCTTCATCCATTTTATTTTTCTCTATATTTTTGTAGCTAAAGAGCCTTAAAAATGCCTCCAATTTGTGTTTTTATTTTTCATTATTAGTAAGACATCCAGGCCTCAACCCTACACAAAGAACTACAGGCAACAAAAGAATGCTGAGAGTAAGACAAATAGTGTTCTCTAGGGAAGAGAAAATCAGTTAGTTTTCTAATTCCAAATTGTCAGCCCTACCTCCCCCAAATATACATGGGTATTTCTTAATTTTTTTAAATCTCTATTTCAGTGCTTTAAAATTTGATCTTTTCCCACTTACTTACCCCTATCTTCCTTTCCAATATTGACTGGCTGACTAATATGTTGTGAAGCACAATACAATTAGTAAAATTTAAAATGACTTTTGGCAAGAGTAAGAGAAGACAAAACCAAGACTGGAGTCATATGGGTATTTTTTTATTAACAGTTTTTACTTCTTTTCCTGGAAAGCAGTGTTTATGTCAATACCAATCAATTGAAAGTGGTTGCCTGGAGCGCTCTGTGGGAAAGAGAATCCACACATCTCCTTAATGGTTAAGTGGTCTAAGAGTTGTCTAATCAATTAACAGTGTTGAGCAGAAACTTGTATTTGGGCTGCAGGAGCAGGTATCAAACGTGTATTATATTCTTTGCTCAGATCTCAGCCTTTTCCTCTGCTCTTGGTGTAAGTGTGGCATAAAAGTCACTGTATTGTTGCTATTTCACTCTTGGTTTAGCGTTCCCTATTTTTTTCTTAATTTTGGCTACATACAAGTATTTATTTTATTATTTCACTTTCATTAGTAGTTAATAAAATGGTGTGTGTGTGTGTGTGTGTGTGTGTGTGTGTGTGTGTGTGTGTGTG